>NC_090325.1:9120857-9422107 GCF_035084215.1 Heptranchias perlo | reverse complement strand
AGATGTCTGCCCTCTCAGCTAGATGTGAAAAACCGCATGGCATTATTTGAAGAAGAGCAGGGTAGTTCTCCCTCTGTGTGCTGGCCAACATTTATCTCTCAACCAACATCACTACAGATTATCTGGTTATTATCACATTACGGTTTGTGGGACCTTGCTGTGCGCAAATTGGCTGCCCCGTTTCACTACATTACAATAGCTTGACTACACTTCAGAAGTACTTCATTGGCTGTACAGCGCTTTGGGACATCCTGAGGTCGTGGAAGGCGCTATATAAATGCAAGTTTTAAAAAAAATATAAGGACAACTGATTTAATTGTGAAGTGTCTGAGATCATGTGGATTTGATCTGCAGAAACTCAGCAGCTGTCCTAATGCATCGGCCTAATATTGATTACATTAGGAGCTGCATAGGAGGCAATGCGTGTGTGGCTATCACTCGTGACCTTTTCTACCCTCTCTCCGATCACTATCTGTTGGCATTAGTGAGGCCCAGTTGCCAGATGGGAGACTCCGATTGCCTTGTAATTACATTTGAGTTAACATAATATCTGTGCTTTTTGAACATCCCTCCCCAACTCTCTGCTACTGCTTTCACTCTCTGGGCTGTTCCCGAGAACATCTGTCATTTAAAAAAAAAAAAAATTCTGACAGGACAAAGAAAATAATCGTCCCAGAAAAGGGTTCTGGGTGGATCATGCACTGCTGCCTCTGAGATACTCACAAGCATGCCCAACCCATGTGGGATAGCACCTCAACACTACTTCCTGATTTTACCTCATCTCAGGTTCTTAGCCACGGTGTTGTGCAATGAGTCCCTAACGTGTTATGAACTTGGAATCATTTGAGGAACAGTCGGATGCTGTGCTGAGTGGAGCAAACTATGAGCAGTTTTGAGAGAGTAAATAGGGAGAATCTGTTTCCACTGGCAGGAGGGTCGGTAACCAGAGGACGTAAGATTTAAGGTAATTGGCAAAAGAACCAGAGGGGAGATGAGAGAATGTTTTACGCAGCAAGTTATGATCTGGAATGCTCTGCCTGAAAGGGCGGTGGAAGCAGATTCAAAAATAACTTTCAAAAGGGAATTTGATAAACACTTGAAAAGGAGAAATTTGCAGGGTTATGGGGAAAAGAGAAGGGGAGTGGGGTGAATGGGATAGCTCTTTCAAAGAGTCAGCACAGGCACAATGGGCTGAATGGCCTCCTCTGCTCTAATATTCTATGAAACTTGGGTTCTTTCTGTGTGGATGAGCAGAATACTCTACTTCAACGATATCTATCTCATCCTCCAGTATCTTTCCTTGACCCTTCACCTAGCTTTCCAAATGAAAGGAAAATGTTGCACAGATTCCTCACTGGAATGAGGTGCTGTACAACATATGGTCCCATCATGAACATGGAAACCCATGTTATTTCCTGAATGGGGATTCTGAAGCTATACAAAAGCATTATGCATTACAAACCTTTTCTATTAAAAAAAGGTGCCAGCCTTGGCTCAGTGGTAGCAAGCTCGTGTCTGAGTCAGAAGGCCACGGGTTCAAGCCTCACTCCAAAGACTTGAGCACAAAATCTAGGCTGACACATCAGTGCAGTACTGAGGGAGTGCTGCACTGTTGGAGGTGCCGTCTTTCAGATGAGACATTAAACCGAGGCTTCGTCTGCCCTCAGGTGAACTCACGGCATTATTCAAAGAAGAGCAGGGGCGTTCTCCTAGTGTCGTGGCCAACATTTATCCCTCAACCAACATCGCCAAAAACAGATTATCTGGTCATTTATTAAATTGCTGTTTGTGGAACCTCGCTGTGCACAAATTGGCTGCCGCATTTCCCACATTACAACAATGACTACACTTCAGAAGTGATTCATTGGCTGTAAAGTGCTTTCAGATATCCCGAGGCCGTTAAAGGTGCTATATAAATGCAAGTCTTCTTTCTACTATACTTTCATGCTAGCAACCCTCGCTATAGCACTAATATACATACTTCACAATAGCAGCCTTTATAACACATTCTCAGTGCTTTACCAGATGGACAAAGACCAGGGCGTAGTATATCTCTTCACCAGGTGCCCTGAATATATTTGGGTGACGCAGCAGTTGTGTTCACATTCAAGAGAAAACTGTTGAACAACCTATTGATAACACCATGACGATTGCCGAGGCTAAGAGAAATGAGGAGAGGTATTTAAGAAGTTAAATCGAACAAGTTGGAATTTAAATTAAAAGTAACTAAGGAAACAAAGTCAAACATAATCATAGAATCTCCAAAATGGTGGGGTGGGTGAACATGGAAACGTACAGCACAGGAGACCATTCGGCCCATCGTACCTGTGTCAGCTTATTGAAAAAGAGTTATCCCATTAGACCCACTCCCCTGCTTTTTCCCCCATAGCTCTACACATTTTTCCCCTTCAAGTATTTATCCAATTCCCTTTTGAAAGTTACTCCCTTTTGAAAGTTACTATTGAATCTGCTTCCACCGCCCTTTCAGGCAGTGCATTCCAGATCATCACAACAACTGGTTGTGTTTAAAAAAAAATTCTCCTCATCTCACCTGGTTCATTTGCCAATTATCTTAAGAAAGAAAGAAGCTGCCAAAGACTGACCGTCAACAATATGGAAACAGAGCAGCTCCATCAAGCTATTTCCAATGGGTAGTCCAATAACAACGGACGGGCAAAACAACAAAGGAGTTAAACTGAGGGACAAAATTGGCATTCGCCAACCTCAGGGGGCTCCTGTGCGACCGTAAAACGCAGCCCACTCGATAAGTGGAATTCTGACCAATTGGTATCAACAGCATTGCACTAATGTGAAGTGAGAAGAGATCGGAGGGGGTTGAGTTCCGACGCCCCAGGAATAACGAGGCAGACGAGGAGAGCGACTGAGAGGTCCTTAAACAGGGACAGGAGAGGAGTTACCAGGCTGATTGTAAGAAGGTGGCAAACAGTCAACGCGTTAATCGGGGTTTGGTCGCTCCGACTGCCTGCCTCTCTCCCGCGGAATTCTCCGCGCCCGGGTGGCCCTGGAGAGGGAGCACGCGGTGTCTGCCAGAACGCTTGAGGCTTTCCGCGACCGGTGGGCACCGCAGGGGCTGGAGTGCATCCTGGACCACGATAATAAAATTTTGATTTGAACTTGTTTTGGTTTTTTGGGATGTTTTGCACATAAACACACCCTAAACCCCACCCCACCCCTTCTTATAAAAGGGGGCTTAAAAACACACAAAAAAAAAAGAGTTGAGAGAAAAAGAGTCGCTGTTGTGATACAAAAAAAAAACACGTTAATCGGGAATCATGGGGTGTTACTGTAAAAGTGAATTCCTCCTCAGCAGCAACGCGCTTGATGAATGATTAAACTCTTGTGGTGGTGGTTGTTACTCAGTTGAATAGAATCAGCTGCACTGCCTCTCTCCAGGCTTGTCCCATCCATTGTCTGACGGACGGGCATTAAGCACGGGCTCCTAATGAAACTGCACTCCATTAGTACTACTCCAACAGATCACTCTCTGCGAGAAATGAATTGAGTTTCCCCTCCTCCCTCTGTGTTCCTTGTGATCATTCTCATTCCATTAACTGCCATTTACTCCTCCTCGTCGCAGCCAAATCGCATCAGCCAGCAATGATCAGCTCTGCTCACCTGATAGCACCATTAACTCCAATAAATAGAGTTTGGAGCCTTGAGTGAAAGTGATTCTTCAGAGGCCGCCCTTCCTCAATGGTCAGCTGCAATTAAGCCGCTCGACTGGAAAGGAGATTCCAATTAACAGCGTTAAGGTCGAAGGAGATGGTGATTCCTGAGCTGTAGAGGCTGGGGCTGGGACCTGTGGGATGAAGAGCAGTCGGCCGGGGTTGAATAGTGGATCAGTTACTCCTGATCAATGTCCCTCCGCCCCCACTTTTTGCAGGAAAATGCACACAGTAAGGGATGGGAATGGGCTCAGCTGTGCTCCCCTCCACAGTTGAATAGCCTGCCCACTCAGAATGATCAAAAGGTCGGGATTCTAGTTGGCAGCCAGTGCTCATAGAACCGTACATCAACATGAGTTAGTGCCTGTGCAGGAAGACCCAAACAGAAAAAAATGTCTCCATGGCTGTTTCCGATCTGAAAGAAGGACTTTTTTTTTTACTCGTTCATGGGATGTGGGCGTCGCTGGCGAGGCCGGCATTTATTGCCCATCCCTAATTGCCCTTGAGAAGTTGGTGGTGAGCCGCCTTCTTGAACCGCTGCAGTCCGTGTGGTGAAGGTTCTCCCACAGTGCTGTTAGGAAGGGAGTTCCAGGATTTTGACCCAGCGACGATGAAGGAACGGCGATATATTTCCAAGTCGGGATGGTGTGTGACTTGGAGGGGAACGTGCAGGTGGTGGTGTTCCCATGTGCCTGCTGCTCTTGTCCTTCTAGGTGGTAGAGGTCGCGAGTTTGTGAGGTGCTGTCGAAGAAGCCTTGTTGAGTTGCTGCAGTGCATCCTGTGGATGGTACACACTGCAGCCACTGTGCGCCAGTGGTGAAGGGAATGAATGTTTAGGGTGGTGGATGGGGTGCCCATCAAGCTTTGTCCTGGATGGTGTCGAGCTTCTTGAGTGTTGTTGGAGCTGCACTCATCCAGGAAAGCGGAGAGTATTCCATCACACTTGTGCCTTATAGATGGTGGAAAGGCTTTGGGGAGTCAGGAGGTGAGTCACTCACCGCGGAATACCCAGCCTCTGACCTGCTCTTGTAGCCACAGTATTTAACGGAATGTTGGCTTTTATTGCTAGGGGGATAGAATATAAAAACAAGGAGGTATTGCTGCAGTTATATAAGGTATTGGTGAGACCGCACCTGGAATACTGCATACAGTTTTGGTCTCCATACTTAAGAAAAGACATACTTGCTCTCGAGGCAGTACAAAGAAGGTTCACTCGGTTAATCCCGGGGATGAGGGGGCGGACATATGAGGAGAGGTTGAGTAGATTGGGACTCTACTCATTGGAGTTCAGAAGAATGAGAGGCGATCTTATTGAAACATATAAGATTGTGAAGGGTCTTGATCGGGTGGATGCAGTAAGGATGTTCCCAAAGATGGGTGAAACTAGAACTAGGGGGCATAATCTTAGAATAAGGGGCTGCTCTTTCAAAACTGAGATGAGGAGAAACTTCTTCACTCAGAGGGTGGTAGGTCTGTGGAATTTGCTGCCCCAGGAAGCTGTGGAAGCTACATCATTAGATAAATTTAAAACAGAAATCGACAATTTCCTAGAAGTAAAGGGAATTAGGGGTTATGGGGAGCGGGCAGGAAATTGGACATGAAGCTGAGTTCGGATCGGTCAATGCCCTGTGGGTGGCGGAGAGGGCCCAGGGGCTATGTGGCCGGGTCCTGCTCCGACTTCTTGTGTTCTTTAGATTTGTGGTTGGGATCAGATCAGCCATGATCTTATTGAATGGCGGAGCAGGCTCGAGGGGCCGATTGGCCTACTCCTGCTCCAATTTCTTATGTTCTTATGTTCTTATGTTCTTATATGGCTGGTCCAGTTAAGTTTCTGGTCAATGGTGACCCCCAGGATGTTGATGGTGGGGGATTCGGCGATGGTAATGCCGTTGAATGTCATGGGGAGGTGGTTGGACTCTCTCTTGTTGGAGTTGGTCATTGCCTGGCACTTTTGTGTGGTTCCTTTGCTCTCCACTCAGGGGAGCTGTTTCACAACACATCTGCAATGAGCCTTCCCCCCCATATTAGCTCACTCATATTGGGGGGGGGTGGGGAGAAAATGCAGACACCATCCAAATACAAAAGACCATCTCCCATGTTAACGATGGGACCCTCCCCATCACAATCATTTTGAAAGATAAAAAAGAAATTACATAAAATTTGGGGGCGACAATTGGCCTCAGCCTGACTGAGCTGGGGAGGGGGGGGTCAGAGAGGAAGGGCTGCTGCTCCTCGTCGCCACCTGGTGATCGTTGCTGGGAAGTGCGTTTCGGGTAAGAAGGGAATGGAGCTCGGCTGGGATGCCCCTCCAGTTGAACAGTCTGCCGACAGCCACTCACTGGGCTTGCAAGCGAAGATGACCATTGGGTGAAGTACTGGTGTGCGGCCAGCAATTGTGGAACGGCAGCAAAGCGGTTACGTTACTCGAGCTAATAATCCAGAGAGCGTGAGTTCAAATCCCACCACGGCAGTTTGAGAATTTGAATTCAGTTTAACAAAATCTGGAAATGAAGAGCTGTTCTCAGTAAAAGTGACCCTGAATCTGTCGGATTGTCGTAAAAAACCCAACTGGTTCACTAATGTCCTTTCCCGGCCTAGGCCTATATGTGACTCCAGTCCTACACCAATGTGGTTGACTCTTAGCTGCCCTCTGGAGTGGCCGAACAAGACACTCAGTTGCATCAAACCTCTACTAGCGATTCAAAAAGAAGACCCACCTTCTCAGGGCAACTAGGGGTGGGCAATATATGCCTGGCCTTGCCAAGGACGCCCATATCCTGAGAGTGAACTAAAAAAAACATGTTCCCAAGCAAGGAGTCAGTGCCTTCAGGAGAGAAAACTATCAAGTTGGGAGGGTGGCTTTGATTTTCAAGACGTCTTTGCACCATTCCTTTGACTAAAAGCTGACGGAAAGCTAGTCCTGAATTAACTAAAGATAACATGGAGCTATGGGTGATTAGCACCCTTAAATCAAATTTAGGAGCTGCTGAGCATATTAAGCCCAGTTAAGTTGAATTGGTTTAGCCCATTAAACACTGTTGTCTAAAGAAGAGACTACCATTCACTGCATATAGCGCCTTGCATGACCATCTTTGAGCTTGTGCTTGATTCAGAAGCCTGAGGGGCAATTCCCCAATCAGCGGGATCGCGAGTCGGAAATAGGGCAGAAAAAACTGGTAGGATGGGATCAGTGAATTTACCCCACCCCCACAACTGTCCAATGACTGAAAGGGCATGGCTCTCCCAGGGCAGCCCCTTCCTGAGTAATTTTGTGAGGTGAGGCAAGTGGCGTGGAGCCTCGCCTAACGGGAGCTCAGATCGGAGATAGGACTGTAACACCGCAAGGCCTGATTTGGATCCCATCTGATTCGGCCCTTCCATTAGCAATACATCAATTCCTAACATTCATGTACCTTGGCTCAGTGGGTAGCACCCTCACCTACTGAGTCTAGAAGGTTGTGGGTTCAAACCCCACTCCAGAGACCTGAGTACATAATCCAGGCTGATACTCCCAGTGCAAGTACTGAGGGAGCGCTGCACTGTTGAAGGTATCAAACTTTCAGATGAGATATTCAACCGAGGCCCTATCTGCCCTCACAGGTGGATGTAAAAGTTCCTATGGCACTATTTCAAAGAAGAGTAGGGGAGTTCTCCAGTCTTGGCCAACATTTATCCCCCCAGTGAACGCCACCAAAAAAAAACATTATCTGGTCATTATCACATTGCTGTTTGTGGGATCTTGCTGTGTGCAAAATTGGCTGTCGTGTTTCCTACATTACATCAGTGATTACACTTCAAAAAGTACTTCATTGGGCTGTACAAGTGCTTTGGGGTGTTCTGAGGTGGTGAAAGGCTCTGTATAAATTAAGTTCGTTCTTTCCTGCTCCGTATGGCTGACTGAACTTACTTTAATGTGCACAAACACCTCTCACGAATCGTCATTTGGCACCCAAGGGGTTAACAAAAATCTCGTCTCGCCACATGTAGTTAGTTCCCTGCACTAACCACCAGACATAAATCATATCATCTGGCTCGTGAGCTGAGGTCCCTCACTGCCCGTCCCGTGCCTGCCCCTGTTAAGCTTCGCCATAATACATAGTGCATTCAAAAACTAATAAAATTTCATTGCTTTTAACATCCTCTGCTTTGAATTAGCTGCTGCCATTCCTTCCACCCAAACGTGGTTATAAAATAATAGCCATTTACTGGGCTCCAACTTGGCTGCGCAATAATCCTGTTTCGGAGGCTGAAATCTCGCCGCCTTCCGCTTTCCTGTCATCCTCTGATCTCCTTATTAAATGATCTTGTTTTCCCAGCGCACAGCAGAACACAAGAAGGCGATCTTTTATATATATATATATATATATATATATATATATACAAAATAGGCACACATTAAAAAAAATGAAAAATATCCTAATGGATTTTTGCAAAGCGAGGGACCTGAGATGGGACCTAAAGAAACGGTGGGCCCGTGGGATGCGTTGAAAGGATGAATCATAGAATCATAGAATCATAGAAGTTACAACATGGAAACAGGCCCTTCGGCCCAACATGTCCATGTCGCCCAGTTTATACCACTAAGCTAGTCCCAATTGCCTGCACTTGGCCCATATCCCTCTATACCCATCTTACCCATGTAACTGTCCAAATGCTTTTTAAAAGACAAAATTGTACCCGCCTCTACTACTGCCTCTGGCAGCTCGTTCCAGACACTCACCACCCTTTGAGTGAAAAAATTGCCCCTCTGGATCCTTTTGTATCTCTCCCCTCTCACCTTAAATCTGTGCCCCCTCGTTATAGACTCCCCTACCTTTGGGAAAAGATTTTGACTATCGACCTTATCTATGCCCCTCATGATTTTATAGACTTCGATAAGATCACCCCTTAACCTCCTACTCTCCAGGGAAAAAAGTCCCAGTCTGTCTAACCTCTCCCTGTAAGTCAAACCATCAAGTCCCGGTAGCATCCTAGTAAATCTTTTCTGCACTCTTTCTAGTTTAATAATATCCTTTCTATAATAGGGTGACCAGAACTGTACACAGTATTCCAAGTGTGGCCTCACCAATGCCCTGTACAACTTCAACAAGACATCCCAACTCCTGCATTCAATGTTCTGACCAATGAAACCAAGCATGCTGAATGCCTTCTTCACCACCCTATCCACCTGTGACTCCACTTTCAAGGAGCTATGAATCTGTACTCCCAGATCTCTTTGTTCTATAACTCTCCCGAACGCCCTACCATTAACGGAGTAGGTCCTGGCCCGATTCGATCTACCAAAATGCATCACCTCACATTTATCTAAATTAAACTCCATCTGCCATTCATCGGCCCACTGGCCCAATTTATCAAGATCCCGTTGCAATCCTAGATAACCTTCTTCACTGTCCACAATGCCACCAATCTTGGTGTCATCTGCAAACTTACTAACCATGCCTCCTAAATTCTCATCCAAATCATTAATATAAATAACAAATAACAGCGGACCCAGCACCGATCCCTGAGGCACACCGCTGGACACAGGCATCCAGTTTGAAAAACAACCCTCGACAACCACCCTCTGTCTTCTGTCGTCAAGCCAATTTTGTATCCAATTGGCTACCTCACCTTGGATCCCATGAGATTTAACCTTATGTAACAACCTACCATGCGGTACCTTGTCAAATGCTTTGCTGAAGTCCATGTAGACCACGTCTACTGCACAGCCCTCATCTATCTTCTTGGTTACCCGTTCAAAAAACTCAATCAAATTCGTGAGACATGATTTTCCTCTCACAAAACCATGCTGACTGTTCCTAATTAGTCCCTGCCTCTCCAAATGCCTGTAGATCCTGTCCCTCAGAATACCCTCTAACAACTTACCCACTACAGATGTCAGGCTCACTGGTCTGTAGTTCCCAGGCTTTTCCCTGCCGCCCTTCTTAAACAAAGGCACAACATTTGCTACCCTCCAATCTTCAGGCACCTCACCTGTAGCGGTGGATGATTCAAATATCTCTGCTAGGGGACCCGCAATTTCCTCCCTAACCTCCCATAACGTCCTGGGATACATTTCATCAGGTCCCGGAGATTTATCTACCTTGATGCGCGTTAAGACTTCCAGCACCTCCCTCTCTGTAATATGTACACTCCTCAAGACATCACTATTTATTTCCCCAAGTTCCCTAACATCCATGCCTTTCTCAACCGTAAATACCGATGTGAAATATTCATTCAGGATCTCACCCATCTCTTGTGGTTCCGCACATAGATGACCTTGTTGATCCTTAAGAGGCCCTACTCTCTCCCTAGTTACCCTTTTGCCCTTTATGTATTTGTAGAAGCTCTTTGGATTCACCTTTGCCTGATCTGCCAAAGCAATCTCATATCCCCTTTTTGCCCTCCTGATTTCTCTCTTAACTCTACTCCGGCAATCTCTATACTCTTCAAGGGATCCACTTGATCCCAGCTGCCTATGCATGTCATATGCCTCCTTCTTCTTTTTGACTAGTGTCTCAATCTCCCGAGTCATCCAAGGTTCCCTACTTCTACCAGCCTTGCCCTTCACTTTATAAGGAATGTGCTTACCCTGAACCCTGGTTAACACACTTTTGAAAGCCTCCCACTTACCAGACGTCCCTTTGCCTGCCAACAGACTCTCCCAATCAACTTCTGAAAGTTCCTGTCTAATACCATCAAAATTGGCCTTTCCCCAATTTAGAATTTTAACTTTTGGGCCAGACCTATCCTTCTCCATAGCTATCTTAAAACTAATGGAATTATGATCACTGGTCCCGAAGTGATCCCTCACTAACACTTCTGTCACCTGCCCTTCCTTATTTCCCAAGAGGAGGTCAAGTTTTGCCCCCTCTCTAGTCGGGCCATCCACATACTGAATGAGAAATTCCTCCTGAATACACTCAACAAATTTCTCTCCATCCAAGCCCCTAATGCTATGGCTGTCCCAGTCAATGTTGGGAAAGTTAAAGTCCCCTACTATTACCACCCTATTTTTCTTGCAGCTGTCTGTAATCTCCTTACATATTTGCTCCTCAATTTCCCGTTGACTATTTGGGGGTCTGTAGTACAATCCTATCAAAGTGATCTCTCCCTTCTTATTTTTCAGTTCTACCCATATGGACTCAGTGGGCGAACCCTCGGATATATCCCCTCTCACTACTGCCGTGATGTTCTCCCTAATCAACAACGCAACTCCCCCTCCTCTCTTACCTCCTGCTCTATCTTTCCTATAGCATCTGTACCCTGGAACATTGAGCTGCCAGTCCTGCCCCTCCCTTAGCCATGTTTCAGTAATAGCTATAACATCCCAGTCCCATGTACCCATCCATGCCCTGAGTTCATCTGCCTTGCCCATCAGACTTCTTGCATTGAAATAAATGCAGTTTAATCTAGACTTCCCTTGGTCTTTGCCCTGCTTTCTCAGACCATCTGTCTGGTCATGTTCTGTACACTCTCCCTTACTGCGTTTTGTTTCTGTCACCACTTTATTTCCCACTGACTTCCTGCATCGGTTCCCATCCCCCTGCCACATTAGTTTAAACCCTCCCCAACAGCACTGGCAAACACTCCCCCTAGGACATTGGTTCCAGTCCTGCCCAGATGCAGACCGTCCAATTTGTACTGGTCCCACCTCCCCCAGAACCGGTTCCAATGGCCCAGGAATTTGAATCCCTCCAGCTTGCACCATCTCTCAAGCCACGTATTCATCTTAGCTATCCTGTCATTCCTACTCTGACTAATCGCTCCACCATTGGCGGCCGTGCCTTCAGCTGTCTAGGCCCTAAGATCGGCTAAAAATATATAATTTAAAAGAGCGCACAGCTTTGTTAAGTGGTAGATGTGGGGATTTTTTTTTGTATATGTAAAAATGGAAAAACTTGCATTTATATCGCACCTTTTACAGCCTCCGGATGTCCCGAAACACTTTAGAGTCACTGAAGTCCTTCTTTGAAATGTAGTCACCCTGTTGTAATGTAGGGAAACGCAGGTAATCAATGTGCACACAAAATCCGTTTTTAGTGATGTTGGTTGAGGGATAAATATTGGCCCAGACACCGAGCTTTACTCTGGATCTAACGCATGCTGTAAACATGGAACGTTTTACTATGTTAAAGGCGCTATATAAATGCAAGAAGTTGTTGCTATAATAAGGTGTGAAATTGAATTTAATAAATCTGATGATTTGTGAGCTAGCACCAGAAAAAGTGACCATAAGACCAGATTGTCCTAAAAACCCTATTGGTTCACTAATGCCCTTCAGAGAAGGGAACCTGCCACTTATGATCTGGCCTACTTAAGATTCCAGCCATATACTACATGATTGACTCTTTATGCCCTCCTGAGTAGGTTACTCAAGTGTTCAAACAATTTCTATTCAAGAAGGTCCACAACAACCTTCTCAGGGCAACTAGTGATGGGCAATAAATACCAGTCTTGGTACCAAATTAAAGAAAATCTTAATGTCAAAAAATTTGATGAGCAACAACAACCACAACTTGCATTTATATAGTGCCTTTAATGTAGTAAAAAGTCCCAAGGCGCTTCACAGGAGCGTAATCATACAAAATTTGACACCGAGCCACATAAGAAGATATTAGGTCAGGTGACAAAAAGCTTCTGCAAAGAGGTAGGTTTTAAGAAATGTCTTATAGGAGGAGAGAGAGTGAGGGAGGGAATTCCCGATCTTAGGGCCTAGACAGCTGAAGGCACGGCCGCCAATGGTGGAGCGATTAAAATCGGGGTACAAGAGAATTGGAGGAGCGCAGAGATCTCGGAGGATTGTAGGGCTGGAGGAGGTTATAGAGATAGGGAGGGGACGAGGCCATGGAGGGATTTGAGCACAAGGATGAGAATTTTAAATTCGAGGCGTTGCTGGACCAGGGTCCAATATAGATCAGCGAGCACACAGAAGATAGGTGAACGGGACTTGGTGCAAGTCAGGATACGTCATAAATCAAATGGAAGTCAATGAACAAGTATCTTACATGTGATGACTCTGCTGCTCCTAACTGAGATAGATGTAAGATGTAAAATCTACACGTACAATTTACATGTCCCAGGTAAGTGTAAAGAACAAAACAATCGCAACATTAGAAAATTCAGAAGCGGTTATTTGAGAGGTCGATACAATGACGTGGAATTAATCACACTGAGTGTGAAAGAAAATGAATGAAACTGGTAAAAGGCACCACGGGCTCTCAGATACCTCAGTCACAATATAGTATTCTTCGAAACAGGGGCCCTGGTGTAGCAAGTTAACGATAGTCATTAGAACAGGTGGACGAGATAAAGTACAATTGTCATAAAGTTTCACACCAAAATCATTTTGTTACATTGGTATCCTCTTATCATCACATGATCCAGAGGACATTACGATATATTCATTGGAATCACACTCTAACGTAGATAAGTCTTGCTTCTAATCCTTTTCTCTTCAGTCTACATGTTCTGCAGAACTGACGTCCAGATCTTCATCGTCTGTGATGGAACGCATGCCTCTCTTGTAGAACTTCTCCGCATTCTGTTCCAGGGTGTCTGTGGAGTGGGAAACAAGAAGCAACGACGTTCAGTTGCTGCACATCAACTTCCTCATGGTGTGGGACTGGCAGGGTTTCATCAAGTAGGGTGCCACATAACACTGGGGATTGGACCTCACTGCATATTGGGGTTTTCATGATGTAGGACCCCATGCAATATTGGGGCTTGTGATAGAGGGTCTCACAGGATATTGGGGCTTGTGATATAGGGTCTCACATGATATTGGGGCTTGTGATATAGGATCTTACTGGATATTGGGGTTTATGACAAAGGGACTCACAGGATATTGGGGCTTGTGATATAGGGTCTCACATGATATTGGGGCTTGTGATATCGGGTCTCACATGATACTGGGGCTTGTGATATAGGGTCTCACAGGATATTGGGGCTTGTGATATAGGATCTTACTGGATATTGGGGTTTATGACAAAGGGACTCACAGGATATTGGGGCTTGTGATATAGGATCTTACTGGATATTGGGGTTTATGACAAAGGGACTCACAGGATATTGGGGCTTGTGATAGAGGGTCTCACAGGATATTGGGGCTTGTGATAGAGGGTCTCACAGGATATTGGGGCTTGTGATATAGGGTCTCACAGGATATTGGGGCTTGTGATATAGGGTCTCACAGGATATTGGGGCTTGTGATATAGGGTCTCACAGGATATTGGGGCTTGTGATATAGGGTCTCAGAGAATATTGAAAAAACATCAAAGATTACCAAAAAATATTGAGCCAAGGAAAGTTTGTAGAGGATGTTAGTGTTTCAAAGCCAAGTATCAAACACAATCATTCCCCGTATGGAGGGTTATCAGCAGAGACTTCAATGGCCAGGATTCTGTCCTGTGAGTGGCTGAGCTGCACAGACCAGGAAACTCCCACGTGCGATTCCAGCTCTGTGCTGACCTAGCTGATCTCAGCTGGTCAACTGGCCTCAGCATTGCTGGATTTGGACATGTTTCCCGTTCCTGCTGACCATCCAGGAACCCTGTCCAGACTCAAAAAACATGAAGAGTGGCCATTTGGGTTGAGGTATCGGGCACCGTGGAGCCATACTCCAGCAAGTTGAGGGGGGGGGGGGGGGGGGGCTAACACTTTCAGGATGCGAGATGGTGGATACAACAGGCAGGGAAAGGGAAATGAGTAAATCAAAAAGGGGGCTTTCCGCAGGAAAGGCAGCGCAACAGGGGTGGACAACACCAATAGACCAATCATGGGCGTTTCATAGTTTACAGTACTGGTAAAGGTTAAGGGTGTTGACCAGTTAATGGGCATGGGGTAGCTTACTAGAGCAAGAAATTAATAAGAAAAAAATGGGCTTACTAATTAATTATAATGACCTGGTGTCTGAAGGACCTGTAACCTTGCAGATGCCGAGGCTTCTCCATATTCGTTCTTTGCCAAACAAGTGTACGTCCCTTCATCGTCCTTAGTCAGGCCCTGGATTTTCAGCCAGCCAGTAATTTCATATTTCTGTGGCTCCCCACGGACCTGGGGATCGAAATAATTGAATTATCGAGTGCCGTCTGTCAATAGATCAGCCGACTCAGCAAGAGACCAAGGAACCAACCCCATATCCTCTCCATCACCAAGACCGCCTACTTTCACGTCCGCAACATTGCCCGTCTCCGCTCTTCCTCGGCCCATCTGCTGCTGAAACTCTCATCCATGCCTTTGTTACCTCCGGACTCGACTATTCCAATGCTTTCCTGGCCGGCCTCCCATCTTCCACTCTTTGTAAATTTGAGCTCACCCAAAACTCTGCTGTCCATATCCTGACTCGCGCCAAGTCCTGTTCACCCATCACCCCTCTGCTTGCTGACCTACATTGGCTCCTGGTTCTGGTCTCATCCTTGTGTTCAAATCCTTCCATGGCCTCGCCCCTCCCTATCTCTATAACATCCTTCAGCCCTACAACCCTCCGAGAACTCTGCGTTCTTCCAATTCTGGCCTCTTGTGCATCCCCGATTTCCTTCGCCCCCACCATTGACGGCCATGCTTTCAGCTGTAAGAACATAAGAAATAGGAGCAGGAGTAGGCCATACGGCCCCTCGAGCCTGTGCTGCCATTTGATAAGTTCATGGCTGATCTTCAACCTCAACTCCACTTTCCCGCTTGATCCCCATATCCCTTGATTCCCCTGGAGTCCAAAAATCTATCGATCTCAATCTTGAATATATTCAATGACTGAGCATCCACAGCCCACTGGGG
Organism: Heptranchias perlo; assembly: GCF_035084215.1. NCBI lineage: Eukaryota > Metazoa > Chordata > Chondrichthyes > Hexanchiformes > Hexanchidae > Heptranchias > Heptranchias perlo. The sequence continues at coordinate 9,406,667 of NC_090325.1, read as the reverse complement.
TAGAGAATTCCAAAGATTCACTACACTGTGCATGAAGAAATTCCTCCTCTTCTCAGTCTTGAATGGCCGACCCCTTATCCTGCAATTATGGCCCTTGGTTCTAGACTCTCCAGTCAGGGGAAACAATCTCTCAGCGTCGACCCTGTCTAGGCTCTAAGCTCTTGAATTCCCTCCCTATATGTCCCCGCCACTCTCTCCTCCTTTAAGATGCTCCTTAAAACCTACCTCTTTGACCAAGCTTTTGGTCATCTGCCCTAATATCTCCTTATGTGTCTTGGTGTCAAATTTTGTCTGATAACGCTCTGGTGAAGCGCCTTGGGATGTTTTACTACAATAAATGCAAGTTGTTGTTGGGTCCATTCTAGTCTGCATGGCTTAATCCCACAGTGCACCTATTCACTGAGCCATTCATTGAGGTGGTCAACATGAGCACATGATAGATTCAGATCAAGAAGGCCTTTCGGCCCATTTGATCTCTTCCTTCCGGGGCGGTGGAAGCAGATTCAATAGTAACTTTCAAAAGGGAACTGGATAAATACTTGAAAAGGAAAAATTTGCAGGGCAATGGGAAAAGAGCAGGGGGAGTGGGACTATTTCAAAGAGCCGGCACAGACACGATGGGCCAAATGGCCTCCTTCTGTGCTATATGATTCTATGAATACCAGCCCTACCATGTCCCCATTACAGCATCTAGTTGTTTCTTATTCTATACCTCAGTGTCCTAACTTCACCCACTGGCCTTGACCATTATTTGAGCTGTTGATCACACGCTGTGTAAAAGTACACATCCCAACATCTGCCTTAAACTTATCCTGAACCTGTAACCATTTTCCTGCTGCACTGGCATATCTCTATCCTGTGAAATATCTTCTGATGTCTCCTTTTGGGCATCACATGTTTTGACGACTATCAAGTTGTCCTTCATCGTACATTTGTTTTGGTTCTGTCAATTTCTGTTGATATTTTAAAATTATTGTTTAAATTCTGAATGCTTAAGAACTTAAAATCGCTTGAAGTGGGAAAAGGCTATTCAGCCCACCAAGGCAATTGCTTCTGTAACCCAATCTACAACCCAGCCAATCATGGACTCTACCCACCCTTTAATCTCCTCCCACAGCCCACGTACACTTTACCCTATCATGGACTCTCCCCACCCATTTAATCTCCTCCCACAGCCCATGTACACTCTCCCCGATCATGGGCTCTCCCCACCCATTTAATCTCCTCCCACAGCCCATGTACACTCTCCCCTATCATGGACTCTCCCCACCCATTTAATCTCCTCCCACAGCCCATGTACACTCTCCCCTATCATGGATTCTACCCACCCATTTAATCTCCTCCCACAGCCCATGTACACTCTATCCTATCATGGACTCTACCCACCCATTTAATCTCCTCCCACAGCCCATGTACACTCTCCCCTATCATGGACTCTCCCCACCCATTTAATCTCCTCCCACAGCCCATGTACACTCTCCCCTATCATGGGCTCTACCCACACATTTAATCTCCTCCCACAGCCCATGTACACTCTCCCCTATCATGGGCTCTACCCACCCATTTAATCTCCTCCCACAGCCCATGTACACTCTCCCCTATCATGGACTCTCCCCACCCATTTAATCTCCTCCCACAGCCCATGTACACTCTCCCCTATCATGGACTCTCCCCACCCATTTAATCTCCTCCCACAGCCCATGTACACTCTCCCCTATCATGGACTCTCCCCACCCATTTAATCTCCTCCCACAGCCCATGTACACTCTCCCCTATCATGGGCTCTACCCACCCATTTAATCTCTTCCCACAGCCCATGTACACTCTCCCCGATCATGGGCTCTACCCACACATTTAATCCCCTCCCACAGCCCATGTACACTCTATCCTATCATGGACTCTACCCACACATTTAATCTCCTCCCACAGCCCATGTACACTCTCCCCTATCATGGGCTCTACCCACCCATTTAATCTCTTCCCACAGCCCATGTACACTCTCCCCGATCATGGGCTCTACCCACACATTTAATCTCCTCCCACAGCCCATGTACACTTTACCCTACAATGGACTCTACCCACCCATTTACCCATTTAATCTCCTCCCACAGCCCATGTACACTCTCCCCGATCATGGACTCTACCCACACATTTAATCTCCTCCCACAGCCCATGTACACTCTCCCCTATCATGGGCTCTACCCACCCATTTAATCTCCTCCCACAGCCCATGTACACTCTCCCCTATCATGGACTCTCCCCACCCATTTAATCTCCTCCCACAGCCCATGTACACTCTCCCCTATCATGGACTCTCCCCACCCATTTAATCTCCTCCCACAGCCCATGTACACTCTCCCCTATCATGGACTCTCCCCACCCATTTAATCTCCTCCCACAGCCCATGTACACTCTCCCCTATCATGGACTCTACCCACACATTTAATCTCCTCCCACAGCCCATGTACACTCTCCCCTATCATGGGCTCTACCCACCCATTTAATCTCCTTCCACAGCCCATGTACACTCTCCCCTATCATGGACTCTCCCCACCCATTTAATCTCCTCCCACAGCCCATGTACACTCTCCCCTATCATGGGCTCTACCCACCCATTTAATCTCCTCCCACAGCCCATGTACACTCTCCCTTATCATGGACTCTACCCACCCATTTGATCTCCTTCCACAGCCCATGTACACTCTCCCCTATCATGGACTCTACCCACCCATTTAATCTCCTTCCACAGCCCATGTACACTCTATCCTATCATGGACTCTACCCACCCATTTAATCTCCTCCCACAGCCCATGTACACTCTCCCTTATCATGGACTCTACCCACCCATTTGATCTCCTTCCACAGCCCATGTACACTCTCCCCTATCATGGGCTCTACCCACCCATTTAATCTCCTCCCACAGCCCATGTACACTCTCCCTTATCATGGACTCTACCCACCCATTTGATCTCCTTCCACAGCCCATGTACACTCTCCCCGATCATGGGCTCTACCCACACATTTAATCTCCTCCCACAGCCCATGTACACTCTATCCTATCATGGGCTCTACCCACCCATTTAATCTCCTCCCACAGCCCATGTACACTCTCCCTTATCATGGACTCTACCCACCCATTTGATCTCCTTCCACAGCCCATGTACACTCTCCCCGATCATGGGCTCTACCCACACATTTAATCTCCTCCCACAGCCCATGTACACTCTCCCCTATCATGGACTCTACCCACACATTTAATCTCCTCCCACAGCCCATGTACACTCTCCCCTATCATGGGCTCTACCCACACATTTAATCTCCTCCCACAGCCCATGTACACTCTCCCCTATCATGGACTCCCCCGACCCATTTAATCTCCTCCCACAGCCCATGTACACTCTCCCCGATCATGGGCTCTACCCACACATTTAATCTCCTCCCACAGCCCACGTACACTCTCCCTTATCATGGACTCCCCCGACCCATTTAATCTCCTCCCACAGCCCATGTACACTCTCCCCTATCATGGACTCTACCCACCCATTTAATCTCCTCCCACAGCCCATGTACACTCTCCCCTATCATGGACTCTACCCACCCATTTAATCTCCTCCCACAGCCCATGTACACTCTCCCCTATCATGGACTCTACCCACACATTTAATCTCCTCCCACAGCCCATGTACACTCTCCCCTATCATGGGCTCTACCCACCCATTTAATCTCCTCCCACAGCCCATGTACACTCTCCCCTATCATGGACTCTACCCACCCATTTAATCTCCTCCCACAGCCCATGTACACTTTACCCTACAATGGACTCTACCCACCCATTTACCCATTTAATCTCTTCCCACAGCCCATGTGGCACAATTTCAAAATTTGCAGATGACATAAAGCTTGGAAGTGTAGTGGACAGTGAGGAGGATAGTGATAGACTTCAAGAGGATATAGACAGCCTGGTGGAATGGGCGGAGACGTGGCAGATTAAATTTAATGCAGAGAAGTGCAAAGTGATACATTTTGGTACCAAGAACGAGGAGAGGCAATATAAACTAAATGGTACAATTCTAAAGGGGGTACAGGAACAGAGAGACCTGGGGGTATATGTGCACAAATCGTTGAAGGTGGCAGGGCAGATTGAGAAAGCGGTTAAAAAAGCATATTGGATCCTGGGCTTTATAAATAGAACTTCCACACCACCTGAGGAAGGGGAAAGCCCCCGAAAGCTTGTGGGATTAAAAATAAAATCATTGGACTATAACTTGGTGTTGTAAAATTGTTTACAATTTATAAATAGAGGCATAGAGTACGAAAGCATGGAAGTTATGATGAACCTTTACAAAACACTGGTTTGGCCACAACTGGAGTATTGTGTCCAGTTCTGGGCACTGCACTTTAGGAAGGATGTGAAGGCCTTAGAGAGGGTGCAGAAAAGATTTACTAGGATGATTCCAGGGATGAGGGACTTTAGTTACTTGAATAGACTGGAGAAGCTGAGGTTGTGCTCCTTAGAGCAGAGAAGGTTGAGAGGAGATTTGATAGAAGTATCCAAAATCATGAAGGGTCTAGACAGAGTAGATAGAGAAAAACTGTTCCCATTGGCGGGGGGGTCAAGAACCAAAGGACATAGATTTAAGGTGATCGGCAAAAGAACCAAAGGTGACATGAGGAAAAACTTTTTTACACAGCGAGTGGTTAGGATCTGGAATGCACTGCCTGAGGGGGTGGTGGAGGCAGATTCAATCGTGGCTTTCAAAAGGGAATTGGATAAGTGCTTGAAGGGAAAAAATTTGCAGGGCTACGGGGACAGGGCAGGGGAGTGGGACTAGCTGTATTTCTCTTGCAGAGAGCCGACACGGACTCGACGGGCCGAATGGCCTCCTTCCGTGCTGTAACTATTCTATGATTCTATGTACACTCTACACTATCATGGATTCTATCCCAGCCGTTTAATCTCCTCCCACAGCCTATATACAATCTACCCTATTATGAACTCTACCCACCCATTTAATCTCCTGCCACAGCCCATGTCCACTCTACCCTATCATGGATTGAACCCACCCATTTAATCTCCTCCCACAGTCCCACGGACACTCTACCCTATCATGGATTGAACCCACCCATTTAATCTCCTCCCACAGCCCATGTACACTCTACCCCATCATGGAGTTTACCCACCCAACTAGGGGGCATAGACTGAGGATAAGGGGTTGGCCATTTAAGATTGAGATGAGTAGGCATTTCTTCACTTCTTTTGTGAATCTTTTGATGCTGAGACGTTGAATATAGTCAAGGCTGAGATAGATAGATTTTTGGAATCAAGGGATCTGGGGATTGGGCGGGAAAGTGGAGTTGAGATCGAAGATCAGCCATGATCTTATTGAATAGCGGAGCAGGCTCGAGGGGTCGTATGGCCAACTCCTGCTCCTATTTCTTATGCTCTTATGTTCTTAAGAACTCTAGCCATCCATTTAATCTCCTCCCGCACCCCATCATGAATTCTACTCCACCCATTTAATCGCCTTCCACTGCCCACGATTATCCACACTGACAAAAATGGAATATTGAGGACCTGCACCCATGTGGTGCTTTACTGAAGAAGCAAGCACTGAAGAATAAAATCCACCCCACAGTTTGTTCACCTGCACTGCAATGCGCGGGTCATCTGCTGGCAGGGATATAGTGTTTCCCTCTTTCCGCCATTCAATAAAGGTCTTTGGATAACCAACCACTGCACAGCGAAAGATGATGTCACTTCCTTCCGCGTTCATGACGTCACTGGGAGGAGAGCTGATATTAGGAGCTGTGGAGAAAAAGGAATGTAAGAACAGATGACACAAGACAGAGATTAATTTTGGTGATGTTTTACGGTCACCTCAGCAGCAAATAAGAGGGCAAACACCCATTTCAGGCGTGGACCCTGGACGTCTATCTTTTTGCCTATAGAAGTATGGCACTTCCGGCTCATGATGAGCATGCACTTCGTCCCCACCATATTGGAGGCACAGGCGGCTGTTAAGCGCTCAAAAAACTCTAGGCCAGTGCCTCGAGTCACAAAGAGGTCTTTGCTATACATTCTGTTTCAAGTAGCTGAACCCATTACGGTGGCTGAAGTTGGCTTTTGGATTGGTACCGGTGGGGTGTTTTAGCTGCATTTCCTTGTCTTGTGCAGAGGGCAGTGCTGTAGCCCAGATTCGGCAAAGCCAGGTAAGACTCAGTTAAAAAAAAATCTGGGTGTACCTAGCTGCTACCATCGGCACTAAACGCAATATAAAAGCTGCTCAAAAGTGGCCATACAAGCTCCGAAATTGAGGTCCCGGCACGGATTCTCACTTGAAGGGAGTGCAGATTGAACAATCGGGCATGGAAGTCAGTGTGTCTGGTTCGAGGCAGTCAACAACAATTTGCATTTATATAGCGCCTTTAGAAACATAGGAAATAGGAGCAGGAGTAGGCCATTCGGCCCTTTGAGCTTGCATTCAATATGATCATGGCAAGAGAAACTTCTTTTACAGAGAGGTTAGCGAGGCTGTGGAATGTGCTACCGGAGTTAGTGATTGAAGCAGAGACCATGTCAACATTTAAGAATAGATTAGATAGGTGGTGGAAGGGAAGGGGAATAAAGGGATAGGGGAACAGGGTGGGCATATGGGATTAGGACCATTGGTCACATGGAGGACAAAACATGGACTGGTTGGGCCATACGGCCTGTATCCCTGTTGTACATTCTATATAATTCTACATAAATGATCTGTTAATCTGTTTTAGTGATGTTAGTTGAGGGATAAATATTGGCCCAGGACACCGAGAGAACTCTCCTGCTCTTCTTCGAATAGTCCTATGGGATCTTTTACAACAGGCAGACGGTGTCTTATCTGAAAGACGGCGCCTTCGACAGTGCGGCACTCCCTCAGCGCTGCACTGGAGCGTCAGCCTAGTGTATGTGCTCAGGTCCTGGGTTGGGTCTCGAACCCACGACACTACCAGAGGATCTCCAGAGCCTGTGGAACTGTAGCCCATGCAAGGAGAATGGAAAAAACATCGATCTCCCTCCCTCCCTACATTCCCAAGTCCCTACACCTTGGTATCACTATGAATGTGTCTACGAGCTGTTAATGAGTTCTGTAAAACAGATAATGGCTATTTATCAGGTGAATGGATTTGTTTCGGGAGCCTGTATGTGACTGAATTTTCAGGGCACCCCCCCCCCTCTGGAGGGCGTTCACACTACACATTAAACCCATTCAGTCTGGACTACATGCAAATACCAAATAGTATTTGCGGAGAAGCCTGTGTTGAGTTAAAGGGGAGAGTGAAGTAGACGTTGTCCTTTTTTTGTTTTGCGTGCTTTTGTCGGACTAGGGGCCAGGTGGGGCGGGGGGGGGGGGGGTGCCTGGAGACATGTATTTCACACAGATCCTCGTGTTAGCCGCTGTTACAGTTAATGGTTTCCGGACTGTGGGTTGCGGGAGTGTGCGTTCACTATAAAACATGCAAACACCCGCAGTTAGGGTCACCAAATCTGGTTGGGCGTGTTCCCCTGGAGGTTTCGGCACATGACCTCCCGCACTCCAACCGCCCCACCCAGTCAAACAGCCTTGTTTCTTCCCCCCCCACCCCAGCTCCAATATTATCTATAACTAATAAATAAAAGTGTTCAAGGGAAATGTAAAAAAAAACACACACAACTTTTTTAATGTCCCAATGATTTTTCTCCCAGAGTTCCTCGCTTGCAAAGTGCCAGGAGATGATTCCTTAATTCCCGGAGACTCCGAGACAATCCCGACAGTGAGAGTGCTGCCCACTGAGCCACTGCTGACACCTGGGCTCAAAAATATCCAAACACGAAAATAATCATACGCTTGCAAGATAAGGATCGATAGGGGCAAAGTTCTACACGGCTGCAGGAGGGAGTTATGCTAAACCTTTATAAATCACTGGGTAGGCCTCAGCTGGAGTATTGTGTCCAATTCTGGGCACCAAACTTTAGGAAGGATGTCGAGGCTTTAGAGAGGGTGCAGAATGAGATTTACCAGAATGCTGCCAGGGATGAGGGAACTTCAGTTATGTGGAGAGACTGGAGAAGCTGGGGTTGTTCTCCTTAGAGCAGAGAAGGTTAAGGGGAGATTTGATAGAGGTTTTCAAAATCATGAACGGTTTTGACAGAGTAAATAAGGAGAAACTGTTTCCGCTGGCAGAAGCGTCGGCAACCAGAGGACACAGATTTAAGGTGATCGGCAAAAGAACCAGAGGCGACATGAGGAAACATTATTTTACGCAGGAAGTTGTGATGATCTGGAATGCGCTGCCTGAAAGGGTGGTGGAAGCAGATTCAATAGTAACTTTCAAAAAGGAATTCATAGAATCATAGAAAGAACATAAGAACATAAGAAATAGGAGCAGGAGTAGGCCAATCGGCTCCTCGAGCCTGCTCCGCCATTCAATAAGATCATGGCTGATCTGATCCTAATCTCAAATCTAAATTCATGTCCAATTTCCTGCCTGCTCCCCGTAACCCCTAATTCCCTTTACTTCTAGGAAACTGTCGATTTCTGTTCTAAATTTATTTAATGATGTAGCTTCCACAGCTTCCTGGGGCAGCAAATTCCACAGACCTACTACCCTCTGAGTGAAGAAGTTTCTCCTCATCTCAGTTTTGAAAGAGCAGCCCCTTATTCTAAGATTACGCCCCCTAGTTCTAGTTTCACCCATCCTTGGGAACATCCTTACCGCATCTACCCGATCAAGCCCCTTCACAATCTTATATGTTTCAATAAGATCGCCTCTCATTCTTCTGAACTCCAATGAGTAGAGTCCCAATCTACTCAACCTCTCCTCATATGTCCGCCCCCTCATCCCCGGGAATAACCGAGTGAACCTTCTTTGTACTGCCTCGAGAGCAAGTATGTCTTTTCTTAAGTATGGAGACCAAAACTGTATGCAGTATTCCAGGTGCGGTCTCACCAATACCTTATATAACTGCAGCAATACCTCCTTGTTTTTATATTCTATCCCCCGAGCAATAAAAGCCAACATTCCGTTGGCCTTCTTGATCACCTGCTGCACCTGCATACTAACTTTTTGATCTTCTTGCACTAGGACCCCCAGATCCCTTTGTACTGCAGTACTTTCCAGTTTCTCGCCTTTAAGATAATAACTTGCTCTCTGATTTTTCCTGCCAAAGTGCATAACCTCACATTTTCCAATATTACATTGCATCTGCCAAATCTCCGACCACTCACCCAGCCTGTCTATATCCCCCTGTAGGTTTTTTATGCCCTCCTCACTCTCCACTTTCCCTCCCATCTTTGTATCATCTGCAAACTTTGATACGTTACACTCGGTCCCCTCCTCCAAATCGTTAATATAGATTGTAAAGAGTTGGGGACCCAGCACCGACCCCTGCGGAACACCACTGGCCACTGGTTGCCAGTCCGAGAATGAACCATTTATCCCAACTCTCTGCTTCCTGTTAGATAACCAATCCTCCACCCATGCCAGAATATTACCCCCAATCCAGTGATTCTTTATCTTGAGCAATAATCTTTTATGTGGCACCTTGTCGAATGCCTTCTGGAAGTCTAAATGCACTACGTCCACTGGTTCCCCTTTATCGGCCCATCAAGTCTGCGCCAGCTCTATGCAAGAACAATCCAGCTAGTCCCACTCCCCCACACTTTCCCTGTAACCCTGCAATTTTTTTCCTTTCGAGTACTTATCTAGTTCCCTTTTGAAGGCCATGATTGAATCTGCCTCCACCACCCTCTCGGGCAGTGCATTCCAGATCCCAACCACTCGCTGTGTAAAAAAGCTTTTCCTCATTGGAATTGGATAAATACTTGAAGGGGAAAAAATTACAGGGCTATGGGGAAAGAGCAGGGGAGTGGGACTAATTGGATAGGTCTTTCAAAGAGCTGGCACAGGCACGATGGGCCGACTGGCCTCCTTCGGTGCTGTACCTACTATGACACTTTGATAGATTCATTAAGGCTCTTCTGCTCGTTTTCAGCCTGAGAAGCGTCTCCCAGTATAAACTGGTTGGCAAACTGCAAGCTGTTAAGTCACTTCCCTGTTTCCTACTTCATTAATTTGAGTACACAGGAGATGACAACAACAATTTGCATTTATACAACATCTTCAACACAGTAGAAAACCCCAAACAGAGGCCAAGCAGCGCTGGAGGGCTAGGCGATGTGACCAGAAAGCATGAAGTAGAGGATTTGCATTTGTATAGCGCCTTTCACGCTGCCCCAAGGCACATTGCAGCCGATGAAGTACTTTTGAAATGTTGTTCACTGTTGCGATGTAGGAAACGCAGCGGCAAATTTGCGCACAGCAAGATCCCACAAACAGCAGTGTGATAATGACCGGATCGTCTGTTTATAGGTGTTGGTTGAGGGATAAATATTGGCCAGGTCACCAGGGAGAACCTCCCCCTGCTCTTTTTCGAAATAAGTGTCATGGGATCTTTGGCGTCCACCTGAGGGGGCAGATGGGGGCCTCGGTTTAACGTCTCACCCGACTGACAGGTTGAATGCGACACTCTGTCTGCACAGTCAGCCGATCTTCATGGAGCCTGTGGTGGGTTGCTACAGTTGGCCTCAGCACCACTATGCTGGGGAGGGGAGGGGTTAGGGTATAACCGATATTGCTGCACACGACCTCTATCCAGTGACTACTGCTCGACTTGTGAGCGATGACAGAATCGGGCCGGGTACGCGATGACTGCTGCAGCCGCCCTGCCCTCCAGCACAGTCCTGGCTTGCTCTCGTCAACTAGCGGGGTGACGAGAGGCTAAATCACTGGTTAGGCCTCAGCTGGAGAATTGTGTCCAATTCTGGCACCACACTTTAGGAGGGATGTCAAGAATCGTCCCCAGCGTGAGTGAGAACCCTTCAGGAGAGGAGGAGAAAAACAATTGAGGGCAAATCACCACTGAAACAAAGAGGGGAAAGGCCACTGTAAAATCCTGCAATGACAACGGGGAATGGGCTCACTGAGACAAATAAAGGACAATGCAGAAACACACCAGAAGGGTAATTGGACGGGCAGGGAGAGACCTGGATAAAAACAAAGCTGTGAAGGCAAAACGTAACAGGAAGAAATTATTTCAGTACTGCGACAGTGAGATGAGAGTCAGAGAAGGATGTCAAGGCATTGGAGAGGGTGCAGAGAAGATTTACAAGAATGATGCCAGGGTTGAGGGACTTCAGTTATGAGGAGAGACGGGAGAAGCTGGGATTGTTCTCCTTAGAGCAGAGAAGGCTAAGGGCACATTTGATAGAGGTGTTCAAAATCATGAAGGGGTTTTGATAGAGTAGATAGAGGGAAACAGGCTGAGATAGGAGAAATTATAATGAGGAATCAGGAAATGGCAGAGACGTTAAACGAATATTTTATATCTGTCTTCACAGTAGAAGACACAAAAAACATACCAGAAATATTGGGAACCAAGTGCATAATGAGAGTGAGGAACTTAAAATAATTAATATTAGGAAAGAAAAAGTACTGGAAAAATTAATGGGACTAAAAGCTGACAAATCTCCTGGATCTGATGGCCTACATCCGAGGGTTCTAAAAGAGGTGTCTGCAGAGATAGTGGATGCATTGGTTGTGATCTTCCAAAATTCCCCAGATTCTAGAATGGTCCCAGTGGATTGGAAGGTAGCAAATGTAACACCGATATTCAAGAAAGGAGGGAGAGAGAAAACAGGGAACTACAGGCCAGTTAGCCTGACATCAGTCGTCGGGAAAATGCTGGAATCCTTTATTAAGGATGTGGTAACAGGACACTTAGAAAATCATAATATGATTAGGCAGAGACGGCATGGTTTTATGAAAGGGAAATTGTATCTGACAAATCTATTAGAGTTTTTTGAGGATGTTTAAGATAAAGGCAAATTGTGTTTAACCAACTTGATAGAGTTTTTGATGAAGCAACAGAGAGGGTAGATGAGGGCAATGCAATTGATGTGGTGTATATGGATTTTCAAAAGGCGTTTGATAAAGTGCCACATAGTAGGCTTGCTATTAAGATTGCCGCCCATGGAATAAAGGGGGCAATAGCAACACGGATACAGAATTGGCTAAATGACAGGAAACAGAGAGCAGTGGTGAACAGTTGTTTTTCGGACTGGAGGGAGGTGTACAGTGGTGTTCCCCAGGGGTCAGTGCTGCGACCACTGCTTTTCTTGATATATATTAATGACTTGGACTTGGGAGTACAGGGCACAGTTTCCAAATTTGCAGATGACACAAAACTTGGAAGGGTAGTGAACAGTGAGGAGGATAGTGATAGACTTCAAGAGGATATAGACAGGCTGGTGGAATGGGCGGACACGTGGCAGATGAAGTTTAACGCGGAAAAATGCGAGGTGATGCATTTCGGTAGGAAAAATGAGGAGAGGCAACATTAGCTAGAGGGCACAATTCTAAAAGGGGTACAGGAACAGAGAGGTCTGGGGGTATTTGCGCACAAATCGCTGAAGGTGGCAGGGCAGGTTGAGAAAGCATAGAGTACAAGAGCAAGGAAGTCATGATGAACCTTTATAAAACACTGGTTCGACCACAACTGGAGTATTGTGTCCAGTACTGGGCACTGCACTTTAGGAAGGATGAAAGGGTGCAGAGGAGATTTACTAGAATGATTCCAGGGATGAGGGACTTAAATTACGTGGATAGACTGGAGGAGCTGGGATTGTTCTCCTTGGATCAGAGAAGGTTGAGAGGAGATTTGATAGAGGTATTTAAAATCATGAAGGGTCTAGACTCAATATATAGTGAGAAACTGTTCCCATTAGTAGAAGTATCAAGAACCAGAGGGCGTAGATTTAAGGTGATTGGCAAAAGAACCAAAGGTGACATGAGGAAAAGCTTTTTTTACAGCGAGTGGTTAGGATCTGGATCTATCCGAGAGAGTGGTAGAGACAGATTCAATCACGGCCTTCAAAAGGGAACTGGATAAGTACTTGAAACGAAAAAATGTCCAGGACTATGGGGATAGGGCGGGGGAGTGGGACTTGCTGGATTGCTCTTGTATGGAGCTGGCGCGGACTCGATAGGCCAAATGGCCTCCTTCCGTGCTGTAACCTTTCTATGATTCTATGTAACTAGCGGGGTAGATAAAGGGGAACCAGTGGATGTAGTCTATTTGGATTTTCAAAAGGCATTCGATAAGGTGCTGCATAAAAGGTTGTTACACAAGATAAGGGCTCATGGGTTGGGGGTAATATATTTGCATGGATAGAGGATTGGTTAATGGACAGAAAACAGGGAGTAGGGATAAACGGGTCACTTTCAGGTTGGCAGGCTGTAACTAGTGGGGTGCCGCAAGGATCAGTGCTTGGGCTTCAGCTATTTACAATCTATATTAATGACTTAGATGAAGGGACCGAGTGTAATGTATCCAAGTTTGATGACGATACAAAGCTAGATCAGAAAGTAAGCTGTGAGGAGAACACAAAGAGTCTGCAAAGGGATATAGACAGGTTAAGTGAGTGGGCAAGAAGGTGGCATATGGAATATAATGTGGGGAAATGTGAGGTAAATCACTTTGGTAGGAAGAATAGAAAAACAGATTTTTTTTAAATGGTGAGGAACTATTACATTTTGATGTTCAGAGGGATTTGGGTGTCCTTGTACATGAAACACAGAAAGTTAACGTGCAGGTACAGCAAGCAATTAGGAAGGCAAATAGTATGTTGGCCTTTATTGCAAGGGGTTGGAGTACAAGAGTAAGGAAGTCTTGCTGCAATTGTACAGGGCTTTGGTGAGACCTCACCTGGAGTACTGTGTACAGTTTTGGCCTTAGAGGGGGTGCAACGAAGGTTCACTAGTTTGATTCCTGGGATGAGAGGGTTGTCCTATGAGGAAAGATTGAGTAGAATGGGCCTACAGTCTCTGGAGTTTAGAAGAATGAGAGATGATCTCATTGAAACATATAAGATTCAGAGAGGGCTTGACAGGGTGGATGCTGAGAGGCTGTTTCCCCTAGTTGGAGAGTCTAGAACTAGGGGGCACAGTCTCTGGACAAGGGATCAGCCATTTAGGACTGAGATGAGGAGAAATTTCTTCACTCAGAGGGCTGAGAATCTCTGGAATTCCCCACCCCAAAGGGCAGTGGATGTTCAGTCGTTGAGTATATTCAAGGCTGAGATCAATAGATTTTTCGACTCAAGGGATATGGGGTTAGGGCAGGAAAGTGGAGTTGAGGTCGAAGATCAGCCATGATCTGATTGAACGGTGGAGCAGGCTCAAAGGGTCATATGGCCTACTCCTGCTCCTATTTCTTAAGTTCTTATGTTAAGCTGTTTCCACTGGTGGGAGAGTCGATAACCAAAGGATACAGATTTAAGGTAAATGGCTAAAGAACCGGGAGGTGGGGAGATGAGGAGAATTTTTTTTACGCAGCAAGTTGTTACGATCTGGAATGTACTGTCCGAAAGGGCGGTGGAAGCAGATTCAATAATAACTTTCAAAAGTGAATTGGATAAAAACTTGAAAAGGAGAAATTTGCAGATCTATGGGGGAAAGAGCAGGGGACTAATTGGATAGCTCGCTCAAAGAGCTGGCACGGGCACGATGGACCGAATGGCCTCCTTCTGTGCTGCATCATTCTATGATTGTACTGTGGAGAGGAGCAAAGTCCCAGCAACAGGACCCCCCCCCCCCCACCTTAAAGAAAGCAGGAGTAAAGGGAGAAAAAGGGAACATGAGAGAAAAGGATCCCTTGACGAAGAATCTGCAGTAGCCGATAAAGATTGGGATCATTAGCACGGATAAATCTGTCAATTGAAGTCGTATTCGGTGCTAATAACCCTGACTACACATTAGCTCGTCCTTTGTCCCACCTCCTTCGATTTTGTAAATGGTTATTCTCACTTTGCAGCTCAGCTAAATCCCTAAATAATCTGAAATAGTGACGTCAATGTTTTTACACAAACTTAAGGTATTTTTAAATTGATTTACGTTCGTGCTTTTACTGTATCCCGTCTCAGGGGAGGCCTGGACTAATCATCCAGGGAACACTGAGTTTTAAAAAATCAGGAAATAAAAACTGCTGTCAGTAAAAGCGACCGTGAAGCTGTCAGATTGTGATAAAAAAAAACCCAGCTGGTCCATTAGGGAAGGTTTGGTGTATATGTGACTCAATCCCACACCAATGTTGTTGACTCTTAACCGGCCTCTGAGGTGGCTTAGCAAGCAAGTTATATCAAACTCCTGGAAGGGCAACTGGGGATGGGCAATAAATGCTGGCCTTACCTTCGATGCCTACATCCCGAGAATGAATTTTTTTTTAAATGGAGACCAAAGCCTATGCAATGCTCTCCCTATTCACGCTGTGCGCTCTGCTTACACGTGGAGAGTCACAGAGAATATGGGCCACCTGAGTTTACATAAAGATCGGCCAGGATCTAATTCACATCAGCCATGATCTAATTGAACGACGGAACAGGCTCGAGGGGCTGAATGGCCTGCTCCTGTTCCTGTGTTCCTAAAATGAACAGAAGCGACATCCTGATTGAGTCATTCCGTCACGTCTTTGGTTCCCGGAGCCCATGACTGACGGAAGGAGACCTCTGCGTCTATGGCTGGTTGCACTCCATTAGTGTTTTCAGATGAGGGCGAGCTAAACTGACTACTCTTCCATCTAATGCTGTTGGGGATTCTAGGAGTAGGGGGCACAGTCTAAAAATTAGAGCCAGACCTTTCAGGAGCGAGATTGGAAAACATTTCTACACACAAAGGGTGGTAGAAGTTTGGAACTCTCTTCCGCAAACGGCAATTGATACTAGCTCAATTGCTAAATTTATATCTGAGATAGATAGCTTTTTGGCAACCAAAGGTATTAAGGGATATGGGTCAAAGGCAGGTATATGGAGTTAGATCACAGATCAGCCATGATCTTATCAAATGGCGGAGCAGGCATGAGGGGCTGAATGGCCTACTCCTGTTCCTATATTCCTATGTTCTTCCATCAGACACCTTTCAAAACCATAAAACCCATCTTCTTTCTGGTCACCTCTCCAAACTCCCCACCAAGACTAGGTTTTCCATTCATTTTATCCAACGTGGCTGCAGTGCATACGATCTACAGGATGCACTGCAGCAACTCGCCAAGACTTCTTTAACAGCACCTCCCTCCCCCGCGACCTCCACCACCTGGAAGGACGAGGGCAGCAGGTGCACTGGAACACCATCACCTCCACGTTCTCCTCCAAGTCACACAACATCCCGACTTGGACGTATATCGGCCGTTCCTTCATCGTCGCCGGGTCAGAAACCTGGAACTCCCTACCTAACAGCACTGTGGGAGAACCTTCACCACACCGACTGCAGCGGTTCAAGAAGGCGGCTCACCACCACCTTCTCAAGGGGCAATTAGGGATGGGCAATAAATGCCGGCCACATCCCGAGATCAAATAAAACAAAACAAATGATTCTTTTCTCCTCAGTGAAGCCCTGAGATGTTTTCTACATTAAAGACGCTTTAACGATACTGTTGCGGTAGTGTGTTGGCTTGCTAATTCAAACCGCATGCGGTCTTTCGTAATGTCAACAGCTACAGATTTCCTGCACGAGTATCAGGATAGCAAATCCACAGCCAGGAATCAACCCTGGAACCATTCTAGGCTACATGGTTCAACCCTTCACTGGATAAACTCGCTGAACCACCCAGGACCTTGTTTTGAACATTCTGTATGGCAATCACAACTTTTACATTTTCACTATTTGCATGTAATTTGCAATGTAATATTTGCTTTTCAAAGCTTTTTACAGTTTACATATTGTAGTACTGAAGTTTGGCAATTCCAAAGTTTTGACCATTGTAATTTAAAGCCAACACCTTTAATGGTAATAGCTGCATTTCACTGTAATTACATGTTAGGTTTTACGGTCTTCAAATCACAGTGCAGAACAACAGCATGTTTGAAGGTGAGGAGAGAGAGGGGGGGGCAATATGAAAGGTCCAGGGAGAGCTCTAAAGTGCACCATAGCTGTAGGCTTTGATGTAGATGAGAGGGGAGAGGCAGAGTTAATGGGTGAGTGGGGGGGTTGTGAGCTGAAGAAGGCTGGATGCTGCCAAGTCTTGGGGAGGCATGAAAACGAGGACGAGGAGTTTAAGGCCTTCACTTCTAGACTGATGTGTAATATTAGAAATAGAAAGAAAGAACTTGCATTTTTATAGCGCCTTTCATGACCTTAGGACGTCCCAAAGGGCTTTACAGCCAATGAAGTACTTTTGCAGTGCAGTTGCTGTTGTAATGTAGGAAACGTGGCAGCCAATTTACGCACAGCAAGATCCCACAGCAGCAATGAAATAAATGACCAGATAATCTGTTTTTTAGTGATGTTGGTTGAGAGATAAATATTGGCCAGGACGCCGGGGAGAACTGCCCTGCTCTTCTTCGAAATAGTGCCGTGGGATCTTTTACCTGAGAGAGCAGACGGGGCCTCGGTTTAACGTCTCATCCGAAAGACGGCACCTCCGACAGTGCAGCACTCCCTCGGCACTGCACTGGAGAGTGTCAGCCTGGATCTTGTGCTCAAGTCTCTGGAGTGGGACTCGAACGCGCGACCTTCTGACTCAAGAGGCAAGATTGCTGCTCAGGGCCGTGCGCCTTCAAATAAAATGGCAAAACTTCTCTCTTTGGATAGAAATTGTACCTGTTTTGCAGTGCCCCTCGTGAACCAGGGTGAGGTCCCTATTCCCTCCGGTCACCAGAGCTGCCTGGAGTTTGCAGAGGTTCTCGTAGGTGCGGTTGTCCGATGCACAGAGGGTTTGCCGGTACTTGCAGATACACCGAGGCAGTCGCTCCACGTTGCCCTCTGGTTGCCAGTCCTGATGGATCCCGTCATCCTCCTCCTCTTCTTCCTCCTCCAGCCGGCACTCCAGATTGTCCCCGCACAGCCCATGGAACGCGCCCACCCACAGCCAGCCCAGCTGGCAAGGCTGCCCCTCCGCCTTGGTGCACTGCCAGCAGCAGCTGCACAAGTCCAGGACAGTGCCGGCTGGGCAGGGCGGGGTCGGGGGGCACAGCTCCAGCTGGCAATCGTTACACGCCAGTCTCTTCCGTCGCCTGACCATCTGGCGGCGACCGCCTCCGGGATAACCCGTGCCAAAACCCACCATCAGAATAAGGGTCACCGTTGGCAACAACAGCCTCATTATTTACAACTTTGGAAAACAAATTAATGACTCACAGATCTTCAAAGTTGGTTAAAGAACAGTTGCCTCTCTGAGGTGATACTCGTGCTCTTGCTGTCGGCTTCGAAAGAAGGTACAAGTGTTTCCCTCAGGACAGGGAGGTGGAGTCCAATTTAGCAGGTGCTGTACATTTCTTTCTGTTTTCTTGAATGACAGCCTTCGCCACCAATGGGAACAAAAGGGATTCCTGTTACTCCTCCCCCCCCCCCCTTAGTCTCTCCCTTCTCCCCCTCCCCCCATTAATGATGATTGTAAACAATTTTACAACACCAAGTTATAGTCCAGCAATTTTATTTTAAATTCACAAGCTTTCGGAGGTTTCCTATTGAATCGTGAAGGGTCCAGACAGAGTAGGTAGAGAGAAACTGTTCCCATTGGCGGAAGGGTCAAGAACCAGAGGACACAGATTTAAGGTGATTGACAAAAGAACCAAAGGCGACATGAGGAAAAACTTTTTTACACAGCGAGTGGTTAGGATCTGGAATGTGCAGCCTGAAAGGGTGGTGGAGGCAGATTCAATCATGGCCTTCAAAAGGGAATTGGATAAGTATTTGAAGGGAAACAATTTGCAGGGCCACGGGGAAAGGGCGGGGGAGTGGGACTAACTGGATTGCTCTTGCGGAGAGCCGGCACAGGCTCGACGGGCCGAATGGCCTCCTTCTGTGCGGTAACCATTCTATGATTCTATGATTCTATGTATCTGCTTCCACCACCCTTTCAGGCAGTGCATTCCAGATCATAACAACTCGCTGCGTAAAAAAAATTCTCACTTCACCTCTGGTTCTTTTGCTAGTTATCTTAAATCTGTGTCCTCTGGTTACTGACCCTCCTGCCACTGGAAACAGTTTCTCCTTATTTACTCCATCAAAACCCCTCGTCATTTTGAAATAGGATGATCAGTGTCGGTGGAACTGTATCCCAGACTGAGTCAGCGCCTTCCAGACAGGAGCGGAGATAATTAGAGGGAGAGAGGAGGAAGGGGGCAGTATGTGTGATAAAAGATTCCTGGGAAGCCAGTGATGTTACTTCAAATCAAGATGAGGCTAATTCCATGCTTTCCAGTCTGTATGTGTATTCTAACACTTTATTGAATGTATTGCGACTGGGCTAAGGGTGATAGCCAGTCTATAAACTGAAGAACAATCAAAAGCATCCCTCAGCTCAATAAATAGTAATTTGTTGGTGTCAAAACACCAAACAGGTTCATTATTTCTCCATCCTGGGATTAATTGCAACAGACGGTGACTGGTTGACCCGACTTGATATCTATCATCGAGTTACATCGAGTGTACAGCACAGAAACAGGCCATTCGGCCCAACAGGTCCATGCCGATGTTTATGCTCCACACTCCCTACCTCCCTACTTCATCTAACCCTACTTGCATATCCTTCTATTCCTTTCTCCCTCATGTGCTTATCTAACTTCCCCTTAAATGCATCTATGCTATTTGCCTCAACTACTCCTTGTGGTAGTGAGTTCCATGTTCCAACCATGGTAAAGAAGTTTCTCTTGAATTCCCTATTGGGTTTATTAGCGACTATTTTATATTTATGACCTCTAGTTTTGGTCTCCGCCACAAGTGGAAACATTTTCTCTACATCTACCCCGTCAAACCCTTTCATTATCATAAAGACCCCCATCAGGTCACCCCTCAGCCTTCTCTTATCGAGAGAAAAGAGTCCCAGCCTGTTCAGTCTTTCTTGATAAATATATCCTCTCAGTTCCGGAATCATCCTTGTGAATCTTTTCTGCACACTCTCCAATGCCTTTATATCCTTTTTGTAATATGAAGACCAGAACTGTTCACAGTGCTCTAAGCGTGGTCTAACCAAGGTTCTATACAAGTGTACAGTACACAGGCAATGTTTATATATCGCTATCGGTGAGATGTTTTATGCCGGCAGTTTTTTGACCAGTATCCAATGATTGGCCTAGGGTTGCCAACCCTCCAGGATTGTCCTGGAGTCTTCTGGAATTAAAGATTAATCTCCTGGACACTGCTGCCAGCAAAAACCTGGGAGAAAAATCAACACTGAATTCTCACCTTCCCCCCATCACTGAGTTCTCACCTTCCCCCCATCACTGAGTTCTCACCTTCCCCCCATCACTGAGTTCTCACCTTCCCCCATCACTGAGTTCTCACCTTCCCCCGTCACTAAGTTCTCACCTTCCCCATCACTGAGGCCATATGGGTGGAGCTTAAAAACAAAATGGGGGCAAGCACTTTGATGGGAGTGTACTATTGGCCCCCAAACAGCCAGGGGGAGATAGAGGAACAGATATGTAGGCAAATCTCAGAAAATTGTGCAAATAATAGGGTAATAATAGTGGGGGATTTCAACTTCCCCAATATTAACTGGGATACTCAGAGTGTAAAAGGCTTAGAGGGTACAAAATTCTTAACGTGCATCCAGGAGAGCTTTTTGAGCCAGCATGTAGAAAGTCCTACAAGAGAGGGGGCGGTACTGGACCTAATTCTAGGGAATGTGGCCGGCCAAGTGGAAGAAGTGCTAGTAGGTGAGCACTTTGGTGAGAGTGACCATAATTCGGTGAGATTTAAGGTGGTCATGGAAAAAGACAGGGAGGGGCCGGAAATAAAGGTTCTAAATTGGGGGAAGGCCGATTTTAATAGGATAAGGCAGGATCTGGCCAAAATGGACTGGGATCAGCTGCTTGTAGGAAAATCCGCATCGGAGCAATGGGAGTGTTTCAGAAGGGAGATTGAGACCATACAATGGCAACATGTTCCCGTAAAGGTCAAGGGTGGTTCCAAGAACTCCAGGGAACCTTGGATGTCAGGGGATATACGAGAATGGATTAGGAAAAAAAGGAGGGCTTTTGGCAGATACAAAAGGCTAAAGACGGAGGAAGCCCCAGAGGAGTACAAAAAGTGCAGGGGGATACTTAAAAAAGAAATTAGGAGATCAAGGAGGGGCCATGAAATAACACTGGCGAGCAAAATAAAGGAAAATCCTAAGATGTTTTATAAGTATATTAAGGGTAAGAGGATGACTAGGGAAAAAATAGGGCCCATTAGGGACAAAAATGGCAATCTGTGTGTGGAGCCGGCAGATGTAGGAGGGGTTCTAAATGAATTTTTTGCATCTGTTTTCACTATGGAGAAGGACGATGTAGACATAGAAATACGGCAGGGGGACTGTGATATACTCGAACATATTAACATCGAGCGGGAGGAGGTATTGGCGGTTTTAGCAGGCCTAAAAATGGATAAATCCCCAGGCCCGGACGAAATGTATCCCAGGCTACTGTGTGAGGCAAAGGAGGAGATTGCGGGGGCTCTGACACATATATTCAGAACCTCTCTGGCCACAGGGGATGTGCCAGAGGACTGGAGAACCGCTAATGTAATACCATTATTCAAGAAGGGGAGTAGGGAAAAACCGGGGAACTACAGGCCAGTGAGCCTAACATCAATGGTAGGAAAATTATTGGAAAAAATTCTGAAGGACAAAATTAGTCTCCACTTGGAGAAGCAAGGATTGATCAGGGATAGTCAACATGGCTTTGTCAAGGGAAGATCATGTCTGACTAACTTGATTGAATTTTTTGAGGGGGTGACTAAGCGTGTGGATGAGGGTAACGCAGTGGATGTGGTATACATGGATTTCAGTAAGGCCTTCGATAAAGTCCCCCACAGGAGACTGGTCAAGAAGGTACGAGCCCATGGAATCCAGGGTGCCTTGGCACTTTGGATACAAAACTGGCTTAGTGGCAGAAGGCAGAGGGTGATGGTCGAAGGTTGTTTTTGTGACTGGAAGCCTGTGGCCAGTGGGGTACCACAGGGATCGGTGCTGGGTCCCTTGCTGTTTGTGGTCTACATTAATGACTTGGATATGAATGTAAAAGGTATGATCAGTAAGTTCGCTGATGATACAAAAATTGGTAGGGTGGTAAATAGCGAGGAGGATAGCCTCAGTCTGCAGGACGATATAGATGGGTTGGTCAGATGGGCGGAACAGTGGCAAATGGAATTTAACCCGGAAAAGTGCGAGGTGATGCACTTTGGAGGGACTAACAAGGCAAGGGAATACACAATGAATGGGAGGACCCTAGGCAAGACAGAGGGTCAGAGGGATCTTGGTGTGCAAGTTCACAGATCCCTGAAGGCGGCGGAACAGGTAGATAAGGTGGTAAAGAAGGCATATGGGATACTTGCCTTTATTAGCCGAGGCATAGAATATAAGAGCAAGGAGGTTATGATGGAGCTGTATAAAACACTGGTTAGGCCACAGCTGGAGTACTGTGTGCAGTTCTGGTCGCCACACTACAGGAAGGATGTGATCGCTTTGGAGAGGGTGCAGAGGAGATTCACCAGGATGTTACCAGGGCTGGAGTGCTTCAGCTATGAAGAGAGACTGGGAAGATTGGGTTTGTTTTCCTTGGAGCAGAGGAGGCTGAGGGGGGACATGATTGAGGTGTACAAAATTATGAGGGGCACAGATAGGATGGATACTAAGGAGCTTTTTCCCTTCGTTGAGGGTTCTATAACAAGGGGACATAGATTCAAGGTAAAAGGCGGGAGGTTTAGAGGGGATTTGAGAAAGAACTTTTTCACCCAGAGGGTGGTTGGAGTCTGGAACTCACTGCCTGAAAGGGTTGTGGAGGCAGGAACCCTCACAACATTCAAGAAGCATTTGGATGAGCACTTGAAATGCCATAGCATACAAGGCTACGGACCAAATGCTGGAATACGGGATTAGAGTAGACAGGGCTGATGGCCGGCGCGGACACGATGGGCCGAAGGGCCTCTATCCGTGCTGTATGACTATGACTCTATGACTATGACTCTATGAATTCTCACCTTCCCCCCATCACTGAGTTCTCACCTTCCCCCCATCACTGAGTTCTCACCTTCCCCCATCACTGAGTTCTCACCTTCCCCCCATCACTGAGTTCTCACCTTCCCCCCATCACTAAGTTCTCACCTTCCCCCCATCACTGAGTTCTCACCTTCCCCCCATCACTGAGTTCTCACCTTCCCCCCATCACTGAGTTCTCACCTTCCCCCATCACTGAGTTCTCACCTTCCCCCCATCACTAAGTTCTCACCTTCCCCCCATCACTAAGTTCTCACCTTCCCCCCATCACTGAGTTCTCACCTTCCCCCATCACTGAGTTCTCACCTTCCCCCATCACTGAGTTCTCACCTTCCCCCCATCACTGAGTTCTCACCTTCCCCCCATTGGTGAATTCTCACCTTCCCCCCATCACTGAGTTCTCACCTTCCCCCCATTGGTGAATTCTCACCTTCCCCCCATCACTGAGTTCTCACCTTCCCCCCATTGGTGAATTCTCACCTTCCCCCCATCACTGAGTTCTCACCTTCCCCCCATTGGTGAATTCTCACCTTCCCCCCATCACTAAGTTCTCACCTTCCCCCCATCAGTGAGTTCTCACCTTCCCCCCATCACTGAGTTCTCACCTTCCCCCCATCACTAAGTTCTCACCTTCCCCCATCACTGAGTTCTCACCTTCCCCATCACTGAGTTCTCACCTTCCCCCCATCACTGAGTTCTCACCTTCCCCCCATCACTAAGTTCTCACCTTCCCCCATCACTGAGTTCTCACCTTCCCCATCACTGAGTTCTCACCTTCCCCATCACTGAGTTCTCACCTTCCCCCCATTGGTGAATTCTCACCTTCCCCCCATCACTGAGTTCTCACCTTCCCCCCATTGGTGAATTCTCACCTTCCCCCCCACCCCCATCATCGAATTCTCACCATCCCCGGCACTGGTCTTTCCCAACTGTCAATCAGGCCCGAAATCTGGAAGTAAAATTTATTGCCTTCAGTTACGTTGCGATCGTAGATTTTGAGTTCAACGGGCAGCCGGGGTCTCAGCTTAATGTCTCAAGTGAAAGATCAGATTTTTAAAATGCAGTAATCAGACTACGTTATGTGCTAAGGTCCTCAAGGTGGGCCTGGACCCCTGACCTTCTGGCTCAGAGGCGAGTGTGATGCAGGTCGATCACTTACATAGAATTACAGCACAGAAACAGTCCATTCGGCCCAACTGGTCTATGCTCCACACGAGCCTCCTCCCTCCCTACTTCATCTATCTGCAAAATCTTCCATTCCTTTCTCTCTCATGTTTTTATCTAGCTTCCCCTTAAAGGCATCTATGTTATTCATCTCAACTACTCCTTGTGGTAGTGAGTTCCACATTCTAACCACTCTCTGAGTCAAGAAGTTTCTCCTGAATTCCCTATTGGATTTATTAGTAACTATCTTATATTTAAGGCCCCTTGTTCTGGTCTCCCCAACAAGTGGAAACAGCTTCTCTATCCTATCAAACCCTTTCATAATTTTAAAAACCTCTATTACGTCATCCCTCTGTCTTCTCTGAAGAAAAGAGCTCCAGCCTATTAAAATAGACAGGAGGGATTTAACATAAAAGGGAGTTCAAAAGCCTTCTCTCGGTATATAAATAGTAAACAGTTAGTAAGATGACGGATGGGGCCGATTAGGGACCAAAAAGGAGACAAACGCATGGAGGCAGAGGGCATGGCCGAGGTATTTTGCATCTGTCTTTACTAAGGAAGAAGACACGGCCAAAATCACAGTAAAAGAGGAGGTAGTTGAGATACTGCATGGGATAAAAATTGATAACTAGTAAGGCTGGCTGCAATTAAAATAGATAAGTCACCCGGTCCGGATGGGATGCATCCTAGGTTGCTGAGGGGAGTAAGGGTGGAAATTGCGGAGGTGCTGACCATAATCTTCCAATCATCCATAGATACCAGGGTGGTGCCAAAGGACTGGAGAATTACAAATGTTACACCCTTGTTTAAAAAAGGGTGTAAGGATAAACCCAGCAACTACAGGCCAGTCAGTTTAACCTCGGTGGTGGGGAAGCTTTTAGAAACAATAATCTGGGACAGAATTAACAATCACTTGGACAAGTGTGGATTAATAAGGGAAAGCCAGCACGGGTTTGTTGAGGGCAAATCATGTTTGACTAACTTGATTGAGTTTTTTGATGAGGTAACAGAGAGGGTTGATGAGGGCAATGCAGTTGATGTGGTGTATATGGACTTTCAAAAGGCATTTGATGAAGTGCCACATGGCAATAAAATTGAAGCCCACGGAATAAAAGGGGCAGTAGCAACATGGATACGAAATTAGCTAAGTAACAGGAAACAGAGAGTAGTGGTGAATGGTTGTTTTTCGTTCTGGAGGGAGGTGTACAGTGGTGTTCCCCAGGGGTCAGTGCTGGGACCACTGCTTTTTTTGATATATATTAATGACTTGGACTTGGGTGTACAGGGCACAATTTTAAAATTTGCAGATGACACAAAACTTGGAAGTGTAGCAAACAGTGAGGAGGATAGTGATAGAATTCAAGAGGACATAGACAGGCTGGTGGCATGGACGGACACATGGCAGATGAAATTTAATGCTGAGAAGTGTGAAGTGATACATTTTGGTAGTAAGAATGAGGAGAGGCAATATAAACTGAAGGGTACAACTCTAAAGTGGGTGCAGGAACAGAGAGACCTGGGGGTATATGTACACAGGTTGTTGAAGGTAGCAGGGCAGGTTGCGAAAGCAGTTAAAAAAGCAAACGGAATCCTGGGCTTTATAAATAGAGGCATAGAGTACAATACGAGGATGTTATGTTGAACCTTTATAAAACACTGGTTTGGCCACAACTGGAGTATTGTGTCCAGATCTGAGCGCTGCATTTTAGGAAGAATGTGAGGGCCCTATGGAGGGTGCAGAAAAAGTTTACTCGAATGATTCCAGTGATGTGGGACCTCAGTTACTTGGATAGACTGGAGAAACTGGGGTTGTTCTTCTTGGAGCAGAGACAGTTGCGAGGAGATTTGATAGAGGTATTCAAAATCATGAAGGGTCTAGACAGAGTAGATAGAGAGAAACTGTTCCCATTGGCGGAAGGGTCAAGAACCAGAGGACACAGATTTAAGGTGATTGGCAAAAGAACCAAAGGCGACATGAGGAAAAACTTTTTTACGCAGCAAGTTGTTAGGATCTGGAATGTACTGCCTGAAGGGGTAGTGGAAGCAGGGTCAATTGTGACTTTCAAAGAGGAAATAGATAGGTACCTGAAGGAGAAAAATTTGTAGGGCTATGAGGAAAGAGCAGGGGAGTGGGACTAGCTGGATTGTTCTTGCAGACAGCCGGCGCAGGCTCGATGGGCTGAATGGCCTCCTTCTGTGCCTTTGACCATTCTATGATTCTAACTGCGACAGAAAAGGACCTCCGCCTTTGAAACTAACTGCACTCAGTAACATCCCTGCCATTTCCACTGGATTAAGAATATCATGATTTATTTATGTCCAGAAATTGGCTGCTGGGATGTTTCATTGATTGCTTTGTTCCCTATGAAATTTTAATGGGTGGAATGTTTTAATGTTTCAAATTATGGGGTAGAGTAGGTGGAAGCAGAAAGCAAAGTATTGCAGATTCCGGGGACTGTTCCCAATAGTTGAGCGGTCAAGAATGAGGAGCCATAGATACTGGAATAAATGTAAGAGATTTAGAACAGAGGGCAGGAGAAACTTCTTCACTCATGGAGCTGTGAGGCCGTGGGATTCACTTCGAGGGTTAGGGGTTGAGGCAGAAACTAGGTCAACATTCAAGCTTAGATTGGAGAGGTGGAGGAAGGAGAAGGAGGATAAAGGGATACGGGAGCAGGGCCGGGTAAACGTGATTCCAGCTGTTTGCTCGTGCGGAGGGTAAACACCGACGTGGACAGGTTGGGCCAAATGGCCTGTTTCGGTGTTGTAACTTCTGTGTATTTCTATGGAAGCTGAGGTGAAGATTGGGAATGGGAGAGGGAGGGAGCGGGGGCAGGAAGGGGAGACGAGAGGATGGCATCTGTACATCTGCAATTCCCCTGTGTTTGGCTATAAGTGAGGGAGGCTTCATCGTGTCAAGAGTATCCCAGAGGAACGCACACATGATTCCGGGTGCAGGAAACTAAAAGCGGAATAGGAAGTGGAGGATCAGGCTGCTTAACTTTTCCATTTCCTGCCGAGAATCAATAGGAATTAGATTTAATCACAGACTGCAAGTCACTTAACCAAAGGGTTTTTTTTACTTTGTGAGTTCGAAATTTGTGCACAGTGTGTGTCTCGGCGTTTGCCGTAGAGTTTGACGGGGGGGGACGGGGTGTGGGAAGGAGGAAATGAAGAGCCTTGTGGGCAGCAACAACGGAGGGATATTCAGACATATTAAGGTGGAAATTACACCTGCTGATCCTCTCGTACAACGACAACTTGCATTTACACAGCACCTAGTAACATAGCACGTAGTGACATTCCTGAAACATCTCCCGTCTCCGCCCCTGCCTCAGCCCATCTGCTGCTGAAACCCTCATCCATGCCTTTGTTGACTTGACTATTCCAATGCTCTCCTGGCCGGCCTCCCATCTTCCACTGGGATTGTGGGGGGGTGGAATGGCAGCTACAGGTCTGAGAGGCATTCAACAACAACCACCTACATTTATATAGTGCCTTTAACGTAGTAAAACATCCCAAGGTGCTTTGCAGGAGCGTTACTACCTTAAAAGCAAGTTGTTGTTGAATTCATTCTTGCCATACAGGTACAGGACTTCATCTATAATATTCAAATGTAAAGAATCTTACAACACCAGGTTATAGTCCAACAATTTTATTTGAAAATCACAAGCTTTCGGAGGCTTTCTCCTTCGTCAGGTGAATGTGGAAATCCTTGAACGTTTCGCATTTATAGTCAGAGAACAATACCTGGTGATTACAGATAATCTTTCCAACTGCCCATTGTCAAGGCAATCAAAGCGTTCAGACAGAGAGGTGTTACCTACAGGACCACCGAATATACAAACCGCCAGAACAAAAGAGAGAGAGAGAGAGAGAGAGAAACATCCGAAAGGAAGAGAAAGACAGAGAATGACCCGTTGTATTAAAAACAGATAACTTTTATTCGCTGGTGGGGTTACGTATAGCGTGACATCTATAATATTCACTTTCGTAACACAAGGAAATCCCAGGTACCTCAGTAGGGGACAGAAATCCTGACCTAATTGATCTGCCGTCACTTATTTTTCCTCTTTACTGTGCCTGGGAACTCAGCATTGCCAAGGCACAGGGGAAGAGGAGAAGGTCCCCGACCGAGTCCTCTAGTTCCACATTCACAGCCCGATCCGTGCCTTGAAGTGGCACTGGGCAGTATCAGCGCCTGAACGCACCTTTCACGCGTCGGTACGAAATCCCGCCGTCCGCCATTTCAACGCCTCTTTAGAAGGACACGGGTTCAAACCGGCAGACAAAGGAGTTTCAAGCGATTGCATTAATGGCTCGTGTTACAGTCTGAAGAAACTAATTCAGTCACAAAACATGCAGTGTACTCACTCACAAAGCCTCTGTGGGAGCCTGCTGCCCAGATTAACATGGCGCTAAATCATTCCAATTACAAATTTAGATCAGATTTGGCCATTTGAAGCTAAGCCTGCGATAATATCAGGATTCCCTATAAGTGTGGAGCAGTTCTGCATAGGGCCCCAGTGCAGGAAGAGGAATTCAGACAGCTGTTTATCTTCATTGCTGTATAATCATATTCCAGGATGCTCAACGCTCTTAAATTCAATGACGTTTTAAATTCAAACTTGGGAGAATGGGCATGGCTGGCAAGGCCAGCATTTATTGCCCATCGCTGCAGGCCAGTGTCCTGGGCCCAACTGTTTTCAGCTGCTTCATCAATGACCTTCCCTCCATCATAAGGTCAGAAATGGGGCTGGTCACTGATGATTGCACAGTGTTCAGTTCCATTCGCAACCCCTCAGATAATGAAGCAATCCGTGCCCCAATGCAGCAAGACCTGGACAACATCCAGGCTTGGGCTGATAATTGGCAAGTAACAAGCATGCCCCACAAGTGCCAGGCAATGACCATCTCCATCTCCTTCCCTAAAGGACATTAGTGAGCCGGTTGGGTTTTTACAACAATCCAAAAGCTTCATTTTACTGGTACCAGCTTTTTATTTCCAGATTTTTATAAAACTATATTCAAGCTGCTATTGTGCATTCTCTAGATTATTAGTGCAGTAAGATAACCACGATGCTAACATTACATATTACATATGATTACATTACATCGAGTCTACAGCACAGAAACAGGCCATTCGGCCCAACTGGTCCATGCCGGTGTTTATGCTCCACACGAGCCTCCTCCCACCCTACTTCATCTAACCCTATCAGAATATCCTTCTATTCCTTTCTCCCTCATGTGCTTATCTATTTATGGCCTAGAGAGTGTTTAGAATGTGGGACTTGCTACCACAAGGAACAGTTGAGGCAGCTAGGGTAGATGCATTTAAGGGGAAGCTGGATAAACACATGAGGGAGAAAGGAATAGAAGGATAAGCTGATAGGGTGAGATGAAGCAGGGAGGGAGGAGGCTCATGTGGAGCATAAACACTGGCATAGACCTGTTGGGCTGAATGGCCTGTTTCTGTGCTGTACATTCTATGTAATCTAGCTTCCCCTTAAATGAATCTATACTAGTCGCCTCAATTACTCCATGGGGTAGCTAGTTCCACATTCTAACCACTCTCTGGGTAAAGAAGTTTCTCCTGAATTCCCTATTGGATTTATTAGTGACTATCTTATATTTATGACCGCTAGTTTTGGTCTCCCCCCACAGGTGGAAACATCTTCTCCACGTCTACCCTATCAAACCCTTTCAATAATCTTAAAGACCTCTATCAGGTCACCCCTCAGTCTTCTCTTTTCTAGAGAAAAGAGCCCCAGCCTGTTCAGCCCTTTCCTGATGGGTATAACCTCTCAGTTCTGGTAGCATCCTTGTGAATCTTTTTTGCGCCTTCTCCAGTGCCTCTACATCCTTTTTATAATATGGAGACCAGAACTGTGCACAGTGCTCCAACATTCAACACAGGGGACTGCTGAGAGGATGCGCCATTGATTAATTAAAAAAAAATAATTACTTCTGATTGTTTCGAATAATCCGTGTTCATTTCCATGCTTTGACTCCATGCTGTAGAATTGGACAATTCTCCCCTCCAAAGGCCTCAGCAGGTGCTGAGAGCTGAGAGGAAGTGAACTTAACACGAAAGCCAGGCACGGCCTCAGGTGGAAAACCTTACTGAACAGATCCACCAGGTGGAGCTGTTAACTCAGAGTTGTTTCTTGGGCACGTTCACTATTTTCAGCTGTGACAGTATTTACACGAAGGTGTCACCTTGCAATTGATCTACTGTCGACACTATCCCGATGAAAGAAAGAAGGACTTGTATTTATATTGCATCTTTCACAACCTCAGGACGTCACAAAGCGTTTTATAGCCGGTGAAGTACTTTTGAAGAGTAGTCGCTGTTCTAATACCTGAGTTCATACTCCATGGTTCGTACTCCTGTGACTCGGCCAACGTTGTCTACCCCATACGTTGCAGGAAAGGATGCCCCGGAGCATGGTACATTGGCGAGACCATGCAGACGCTGCGACAACGGATGAACGGACACCGCGCAACAATCGCCAGACAGGAGGGTTCCCTCCCAGTCGGGGAACACTTCAGCAGTCAAGGACATTCAGCCACCGATCTTCGGGTAAGCGTTCTCCAAGGCGGCCTTCGAGACACACGACAACGCAAAATCGTCGAGCAGAAATTGATAGCCAAGTTCCGCACCCATGAGGACGGCCTCAACCAGGATCTTGGGTTCATGTCGCGCTACACGTAACCCCACCAGCAGAAAAAAAAGTCATCTGTTTTTAATACAACTGGTCATTCTCTCTCTTTCTCTTCCTTTCGGATGTTTCTCTCTCTCTCTCCCTCTGTCTTTGGTTCTGGCCGTTTGTATATTCAGTTGTCTGGGGTACCTAAGGTTTCTCTGTCTGAACACTATTCAATTCATTTGATGGCCTTGATAACGGGCAGTTGGAAAGATTATCTGTAATCACCAGGCATTGTTCTATGACTATATATGCGGTAATTTTCAAGGAATCCGACACTCACCTGACGAAGGAGCAAAGCCTCCGAAAGCTTGTGATTTTCAAATAAAACTGTTGGACTATAACCTGGTGTTGTAAGATTCCTTACACGAGTTTATCAGTGCACTCCCAGTGCGGCACCATCCCATACAGACCAGGGTTCATCCTCCTGGTCTGTGCTGAATCAGCTGTCTTCAGGCAGTGTCCCTAGGCCAGGAATATGGGAACATAGGAACAGGAGCAGGTCATTCAGCAACACAGACCTGTTTCACCATTCAATTAGATCTATCAGTCTCAGTTTCGAAATTTTCAATTGACCCCCAGCCTCAACAGCTTTTTGAGTTCCAGATTTCCACTACCCTCTGTGTGAAAATGTGCTTCCTAACATCACCCCCTTCGCTCTAATTTTAAGGTTATGCCCCCCTCCTTGTTCTGGACACACCCACCAGTGGGAATAGTTTCTCTCTGTTTATCCTATAATCATCTTAAACACCTCAATTAAATCACCCCTTAATCTTCTATACTCAAGGGAATACAAGCCAAGATTATGC
Organism: Heptranchias perlo; assembly: GCF_035084215.1. Lineage (NCBI taxonomy): Eukaryota > Metazoa > Chordata > Chondrichthyes > Hexanchiformes > Hexanchidae > Heptranchias > Heptranchias perlo. The sequence continues at coordinate 9,374,937 of NC_090325.1, read as the reverse complement.
AACCTGTCCTCATAATTTGAACCTTTTAGCCCCGGTATCATTCTGGTGAATCTGCACCGCACCCCCTCCAAGGCCAATATATCCTTCCTGAGGTGCGGTGCCCAGACCGCACACAATACTCCAGATGCGGTCTGACCAGAGCTTTATATAACTGTAGCATAACTACCAGCCCTTTGCATTCCAGCCCTCTTGAGATAAAGGCCAAAATTGCATTAGCCTTTTAAATTCTTTTTTTGCGCTTGTATACTAGCTTTTAGTGATTTCTGAAAATGGACCCCTAAATCTCTCTGCTCCTCCCCAGTTCCTAGCTTCTTATCATTTAGAAAACACACTGATCTATCTGTCTTTGGTCCAATGAGGATGACCTCACACTTCCTCATATTGAACTCCATCTGTCGCAGTTTTCCTCGCTCACAATCTATCAATGCCCTATGCAACTTTCTGCTCCCATCTGCAGTACTTACTGTGCCTTCTAACTTAGTGTCGTCAGCGAACTTGGATATACGACTCTCGATTCCTTCATCTAAGTCATTTATAAATGTAGTGAAAAGCTGAGGCCCCACTACACATCCCTGGGGAACACCACTAATCACATCCTGGCAATTGGAGTACATGCCCATTATCCCTACTCTCTGACTCCTATCTCCTAACCAATTCCCTATCCAAGCCAATAGGTCACCTCCAATTCCATACATTTTTGTTAACAGTCTCTTATGTGGAACCTTGTCGAATACCTTCTGGAAGTCAATATAAATAACATCCCTTATCTACCACTTTAGTTACCTCCTCAAAAAATTCAACTAGGTTAGTTAGACATGATTTACCCTTTACAAATCCACGCTGGCTCTCTCTGATCAGTTCACATTTGTCCAAGTGTTCAATCACTCTGTCCATAATAACAGATTCTAGTAACTTCCCCACAACAGACGATAAATTAATAGATTTATAATATCCTGGTTTCTCTCTCCCACCCAAGTTAAATAATGGTGTGACATTGGCAATTTTCCAATCCAAGGGGACAATTCCTGAATCGTTAGTGATTTGGCAGATCATGATTAAAATATCTACAATTTCCTCACTTTTTTTTAATACCCTGCAGTGGAAACCATCAGGTCCTGGAGATTTATTTATCTTTAGTCTCATTCTTGTCTCTACTACTATTATTTTACTTCAATTAAATCTAGTAAGTTCCTCTCCTTGATTTAATTTTAGTTTCCCTCACATCTCTGGTATTTTATCCTCTTCCCCTACTGTGAAAACCAATTCAAGGTAATTATTCAGCAAGTCTGCCATTTCCTTATTTTCAATTACAATATCATCTGTATTTATTTTCAGTTACAATATCATCTGTGTCTGTCTTTACATTACTCTTAACCACCCTCTTTCTTTTAATAAACTTGTAAAAATATTTAGTGTTATCCTTGATATCCTGATACCCCTTGCAAGTTATGGGGAACATGAGGATAGACTGGGTTTGGCCATGATTGGTTCTGAATTGGGGGGAATTGTAGACATTGAAAGAAGGATGAGCTAGATGGGCTGAATGGAGTCCCTCATCTGTATTAATCTTGTGATTCCTTCCACAGTTAAATAACCTTCTGATACCCACAACTTAGCTTCATGTATAAAGGATAGCCACTGGATTGGCTGATATCTGTTGGAATTTACACCAGCAAAGAGGGGGGACATTATAAAGAAAAATATTACCAGCTGTTGATTACTCTTACAGATTCAGGCCCTGATTAAACACTGTGCAATACGACTGAATAAACTCATTTATTTGGTGGCAAGCGTTGCAACAACATTGTTCTTTTTCTGTTTTAATGCTATTCAAATGGTAATAGTCACTTGAAGCATCAAACAGTGAGAATATACTGTTGGCACGTTACCCACAGAACCAGTTGCTACTAGAATTATGGATGGTGTCGAGCTTCTTCAGTGTTGTTTCACCTGCACCCTTTCAGGCAAGTGGGGAGTATTCCATCACACTCCTGACTTGCCTTGTCAGTGGTGGGGTCAGGAAGTCAGAATACCCAGCCTCTGACCTGCTCTAGTAGCCACGGCATTTATGTGTCTGGTCCAGTTGAGTTTCTGGTCAATAGTGACCTCCAGGATTTTAATGGTGGGGGATTGGGTGATGGAAATGCCATTGAATATCAAGATGAGGTGGTTACATTGAGTTACATCAAACCTAAGGCACAGAAACTGGCCATTCGGCCCAACTGGTCTATGCCGGCGTTTATGCTGTACACGATCCTCCTCCCCCCTACTTCATCTCACCCTATCAGCATATCCTTCTATTCCTTTTTCCCTCATGTGCTTATCTAGTTTCCCCTTAAATGCATCTATACTATTTGCCTCAACTACTCCTTGTTCCACGTTCTAACCACTCACTGGGTAAAGAAGTGGCTCCTTAATTCCCTATTGGATTTATTAGCAACTACTTTATGACCTCCAATTTTGGACTCCCCCACAAGTGGAAATATTTTCTCTATGTCTACTCTATTAAACCCTTTCTAATATCATAGACCTCTATCAGGTCATTCCTCAGCCTTTTCTTTCCTAGAGAAAAGAGCCCCAGCCTGTTTAGCCTTCCCTGATAAATATATCCTCTATAAGTTATGGTATCATCCTTGTGAATCTTTTTTGCACCCTCTCCAATGCATCCATATCCATTTTACAGTATGGAGACCAGAACTGTTCACAGTACTCCAAGTGTGGTCGAACTAAGGTTTGATACAAGTTTAATATAACTTCTCTGCTTTTCAATTCTATCCCCCTATAAATGAATCCCAGTGCTTGATTTGCCTTTTTTATGGCCTTAATAACCTGCGTCGCTATTTTTAGTGATTTGTGTATCTGTACCCCAGATCTGTACTCCTCTATCCCATTTAGACTCTTATTATCCAAGTAGTATGTTGACTCCTTATTCTTCCTACCAAAATGCACTACCTAGAATTATAGAATCATAGAATGGTCACAGCGCAGAAGGAGGCCATTCGGCCCATCGAGTCTGTGCAGGCTCTTTGTAAGAGCAATCCAGTTAGTCCCATTCCGCAGTTCCTTCCCCCTAGCCCTGCAAATTTTTTCCCTTCAAGTATTTATCCAATTCCTTTTTGAAAGCCATGATTGAATCTGTTTCCACCGCCCTTTCAGGCAACGCATTCCAGATCATAACTACACACGGCATAAAAAAATGTTTCCTCATGTCGCCTTTGGTTCTTTTGCCAATCACCTTAAATCTGTGTCCTCTGGTTCTCGACCCTTCCGTCAATGGGAACAGTTTCTCTTTATTTACTTTATCTAAACCCTCATGATTTTGAATACTTCTATCAAATCTCCTCTTAACCTTCTCTGCTCTAAGGAGAACAATCCCAGCTTCTCCAGTCTATCCACATAACTGAAGTCCCTCATCCCTGGAACCATTCTAGTAAATCTTTTCTGCACCCTCTCTAAGGTGATATCCTTCCTAGATGGCGGTGCCCAGAATTGGACACAATGTTCCGCCTGTGGCCGAACCAGTGTTTTATAAAGGTTCAAAATAACTTCTTTTGCTTTTTGTACTCTATGCCTCTATTTATAAAGCCCAGGATCCCATATGCTTTTTTAACCATTTTCTCAACCTGTCCTGCCACCTCCAAAAATTTGTGCACATATACCCCCAGGTTTCTTTGTTCCTGCACCCCCTTTAGAATTATACCATTTAGTTTATATTGCCTCTCCTCATTCTTCCTGCCAAAATGTATCACTTCGCACTTCTGTGTGTTAAATTTCATCTGCCATGTGTTTGCCCATTCCACCAGCCTGTCTCTGTCCTCTTGAAGTCTATCACTATCCTCCTCACTGTTTACTACACTTCCAAGTTTTGTGTCATCTACAAATTTTGGAATTGTGCCCTGTACACCCAAGTCCAAGTCATTAATATATATCAAGAAAAGCAATGGTCCTAGTACCGACCCCTGGGGAACACCACTGTATACCTCCCTCCAGTCCGATAAAAAAACGTTCACCACTACTCTCTGTTTCCTGTTACTTAGCCAATTTCGTATCCATGCTGCCACTGCCCCTTTTATTCCATGGGCTTCAATTTTGCTGACATCCTATTATGTGGCACTTTATCAAACACCTTTTGAAAGTCCATATACACAACATCAACCACATTGCCCTCATCTACCCTCTCTGTTACCTCATCAAAAAACTCAACCAAGTTAGTTAAACACGATTTGCCTTTAACAAATCTGTGCTGGCTTTCCTTTATTAATCCACACTTGTCCAAGTGACTATTAATTTTGTCCCAGATTTTCATTTCTAAAAGCTTCCCCACTTATCTATATTCAAATTAATTTGCCAATTACAAACCCATTCTGCAAGTTTATTAATGTCCTCTTACATTTTGATGCATTCTTCCTTTGTGTTAACTACACCTCCTAATTTGGTGTCGTCCGCAAATTTTGAAATCGTACCCCTGATTCGCGAATTGTAAATGTAAATTGTGAACAAATCCTGTTTAACTAACTTGGTTGAGTTTTTGATGAGGTAACAGAGAGGGTTGATGAGGCAATGTGGTTGACCAATCCCTGTGAAACACCACTTCCCACCTTTTGCCTGTTTGAGTAACTACCCTTACTCTCTGTTTTCTGTTTTGTAGCCAACTTGTTATCTTGTTGAACTCTCTCTTGTTAGAGATGGTCATTGTCTGGCACTTGACTGGCGCAAATGTTACTTGCTACTTATCAATCTAAGCCTGGATGTTGTCCAGGTCTTGCTGCATGCGGGCACGGAACGCTTCATTATCTGAGGGGTTGCAAATGGAACTGAACACTGTGCAATCATCAGTGAACATCCCCATTTCTGACCTTATGATGGAGAGAAGGTCATTGATGAAGCAGCTGAAGATAGTTGGGCCTAGGACACTGCCCTGAGGAACTCCTGCTGTGATGTCCTGGGTCTGAAATGTTTGGCCTCCATCAACCACTACCATCTTCCTTTGTGCTAGGTATGACTCCAGCCACTGAAGAGTTTTCTTCATGATCCTCATTGACCTCAATTTTACCAGGGCTCCTTGGTGCCACACTCGGTCAAATGCTGCCTTGATGCCAAGGGCAGTCACTCTCACCTCACCTCTGGAATTCAGCTCTTGTTTCCATGTTTGGACCAAGGCTGTAATGAGGTCTGGAGCCGAGTGGTCCTGGCAGAACCCAAACTGAGCATCGGTGAGCAGGTTATTGGCGAGTAAGTGCTGCATGATAGCACTGTCGACGACACCTTCCATCACTTTGCTGATGATTGAGAATAGGCTGATAGGACTATAATTGGCCATGTTGGATTTGTCCTGCTTTTTGTGGACATGACATACCTAGGCAAATTTCCACATTGTCGGATAGATGCCACTGTTGCAACTGTACTGGAACAGCTTGGCTAGAGGCGCGATTAGTTCTGGAGCACAGGTCTTTAGCGCTACAGCCGGGATGCTGTGTCCAGTGCACTAAGCCGTTTCTTGATATCACATGGAGTGAATCGAATTGGCTGAAGACACTCTCTGTTTTGATTACCATGAGCCAATGCCGCCTTGCTACCAATTCAACGATCAATGGAAATATTTTTTTATTATTTTCTCTTTCAAAACTTTGAACACTTCTGTTAGATTCCTCTCTTGACCTTCTCTGCTCCAGTGAACATCAAATGTCTTGTTATGATTATATCCTCTCATCTCTGGTATTGTCCCAGTGAATCTCCGGGCCAACTTTTCCCATGACTCCCGTATCCTTTCTATAATGAGGTGTTTAAACCTGTACACAGTCCTCCGACTGTGGCCCGACCAATGTCTTTTCAACCATGTTCAATCTGTTCAATCAAGTGCAGCACAAAGAGAAGGAACATAGGAACATAGGGACAGGAGTAGGCCATTCAGCCCCTCGAGCCTGTTCTACCATTCAATTAGATCATGGTTAATCTGTATCTCAACTCCATCTACCCGCCTTGGTTCCATAACTCTTAATATTCTTGCCTAACAAAAATCTATCAGCCTCAGTTTTGAAATTTTCAATTGAGCCCCAGCCTTAATAGCTTTTTGGAGGAGGGAGTTCCAGATTTCCACTCCCCTTTGTAGGAACATTAGGGAGAAGCAGTAAGGGTTCACCCTGAATCACTATTTGAAATTAACCCACAACTGCAGGAGAAGGGAAACAGGTAGAAATTAGTAAAAGGCATGTTCAGGACTGGTGTCACTTCTTCGTACAAAGTGATCCATATCTGCAATGGTCTCTGCATTGGGGAGTGGAGGCAAAAATATTAAAGGTATTCATGAGGTAATTAGATGCTATAATGGGAGAATTGTTGGTTTCTGTGACGGAATGAGTTAGATGGGATGAATGGCCTCCCTTATCTTTGTGAAGCAAGGTGACAACATGTGAGGGACTTCAATGTCCTCCACTGAGGGTGGCTTGGTAGTACCAGCACTGACTGAGCTGGGCTGAATCCTGAAGGACACACACCTGTCAGTCCGGGCCCACATCAGGTGGCGAGGGAGCCAACATGAGGAAGTACCTTTCTTGACCTCGTCCTCACCGACCTACATGTTGTCGACTCACCTGTCCATGACCCCTTGGCAGAAGTAACCCCTGCACAGCCCTTGAGAAGACAAATTCCCGTCTCCCCATGGACAATGGGCATTCTCCATTGTGTAATGCGGCACACCCAACGTGCTAAGTAAGACAGAGTAAGGACAGAACTATCAGCCCAAAACTGGGCACCCATGAGGTGCTGTGGGCCATCAGCAGCAGACATACCACCACAATCTGTAATCTCATGGCCCAGGACATCCCTCCCTATCGAGCCAGGAGGCCAATCCAGGTTCAAATTGGAGTGAAGAAGGAGAAGCACCAGGTATGAGAATGAGGTACCGACCGAGTGAAGTTACTATACTTGCTACCAACATGCTAAACACCAAAAGCAGTGAGCTATAAACGGAGCTAAGTAGCCCTACAGTCAATGGATCAGAGCAAAGCTCCGTAGCCCTACCAGATCCAATCAAGATCATCCCCATCCTCAAACATAGTGGAGCCCAGCACGTGAGTGCAAACTACAAGGCTGAAGAACGAACCCGAGGGAAAAACCTACTTGACCTCGTCCTCACCAATCTACCTGTCGCAGATGCATCTGTCCATGACAGTATTGGTAGGAGTGACCACTGCACAGTTCTTGTGGAGACGAAGTTCCTTCTTCGCACTGAGGACACCATCCAACGTGTTGTGTGGTACTACCACCGTGCTAAATGAGATAGATTCAGAACGGATCTAGCAGCTCCAAACTGGGCATCCATGAGGCGCAGTGGGCCATCAGCAGCAGCAGAATTGTACTCCAGCACAATCTGTAACCTCATGGCCCGGCATATTCCTCACTCTACCATTACCAACAAGCCAGGGGATCAACCCTGGTTCAATGAGGAGTGCAGAAGAGCATGCCAGGAGCAGCACCATGCGTACCTAAAAATGAGGTGCCAACCTAGTAAAGTTACAACACAGGACTGTATGCATGCTAAACAGCGGAAGCAGCATGTTATAGACAGAGCTAAGCGATTCCACAACCAACGGATCAGATCAAAGCTCTGCAGTCTTGCCACATCCAGTCGTGAATGGTGGTGGACAATTAAACAACTAATGGGAGAAGGAGGCGGCTCAGTGAACATCCCCATCCTCAACGATGGCGGAGTCCAGCACGTGAGTGCAAAAGTCAAGGCTGGAACGTTTGCAACCATCTTCAGCCAGAAGTGCCGAGTGGATGATCCATCTCGGCCTCCTCCCAAGATCCCCACCATCACAGAAGCCGGTCTTCAGCCAATTCGATTCACTCCACTTGCTGTCAAGAAACGGCTGAGTGCACTGGATACAGCAAAGGCTATGGGCCCCGACAACATCCCGGCTGTAGTGCTGAAGATTTGTGCTCCAGAACTAGCCGCGCCTCCAGCCAAGCTGTTCCAGTACAGCTACAACACTGGCATCTACCCGACAATGTGGAAAATTGCCCAGGTATGTCCTGTCCACAGAAAGCAGGACAAATCCAATCCGGCCAATTACCGCCCCATCAGTCTACTCTCAATCATCAGCAAAGTGATGGAACCTTTCTATGATTCTGTGTAAATGTTTTGCTTGCATGCCTGGTTCTGATTAGTGTGTTGTCCCCTCCTCTCCTGAAGGCTCTCCCTGGGGTTCCACAAGCATCGACAGGCCTCCAGTGGTCAGCCAAGTGGCCATTCAATATGTGAGCTTATGCGGGCAGGGTATTCAACCAAATGGGTTATCATTGAAGAGCTTGAACCTATCCCCACTCAACAACTCCAGACACACAAAACGCACACACCCACAATTACACATACTATCCAGCGGGGAGGGGGGCTTGGGTCAGTGATCAGGAGCGGGCATTCCGGCTGAATTGAGCTGGATTTTGCTCTGAGCGACAAACAAACGATGCCCACCACTTGTTAGACTTGGACTTGCCCATAGACTTTTCATGGGCTTTTGCATGGGCAAGTTCCTCTCATCGGGACCTCAATTCAGCACGTCACCCTCTCCCGGGCATCTGGGACTTGTGTGAACGGGCCAAGTAGCTGTGTATCCCCTTAACCAATGAGATTACATAGAATTATATAGAATGTACAGCACAGAAATAGGCCATTCGGCCCAACTGGTCTATGCCGGCGTTTATGCTTCACATGAGACTCCTCCCACTCTACTGCATCTCACCCTATCAGCATATCTTTCTATTCCTTTCTCCCTCATGTGTTTGTCTAGCTTCCCCTTAAATATATCTATGCTGTTCGTCTCAACTACTCCTTTAGCGAGTTCCACATTCTAACCATTCTCTGGGTAAAGAAGTTTGTCCTGAATTTATTATTTATTAATCCATTGAATTTATTAGTGAATATCTTATATTTATGACCCCTAGTTCTGCTCTCCCCCACAAGTGGAAACATCTTCTCTACATCTATCCTATCGAACTCTTTCATAATCTTAAAGACCTCTATCAGGTCACCCCCTCAGACTTCTCTTTTCTAGAGAAAAGAGCCCCAGTCTGTTCAATCTTTCCTGATAGTTATAACCTCTCAGTTCTGGTATCACCCTGTTTGAAGCATGTTAGTAAGCAGCGCAGACACAGAACCAGGAAGTGTAAGGTCGAATAGTGAATTCAATGTAAAATCAGTTACAGAAAGCAAAATAAAGAGAGGGTAAGAAATATTGAATTAAAAGATACAGAAAGAAAAAGTAAAAAAAATAAAAAAATTTAATTTTTTTCTTTAAATGTCCAACAACAATTAAAATCGGAAGGAATGAGGCTCCACACTTGTAAAAGTAAATTTTCAGTGCCAGAGAGGTTATTTGGCAATTGTTAAGGCTTACGGTGCCGTTAAAATTTTGGTTACAGTTCAAAAACCTGACGTACCTTTTTCTGGTGAGATTATTTCGTTTCCTGGCTAGGCAGGGCAGGAACTTCACGCCTTTGCAGTCATTTCAACGGGGAGCCAGCCGGCAAGATCACCTTCCCACAAAAGCTTACGGACGAACAGGGCATCTGGTCGAGGGACTTCTGGATTTCGCGTTTGACTGCACCTGCACGCTCACCGGAAGTTGCCCTTCCATTTGCCCTGAAATAACGGTGAGCCCTGTTGGGATCGCCGATATTTTTAGAGCAAAATTCAGCCCTTTCTTTTCTCCTTTCTCCAGCTTCGCCCATGGAAGAAAGAAAGAAAGACTTGAATTCATATCGTCCCTTTCACGACATTAGGACACCCCAAAGTGCTTTACAACCAATGAAGTACTTTTGAAGTGTAGTCACTGTTGTAATATAGGGAAACGCGGCAGCCAATTTGCGCACAGCAAGATCCCACAAACAGCGGTGTGATAATGACCAGATAATCTGTTTTAGTGATGTTGGTTGAGGGATAAATATTGTCCAGGACACCGGGGAGAACTCCCCTACTCTTCTTCGAAATAGTGCCACGGAATCTTTTACCTGAGAGGGCAGCCGGGGCCTCGGTTTAACGTCGCATCTGAAAGACGGCATTTCCGACAGTGCAGCACTCCCTCAGCACTGCACTGGGAGTGTCAGTTGAGATTTTGTGCTCAAGTTTCCCAGTCACGTGCCTCATGAGCCACGGGGACCAGTCGCGCGGCCCAACTGCTGCACCGTCTGAGTACAACCAACGGGGTGGGATATCAAACCTGGGAGCTTGCTTTTCCTGTGTGGCTCAGTGCCAGACCCAGCAGTCCATCTAACCTCGCGCCATCAGGGAACAACTGCGTCAACAACCTTGAAATCTCTCGCTCTTGTCTTTCTCATTAAAAAAAAATGCCTGCCGCTTGACATTGATCTGACCTTGATGAGTACAAATGTCTCACATGCACAGTAACCATACTCCCAGCAGAATTACCTTCAATCTAATGAGCTCAAAACAAAGACATTTAAGATTACAATATTCCCTTCTGGTGGAGCGTGCAACTAAACAGTTGATCTATTGTGTGATTGTTTGTCTTTTTATAGTCGTAATCCAGTAAAGCATACATCTAAATTAAAACCGTATTCGCAATCCGTCTTGCCAGTCATTAAGGGCCCGAGTGGCTTTGTAATAGCTGCCCCTTTCACCGCCTGCGGTGGCTGTCCCAAAGGGGCCTGTTGGCTCCTGATGGAGTCCGATCATCTCCTCATCTGCCATCCCATGATTTATGGAGCTAGTCCCTCTCTGACATTTTAATGTCTCCTATTGAGTGCAGGGGAAATGTCGGTATATCTACATTTGACACCGCTGATAGCATTGCAATAAAAGCACTCATCTCAGTCACAAAGCACCTTGATGTGCTCTTAACCCCACATCGTTATTGTATATTCTTTTACTTCTGTGTTCAGTTACCTTGAAACTCGCTTTGTTTTGTCCGAGTTCTTTTCATTTTCTTAATGATTATGAGGCCTGCTGAAAGGGTTGAGTGTTGTGGATGAGTAATGAAATGGTATTGTGCGGATGCTGTAGTCCTTTATTTGACCTGGTGGATCGGATCAGTCATTAAAAAGCCTCATCCATCACATTCACAACAAAATGATGAACCTGGTTCACTTAATGGAGCTGGTGTGAAAACACAGCAAGGTACGTTTGAGAAGAATCTTCACTGAAGGGACCAATCAGGGTCAAGAAGATCCTGCCCTGTAGGGACTAATCAGGATTGAGAGGATTCCACCAGAGGGGACCAATCTTGAGGGGAATCCTTTTCTGAGGTGGCCAATTAAGACTGAGAGGATCCCGAGGGGATTGATCAGGATTGAGAAGATTGTGCCCTTAACTGGATCAGTCCTAAAAGGATCTTGACTCGCGAAGATCAATCAGAACTGAATGGATCTTACCCTGAGAAGGCTAAACTGACATGCAATTGAGGCTAATTGACATTGAAAGGATTCTGGCCTTTTATTTTTCTTGGGATGTGAGCGATACTGATAAGGACTGACTTTTATTGCCATGAATTGGACATATACCACTGTTTCTTCATCATCGTTGGGTCAATAATCTGCAATTCCCTACCTAATAGCATTGTTGGAGTTCCCCCGTCAGCACAAGGACTTGGCTTTGGAAAGAGTACAGAGGAGGGCCTCAAGATTAATTGCTGGTTTGAAGTATCTTTAGTTACCCAGGTAGGCTCAAAGGGCTTTAGAGAAGCGTAGATTTGGGGTGATTTAACCGAGGTTTATGCGATGATAAAGGGATTAGATTGTGTGTGTGTAGACAAGTTGTTTCAACTAAATAGGTTAGGGAGGACCAGAGGTCACAATCTCAAGTTATGTAAGGGCAGAACTGGGTTGGATGTTAGGCAGTTCTTCATCTCCCAGAGAATAACGGTCCTGTGGAACAGGTTGCTGGCATTTGCAGCAATTCCTGAATTCCTTCAAGCGAGAGCTAGACCTGTTTCTGGCTGGGGCTGTGTACAAAAGGTGGGTACTGTATGACATTCATCAGGGCAAAAGTGGTCTCCTAGACCAGTTTTGATCGCCTAAGCGGGTTGGAGAGGAATTTTCCAGACTTTTTTTTCTCTACTTGCCCTGGGTTTTTATTTGTTTTTTTTTTGCCTCTCCCAGGAAATTACATGGTGGGTGGGGAGTGTTTATATTGCGATGTACAAGTCGTTACAATTACATGGGACAAGCTGGAGGACCACTGGGTCTTTTCCTATCTGTCATTTTTCGTTTGTTCATAAGGACTACAGCAGCTTAAGGAGAAGGCTCATCACCACCTTCTCAGGGCAAGTACAGAGACGCATTAAATGCCGGCCATGCCAGCATCGCCCACATAAAACAAGATTAAAGGTCGGGCAGCAGAGGAAAATGGGCTGGGGATGTCTGGTGCCAATTCTCCGCAGGTCTAAAATCCCATCGCAACTTTCCTCTGTCCCCAATGTGGGCAACCTGCAGCCCTCGCTGCAATCCCAGCTCTTGCTATTGCACTGGTGTGCAATGTTGCCTGTTCCTTCCTTATTGCTATAGGCTCGCCTCCAAAAAAGAACTCACCACCTATATAAAGGAAGCTTTGCAGCTTGCGAGGTGATGGTAGCCAGGCAGCAGATTGGTAAAGGCCATTTTGTTCAAAGAATTATTTTGTCTGTTCAAATCTTGGAAAAGAGGAGGCTGAGGAGAGATTTAGTTGAGGTGCACAAAATTATGAGGGGCCCAGATACAGTGGATAGATAGGACCTATTTCCCTCAGCAGAGAGGTCAATAACCAGGGGGCATAGATTTAAAGTAATTGGTAGAAGGATTAGCGGGGAGCTGAGGAAAAGGTTTTTCACCCAGAGGGTGGTGGGGGTCTGGAACTCACTGCCTGAAAGGGTGGTAGAGGCAGAAACCCTCTACGCATTTAATAAGTACCTGAATGTCACCTGAAAGGCTGTGACCTACAAGGCTATGTACCGAGAGCTGGAAAGTGGGATAAGGCTGGGTGGCTCATTTTTGACCGGCACGGACATGATGGGCTGAATGGCCTCCTTCTGTGCCGTAAATTTTCTATGATTTCTATTCTATGATTCCGTGATTCTTATTGCCACTTTTTCGCTGCCTTTCTCCCCTCTAATAGTTGGAGCTAATAGCACCAATAGTTGTCATGTCAGCTGTGGCTCAGTGGGTAGCATTCTTGCCTCTAAAGGGTAGTAAGATTATGGGTTCTTAGTGCCACTCCAGAAACTTGAGTATAAAATCCAGGCTGATAGTTCAGTGTAGTACTGAGGGAGTGCTATACTACCAGAGGTGCTGCCTTCTAGATTAGATACCAAGCCCTTCTCAGGTGGATGCAGAAGATCCTGTGTCACTATTTTGATATCCTGGCTAATATTTATCAATCAACCAACATCACTAAAACAGAATATATGGTCATTGTCTCATTTACTTATTGTGGGACCTTGCTGTGTGTAAATTGGCTGCTGCGTTTCCTACATTACAAAACTGTAGTCATAACAGACCACACTTCAAAAGTACTTCATTGGCTGTAAAGCACTTAGGCATGTCCTGAGGACGTGAAAGATGCTATATAAATATAAATTCAAGTCTTTCTTTCTATCTTTCTTTCTTTCATTTTCTACCCTTCAGCCAATTTATTATCCATTCCAGGATTTACACTGAATCCCTACCGCTCTAAGTGTAGCTAAAACTCTTTCATGTGAAACTTTGTCAAATGTCTTTTTGCAAGTCTAGGTCATAGGGCTTTCCACAGGCCACTTGGGTTGTCAAAGAAGTCAAGTAGGATCTTCTTTCTTTGTAGTAAGGTTGACTGTGGTTCACTAGGGCCATTATTGTACAGGTAGTCCTTAGGTTTGCTTCTGATAATCAATTCCACGATTTTACATGGAATTAAAGTTTAGCAGTTGGTTTGTAGTTGACTGTCTCTCACTCTTTTTGAATATGGGCACCCCGTTAGCCTCTTTCCAATCTGCTGGTGTCTTCTTAATATCAAGTGATTCTCCCTTGTAGAGACTGTTTAGGGAGGGCAGGTTGCTCATGCCTTCCCTTGTGAATAATCGAAGGAAGTAATGATTCAGACTATTTACTATATTGGGCTCATCCAGAGTTTCAAGCCCCTTTGCATCTTTTATGCTTCTTACCTCTTCATAGTATCATAGAATCATACAGCACAGAAGGAGGTCATTCGGCCCATCATTCCTGTGCCGGCTCTTTGAAAGAGCTGTCCAATTAGTACCAATCCTCTACTCTTTCCCCACAACCCTGCAAATTTTTCCTTTTCAAGTATTTGTGCAATTCCCTTTTGAAAGTTACTACTGAATCTGATTCCACCGCCCTTTCAGGCAGTGCATTGCAGGTCATCAGAACTCACATAAAAAAATTCTTCTCATCAACACTCTGGTTGTTTTGTGAATTGCCTTAAATCTGTGTCCTCTGGTTACCGACCCTCCTGCCAGTGGAAACAGTTTCTCCCTATCTACTCTATCAAAACCCCTCATAATTTCAAACACCTCTATTAATTCTCCCTTTAACCTTCTCTACTCCAAGGAGAACAATCTCAGCTTCTCCAGTCTCTCCACATAACTGAAGTCCCTTATCTCTGGTATCATTCTGGTGAATCTCCTCTGCACCCTCTCCAAGGCCTTGACATCCTTCTCTGACTCTCTTTTTACTGTTGTAGTACTGAAATAATTTCTTCCCGTTATATTTTGCCTCTACAGCTGTGCTTTTATTCAGGTCTCTCTCTGGCCCTCCAATCACCCTTCTGATGTGTTTCTGCATTGTCCGTTATTTGTCTCAGTGAGCCCATTCCCCTTTGTCATTGCAGGATTTTACAGTGCCCTTTTTCCTCTTTATTTCACTTGTGATTTGTCCTCAGTTGTTTTTCCCCTCCTCCCCTAAAATTCTCAATCACGCTGGGTACGATTCCACGGGTGCTGGAAATTCTCTGACTCTTTGCCCCAGAATCCCTTCTTCGTTTGGGAGCCTAGGCAGTCAGCGTTGGCAGGTTAGTCAACCATGGAGGGGGGGACGTCACAGCCAAGCCCCGCCCTGTCCTTACCTCATCTCCCACACACATGGATCTTCTGGCAGGTATCACCAACCAGGGATGGAAACCATAATTATTCCACTCCAATCGAGGACCACTGTGGCACCATTCAGGACGAAGCAGCTCGACACCATCTAGGATGAAACAGTCCGCTTGATCAGCACGTCATGCACTAGCCTAAACATCCACTCTGGATCTGGAATGCACTGCCTGAGGGGGTGGTGGAGGCAGATTCAATCATGGCCTTCAAAAGGGAACCGGATAAGTACTTGAAAGGAAGAAATTTGCAGGCCTACGGGGAAGGGGTGGAGGAGTGGGACTAGCTGGATTGCTCTTGCATAGAGCCGGCGTGGACTCGATGGGCCGAATGGCCTCCTTCCGTGCTGTAACCTTTCTACGATTGTAAGATTCTATGATTCTACTCCCTCCACCACCGGCGCACCGTGGCTGCAGTGTGTACCATCCACAGGATACAGTCCAGCAACTCGCCAAGGCTTCTTTGACAGCACCTCCCAAGCCCGTGACCTCTACCACCTAGAAGGACAAGGGCAGCAGGAGCATTGGGAACACCATCACTTCCAAGTTCCCCTCCAAGTCACCACACACCATCCCGACTTGGACCTAAATCGGCCGTTCCTTCATGGTCGCTGGGTCAAAATTCAGAGTCAAACACCCTACCTAACAGCACAATGGGAGAACCTTCACCACATGGACTGCAGCGGTTCAAGAAGAAGGCCCACCGCCACCTTCTCAAGGGGCAACTTAGGATTAGCGATGCCCACTTACCGAGAATTGAAGAGAAGTCCTTCAGCTGAGATCAGCAAACTCAGTACAGTCCAAGAATCAAACCCAGACACTGCTGATGGCACATTTACCAACTTGTGCCTGGGGGGAGCTGGGGAGCACTGCAAGTGGCACTTTAGTGGAGAAGTACTAAGTAAATAGATTTTCATAGTGCTTTTGAGTTCACAAAAAAAAAGAAAAAAAAAATCCAATGATGATCCCCACCACAATGCTGAGAATATATTATTGACGGTAAAATGATTCCACTGTTTCTTTTGGGTTTTACAGGAAATGTTTCGAAACTGATGAGAAAAAGCTACTGGCACACAACAAATTCGATATAAGATTTAATTAGAAGCTGGCAGTGATTATCCCTGTTAATCATTGAATTGCATTATCCAAATTGGTTCAGTGTTAATTACCAATTTGAGCTTGTCTAAATTACTTTAATGATCCAAGGATCATTGTTTTGTCAGGAATGTAATTCTAAATGTTCAATGATTACTCCCTCGATGGCTCGGCTGGTGAAGCTGGTGAGATGCTGAGCTAATCAGGAAGATCTCAGAAAGAAAGAACTTGCGTTTATCTAGCGTCTTTCACGACCTCAGGACGTCCCGAAGCACGTTACAGCCAACTAAGTACTTTGCGAAGTGTAGTCACCGTTGTAACGTAGGAAACGTAATTACAAGATAATATATAACACAAGCTGTTTTTAGTGATGTTGGTTGAGAGGTGAACATTGGCCAGGACACCGGGGAGAACTCCTCTGTTCTTGTTCGAAAATAGTGCCGTGGGATCTTTTATGTTCACCCGAGAGGGCAGGTGGGGCCTCAACTTAATGTCTCATCCAAAAGACGGCACCTCCGACAGTGCAGCACTCCCTCAGTGCTGCATTAGTCTGGATTATGCACTCAAGTCCCTGGAGTGGGACCTTGGACATACAACCTTCTGATTAAGAGGTAAGAGTGCTACCAGTGAGCCACAGCTAACAGTAGGTGACTGAGACATCAGTTGAGTGCCAACATGGTCATTGTAAACGGGAGATTAGTAACCCTGGTGGAAAATTTGTCGTCAGCCATGCTCCGATATGAAACCCAGTCCTTTAAGCCTCTAGGATAAAGCACTAGTTGATGTATTGTCCACAGTGGGCCCCATATGGTGACTGTTGAGAGTATATGTCAGCCAGACACAGCTGCAGGAACCATAATAAAGAGCCTGGGCTACATGGATAATGTCCTGTTGACAAAACAGGTACTTAAGGTGATTTACACTGACAAGCGGAGATGAAGATTATTGCTTCTTTTTACACTCAATTCCTTCTAAGGAAATATTTTCACCACAGAATTGTATTTACTTCACTGTATTATTTATGCTGCAGGAACTCCAACTGAAATTGTTAACTATTTGTAGGGAGATTCCTAAATGGCTATATTCCCAAATCACAAGTCACCGTGGCAACCCTCCAAACTCGGGCACATGCAGTGAGTGTTGGTCATTCTCTTTCTCCTACTTAGGTCCCTTCCTTTGCCTTTAACTCATGTTGGGGTACGGTATGGTAGGTGTCAGTGACAGCACTCTCACCTCTGAGTCAGAAGGTCGTGGGGTTGAGTCCCACTCTAGAGACTTGAACCCCATAATCTAGGCTGACACTCCTGTGCTGTACTGAAGGAGTGCTGCACTGTCAGGGAGGCGCTGTCTTTCAGATGAACTGAAGCCCCGTCTGCCCTCTCAGGTGGACGTAAAACATCCCATGGCACTATTTCAAAGAAGAGCAGGGGAGTGCTGGCCCGGTGTCCTGGCCAATATTTATCCCTCAACCTACACCTAAAAACAGATTGTCTGGTCATTATCACGTTGCTGTTTGTGGGATCTTGCTGTGCGCAAATTGGCTGCAGCTTTTCCTACATTGCAACAGTGACTACGCTTCAAAAGTACCTCATTGGCTGTAAAGCCCTTTGGGACGTCCTGAAATCTGTTTTAGTGATGTTGGTTGAGGGATAAATATTGACCAGGACACCGGGGAGAACTCCCCTGCCCTTCTTCGAAATAGTGCCATGGGATCTTTCACAGCCACCTGAGAGGGCGGATGCGGCTTCCCTCCAACAGAGCAGCCCTCCCTCAGTACTGCCCTGGAGCGTCAGCCTGGAGTCTGTGCTCGAGTCTGTGGAGTGGGACCGTGAACCCACAGAACTTCTGACTCAGAGGTGAGAGAGTGCTGCCCCCTGAGTCACAGATGACACCTATAAAATGAATAATTAAAAAAAAAAGATGTTGGCGAGGATACAACAGTGAATCCCTCGAGCGGGGAATGGATCTGTAACCAGTAAATAGCTCAATAAAAAAACATATCATCAACCCTAATTAGCCCTTTAATCCAATCAGCAACTGAGCAGGTAAACAGATTGAGTCCCTTTAACTGCTGTTATTGTCAAGCCTGCGGCAAGACGGCACAGCAGGACCCCATGGGAAGTGCTGCCTTGAATGATTGGTGTCCTCGTTGATGCCTGATAATGGTGGGAGCTAGAATGACTGGTGACACTTTAAAGAGCATGTTAGTTTGTTTTCTTTTTGCAGCGTTCTGTTTATAGAAGGTGCAATTTGCTGTTGTTTTTTTTTTTGGCATGGCGGGGAAGGGAGAAGGGGCTGTGGGGAGCTGCCTTGTGGTTTCACAGAAAGCTTTCCCTCTGGTGAATGGCAGGAGACGGTTGTGGTGATTGTCATATTGTGATTGTGATCTGTTAGTTCCATCGGTGCTCTGAATAATTTGCCCTGTTAGGTTCAGAGCGCCGACAGACAGGGAGATTTCCTCTGTGTACCAGCTGTGACTAAATCGGAAACGTCCTTATTGTCGAATTTTGTTTGATGACGCTCCTGTGAAGCGCCTTGGGACATTTTACTATATTAATGGCGCTTTATTAATGCAAGTTGTTGTTGTTGTTGTTTATGAAGAGTAAAGAAGATTTTGCTGCACCAAGCCTCTCCCTCCCTCCTCTCCATCCCCTTTCTCCCATACTCCCCCTCTCCTATCCCTTCTCCCTCCCTCCTCTCCATCCCCTTTCTCCCATACTCCCCCTCTCCTATCCCTTCTCCCTCCCTCCTCTCCATCCCCTTTCTCCCAAACTCCCCCTCTCCAATCCCTTCTCCCTCCCTCCTCTCCATCCCCTTTCTCACATACTCCCCCTCTCCTATCCCTTCTCCCTCCCTCCTCTCCATCCCCTTTCTCCCATACTCCCCCTCTCCAATCCCTTCTCCCTCCCTCCTCTCCATCCCCTTTCTCACATACTCCCCCTCTCCTATCCCTTCTCCCTCCCTCCTCTCCATCCCCTTTCTCCCATACTCCCCCTCTCCTATCCCTTCTCCCTCCCTCCTCTCCATCCCCTTTCTCACATACTCCCCCTCTCCAATCCCTTCTCCCTCCCTCCTCTCCATCCCCTTTCTCCCATACTCCCCCTCTCCAATCCCTTCTCCCTCCCTCCTCTCCAACCCCTTTCTCCCATACTCCCCCTCTCCTATCCCTTCTCCCTCCCTCCTCTCCAACCCCTTTCTCCCATACTCCCCCTCTCCAATCCCTTCTCCCTCCCTCCTCTCCATCCCCTTTCTCACATACTCCCCCTCTCCAATCCCTTCTCCCTCCCTCCTCTCCATCCCCTTTCTCACATACTCCCCCTCTCCAATCCCTTCTCCCTCCCTCCTCTCCATCCCCTTTCTCCCATACTCCCCCTCTCCAATCCCTTCTCCCTCCCTCCTCTCCAACCCCTTTCTCCCATACTCCCCCTCTCCAATCCCTTCTCCCTCCCTCCTCTCCAACCCCTTTCTCCCATACTCCCCCTCTCCAATCCCTTCTCCCTCCCTCCTCTCCATCCCCTTTCTCCCATACTCCCCCTCTCCTATCCCTTCTCCCTCCCTCCTCTCCATCCCCTTTCTCCCATACTCCCCCTCTCCTATCCCTTCTCCCTCCCTCCTCTCCATCCCCTTTCTCCCATACTCCCCCTCTCCTATCCCTTCTCCCTCCCTCCTCTCCAATCCCTTTCTCCCATACTCCCCCTCTCCTATCCCTTCTCCCTCCCTCCTCTCCAATCACGTTCTCCCATACTCCCCCTCTCCTATCCCTTCTCCCTCCCTCCTCTCCAACCCCTTTCTCCCATACTCCCCCTTTCCTATCCCTTCTCCCTCCCTCCTAGAATCATAGAAGTTTACAACATGGAAACAGGCCCTTCGGCCCAACATGTCCATGTCGCCCAGTTTATACCACTAAGCTAGTCCCAATTGCCTGCACTTGGCCCATATCCCTCTATACCCATCTTACCCATGTAACTGTCCAAATGCTTTTTAAAAGACAAAATTGTACCCGCCTCTACTACTGCCTCTGGCAGCTCGTTCCAGACACTCACCACCCTTTGAGTGAAAAAATTGCCCCTCTGGACCCTTTTGTATCTCTCCCCTCTCACCTTAAATCTATGCCCCCTCGTTATAGACTCCCCTACCTTTGGGAAAAGATTTTGACTATCTACCTTATCTATGCCCCTCATTATTTTATAGACTTCTATAAGATCACCCCGAAACCTACTACTCTCCAGGGAAAAAAGTCTCAGCCTATCCAACCTCTCCCTGTAAGTCAAACCATCAAGTCCCGGTAGCATCCTAGTAAATCTTTTCTGCACTCTTTCTAGTTTAATAATATCCTTTCTATTATAGGGTGACCAGAACTGGACACAGTATTCCAAGTGTGGCCTCACTAATGTCTTGTACAACTTCAACAAGACATCCCAACTCCTGTATTCAATGTTCTGACCAATGAAACCAAGCATGCTGAATGCCTTCTTCACCACCCTATCCACCTGTGACTCCACTTTCAAGGAGCTATGAACCTGTACTCCTAGATCTCTTTGTTCTATAACTCTCCCCAACGCCCTACCATTAACGGAGTAGGTCCTGGCCCGATTCGATCTACCAAAATGCATCACCTCACATTTATCTAAATTAAACTCCATCTGCCATTCATCGGCCCACTGGCTCAATTTATCAAGATCCCGTTGCAATCCTAGATAACCTTCTTCACTGTCCACAATGCCACCAATCTTGGTGTCATCTGCAAACTTACTAACCATGCCTCCTAAATTCTCATCCAAATCATTAATATAAATAACAAATAACAGCGGACCCAGCACTGATCCCTGAGGCACACTGCTGGTCACAGGCCTCCAGTTTGAAAAACAACCCTCTACAACCACCCTCTGTCTTCTGCCGTCAATCCAATTTTGTATCCAATTGGCTACCTCACCTTGGATCCCGTGAGATTTAACCTTATGTAACAACCTACCATGCGGTACCTTGTCAAAGGCTTTGCTAAAGTCCATGTAGACCACGTCTACTGCACAGCCCTCATCTATCTTCTTGGTTACCCCTTCAAAAAACTCAATCAAATTTGTGAGACATGATTTTCCTCTCACAAAACCATGCTGACTGTTCCTAATCAGTCCCTGCCTCTCCAAATGCCTGTAGATCCTGTCTCTCAGAATACCCTCTAACAACTTACCCACTACAGATGTCAGGCTCACCGGTCTGTAGTTCCCAGGCTTTTCCCTGCCGCCCTTCTTAAACAAAGGCACAACATTTGCTACCCTCCAATCTTCAGGTACCTCACCTGTAGCTGTCGATGATTCAAATATCTCTGCTAGGGGACCCGCAATTTCCTCCCTAACCTCCCATAACGTCCTGGGATACATTTCATCAGGTTCCGGAGATTTATCTACCTTGATGCGCGTTAAGACTTCCAGCACTTCCCTCTCTGTAATATGTACACTCCTCAAGACATCACTATTTATTTCCCCAAGTTCCCTAACATCCATGCCTTTCTCAACCGTAAATACCGATGCGAAATAGTCATTTAGGATCTCACCCATCTCTTGTGGTTCCGCACATAGATGACCTTGTTGATCCTTAAGTGGCCCTACTCTCTCCCTAGTTACTCTTTTGCCCTTTATGTATTTGTAGAAGCTCTTTGGATTCTCCTTTGCCTTATCTGCCAAAGCAATCTCATATCCCCTTTTTGCCCTCCTGATTTCTCTCTTAACTCTACTCCGGCAATCTCTATACTCTTCAAGGGATCCACTTGATCCCAGCTGCCTATGCATGTCATATGCCTCCTTCTTCTTTCTGACTAGGGCCTCAATCTCCCGAGTCATCCAAGGTTCCCTACTTCTACCAGCCTTGCCCTTCACTTTATAAGGAATGTGCTTACCCTGAACCCTGGTTAACACACTTTTGAAGGCCTCCCACTTACCAGACGTCCCTTTGCCTGCCAACAGACTCTCCCAATCAACTTCTGAAAGTTCCTGTCTAATACCATCAAAATTGGCCTTTCCCCAATTTAGAATTTTAACTTCTGGGCCAGACCTATCATTCTCCATAGCTATCCTAAAACTAATGGAATTATGATCACTGGTCCCAAAGTGATCCCTCACTAACACTTCTGTCACCTGCCCTTCCTTATTTCCCAAGAGGAGGTCAAGTTTTGCCCCCTCTCTAGTCGGGCCATCCACATACTGAATGAGAAATTCCTCCTGAATACACTCAACAAATTTCTCTCCATCCAAGCCCCTAATGCAATGGCTGTCCCAGTCAATGTTGGGAAAGTTAAAGTCCCCTACTATTGCCACCCTATTTTTCTTGCAGCTGTCTGTAATCTCCTTACATATTTGCTCCTCAATTTCCAGTTGACTATTTGGGGGTCTGTAGTACAATCCTATCAACGTGATCTCTCCCTTCTTATTTTTCAGTTCTACCCATATAGACTCCGTGGGCGAACCCTCGGATATATCCCCTCTCACTACTGCCGTGATGTTCTCCCTAATCAAGAACGCAACTCCCCCTCCTCTCTTACCTCCTGCTCTATCTTTCCTATCGCATCTGTACCCTGGAACATTGAGCTGCCAGTCCTGCCCCTCCCTTAGCCATGTTTCAGTAATAGCTATAACATCCCAGTCCCATGTGCCCATCCATGCCCTGAGTTCATCTGCCTTGCCCATCAGACTTCTTGCATTGAAATAAATGCAGTTTAATCTAGACTTCCCTTGGTCTTTGCCCTGCTTTCTCAGACCATCTATCCGGTCATGTTTTGTACACTCTCCCTTACTGCCTTTTGTTTCTGTCACCACTTTACTTCCCACTGACTTCCTGCATCGGTTCCCATCCCCCTGCCACATTAGTTTAAACCCTCCCCAACAGCACTAGCAAACACTCCCCCTTGGACATTGGTTCCAGTCCTGCCCAGATGCAGACCGTCCAATTTGTACTGGTCCCACCTCCCTCAGAACCGGTTCCAATGTCCCAGGAATTTGAATCCCTCCCTCTTGCACCATCTCTCAAGCCACGTATTCATCCTAGCTATCCTGTCATTCCTACTCTGACTAGCCCGTGGCACTGGTAGCAATCCTGAGATTACTACCTTTGAGGTCCTACTTTTTAGTTTAACTCCTAACTCCCTAAATTCAGCTTGTAGGACCTCATCCCGTTTTTTACCTATATCGTTGGTACTTATATGCACCACGACAACTGGCTGTTCACCCTCCCCCTCCAGAATGTTCTGCAGCCGCTCCGAGACATCCCTGACCCTTGCATCAGGGAGGCAACATACCATCCTGGAGTCTCGGTTGCGTCTGCAGAAACGCCTGTCTATTCCCCTTACAATCGAGTCCCCTATCACTATAGCTCTGCCACTCTTTTTCCTGCCCTCCTGTGCAGCAGAGCCAGCCACGGTGCCATGAACCTGGCCGCTGCCACCTTCCCCTGGTGAGCCATCACCCCCAACAGTATCCAAAACGGTATACCCCTTTCTCACATACTCCCCCTCTCCTATCCCTTCTCCCTCCCTCCTCTCCAACCCCTTTCTCCCATACTCCCCCTCTCCAATCCCTTCTCCCTCCCTCCTTCACCATCCCTTTCTCCCATACTCCCCCTCTCCAATCCCTTCTCCCTCCCTCCTTCACCATCCCTTTCTCCCATACTCCCCCTCTCCAATCCCTTCTCCCTCCCTCTTCTACCACCCCTTTCTCCCATACTCCCCCTCTCCAATCCCTTCTCCCTCCCTCCTTCACCATCCCTTTCTCCCATACTCCCCCTCTCCAATCCCTTCTCCCTCCCTCTTCTACCACCCCTTTCTCCCATACTCCCCCTCTCCAATCCCTTCTCCCTCCCTCCTCCACCGTCCCTTTCTCCCATACTCCCCCTCTCCTATCCCTTCTCTCTCCATCTCTCGAACCTCTTTCTCAGAAATTCCCCCTCACCTATCCCTTCTCTATCACTCTCTCCAAACCCTTCTTACATACTTCCACTCTCTCTTTACCATTCTCTCTCTAACACAGAATAACATAGAATATACAGCGCAAAAACAGGCCTTTCGACCCCACAGGTCCATTCCGGTGTTTATGCTCCACATGAGCGTCCTCCCTCCCCCACTTCATCTAACCCTATCAGAATACCCTTCTATTCCTTTCTCCCTCATGTATTTATCTAGTTTCCCTTTAAATGTATCTATACTATTCACCTCAACTGCTCCTTGTGGTAGCGAGTTCCACATTCTCACCACTCTCTGGGTAAAGAAGTTTCTCCTGAATTCTCTATTGGATTTATTCGTGACTATCTTATATTTTTGGTCCCTAGTTCTGATCTCCCCCAAAAGTAGAAACATCTTTTTTCCTTATCTACCCTATCAAACCCCTTCATAATCTTAAGGCCCTCTATTGGTCACCCTCAGTCTCCTCTTTTCTATTGTAAACAATTTTACAACACCAAGTTATAGTCCAGCAATTTTATTTTAAATTCACAAGCTTTCGGAGGCTTCCTCCTTCCTCAGGTAAATGTTCAGGAGCTCCTCGAAGCCTACGCATTTATACATATAGAACAATACATGGTGTTTACAGAATGCCCCTGCAACTGCCCGTTGCCAAGGCAATCACCGTGTTCAGACAGAGAGGTGTCACCTGCAGAACCCCCGAATACACATTCAACAAAAAAACAAACAGGAAAAAAAACAGAGAGGCAGAAACATCCGGAAGGCAGAGAAAGCCAGCAAATGACCCGTTATATTAAAAACAGATAACATTTGTTCGCTGGTGGGGTAACGTGTAGCGTGACATGAACCCAAGATCCCGGTTGAGGCCGTCCTCATGGGTGCGGAACTTGGCTATCAATTTCTGCTCGACGATTTTGCGTTGTCGTGTGTCTCGAAGGCCGCCTTGGAGTACGCTTACCCGAAGGTCGGTGGATGAATGTCCATGACTGCTGAAGTGTTCCCCGACTGGGAGGGAACCCTCCTGTTTGGCGATTGTTGCGCGGTGTCCGTTCATCCGTTGTCGCAGCGTCTGCATGGTCTCGCCAATGTACCATGCTCTGGGGCATCCTTTCCTGCAACGTATGAGGTAGACAACGTTGGCCGAGTCACAGGAGTATGAACCATGCACCTGGTGGGTGGTGTCCTCTCGTGTGATGGTGGTATCTGTGTCGATGATCTGGCATGTCTTGCAGAGGTTACCGTGGCAGGGTTGTGTGGTGTCGTGGACGCTGTTCTCTTGAAAGCTGGGTAATTTGCTGCGAACGATGGTCTGTTTGAGGTTGGGTGGCTGTTTAAAGGCGAGTAGTGGAGGTGTGGGGATGGCCATAGCGAGGTGTTTGTCCTCATTGATGACATGTTGAAGGCTGCGGAGAACATGGCGTAGTTTCTCCGCTCCGGGGAAGTACTGGACGACAAAGGGTACTCTGTTGGTTGCGTCCCGTGTTAGTCTCCTGAGGAGGTCTATGCGATTTTTTGCTGTGGCCCGTCAGAACTGTCGATCGATGAGTCGAGCGTCATATCCCGTTCTTACTAGGGCGTCTTTCAGCGTCTGTAGGTGTCCATCGCGTTCCTCCTCGTCTGAGCAGACCCTGTGTATTCGCAGGGCCTGTCCATAGGGGATGGCCTCTTTGACGTGGTTAGGGTGGAAGCTGGAAAAGTGGAGCATCGTGAGGTTGTCCGTGGGCTTGCGGTAGAGTGAGGTGCTGAGGTGCCCGTCTTTGATGGAGATTCGTGTGTCCAAGAAAGAAACTGATTCTGAGGAGTAGTCCATGGTGAGCTTGATGGTGGGATGGGGCTCTTTTCTAGAGAAAAGAGCCCCAGCCTGTTCAATCTTTCCTGGTAGGTGTAACCTCTCAGTTCTGGTATCATCCTAGTAAATATTTTTTGCACCTTCTCCAATGGCTCCACATCCTTTTTATAATATAGAGACCAGAACTGTTCACGGTACTCCAAGTGTGGTCTAACCAAGGTTCTATACAAATTTAACATAACTTCTCTGCTTTTCAATTCTACCCCTCTAGAAATGAACCCCAGTGCTTGGTTTGCTTTTTTTATGATCTTATTAACCTGCGTCGCTAGTTTTAGTGATTTGTGTATCTGTACCCCCAGATCCCTCTGCTCCTCTGCCCCCATTTAGACTTATTATCCAAGCAGTATGTGGCCTCCTTATTCTTTCTACTGAAATATAATACCTCACAATTATCTATATTGAAATTCATTTGCCAATTACACACCCATTCTGCAAGTTTATTAATGTCTTCTTGTATTTTGTCGTCGTCATCCTTGTTATTAACTATACCTCCCCAGTTTGGAGTCGTACTCAAATCTCTCTGCCAATTAATCCCTCTCTACTTCCTGTACCCTCTCTCGCACACAGCCCCTCTCTTAGACTCTCTCCACCACTATTCCTCCCTGTGCCAGGAGGGTCGGTTTGCCTCAATTTGTAACACGCTCATCTCGGAGCCCGAAGGTTGTGGGTTTAAGTCGCACTCCAGGACTTGAGCACGTAGATCAACCCTCCAGTGTAGTACGGCGGGAGTGTTGTATTGTCAGAGAT
Organism: Heptranchias perlo; assembly: GCF_035084215.1. NCBI lineage: Eukaryota > Metazoa > Chordata > Chondrichthyes > Hexanchiformes > Hexanchidae > Heptranchias > Heptranchias perlo. The sequence goes on along the minus strand of NC_090325.1, from coordinate 9,348,231 downwards.
TTTGTCCTTCCAATGAGACGTTAAATTGAGGGCCTTGTCTGGTGGTTCAGGTAGATGGAAAACATCCCGTGCTTTTGTGGCCAATGTTCCCACTGGGCGAGTTAGGTCAAAATTGGGCCTGTACATAGAATCATAGAATCATAGAAGTTTACAACATGGAAACAGGCCCTTCGGCCCAACATGTCCATGTCGCCCAGTTTATACCACTACGCTAGTCCCAATTGCCTGCACTTGGCCCATATCCCTCTATACCCATCTTACCCATGTAACTGTCCAAATGCTTTTTAAAAGACAAAATTGTACCCGCCTCTACTACTTACATAGTACATTTTGAAAGTAATTTGTTGGTTGAGGAGCACTTTGCTCCTGAGGATGAGAAAATTCTTTAGAAACGAGAGTTCTCCCTTCTTATTCTCCATCTCGGGTTCTCCATTTCCCTCAAGCTCCTCCTCTCCTGCAATCAGCACATTCCTCTGCTTCAAATAGATCACAGCATGCGCAATCCGTGCCCAAGCCGATGATTATCCTGTTTAGAGCTACTACTAATCCCCTGCCTCCTGCCCCCATCTGCCGCTTAATCCAGGAAAACAGCAACATCCATCAGCAGTCCCTCAAACAGATAACCTTATGGCAGCGGATTAGAGAGAATTACCAGCAGTCTTCAACAGACAGGGCCCACCGGGTGCCAGGTTTAGGGTCCGTCATACCTGATTTAGGCACTTCATTGAGAGTTTAAAGAGCTGACACTCACGGCAAAGCACTGAGGGAGTGCTGCACTGTTGGAGGTGCCGCCTCTCGGATGAGACGTTAAAACCGAGGCCCCGTCTGCCCTCTCAGGCAAACGTAAACGATCTCATTTCGAAGAAAAGGAGGGGGAGTTCTCCCCGATGTCCTGGCCTACATTTATTCCTCAACCAGCATCACTGAAACAGATTATCTGATCATTATCTCATTGCTGTTTGTGGGAGCTTGCTGTGCGCAAAATGGATGCATTACAAGAGTGACAACACTTCAAAAGTACTTCATTGGCTGTAAAGCACTTTGGGACGTCCTGAGGTTGTGAAAGGCGCTATACAAATACAAGTCTTTCATTTCTTTCTTTACGAGAAGCTCCCCCAGTCTAAGCCGGATCTTCTGCTATCAGCCGTGGCGGTAGTTGGAATGCCACCATTTGCCGCAACCCCCACGGCTGTTCCGCACTCCTGATAGCTGGGCAAAAATGACCTGTTCCTGTGTGGACATCGTCAGAGAGCAAAACCCAGGCCGCGATGCCCCTCACAGGCGAATAGCCTCGTCGCGCACTAAGAAGGGCCTGACGGGTGAGGTACGGGGAAACCCGTGAACCTGTAGCCCAGGAAGAGTCGATGCTTTCAGGAGAGGAGGAGGAGGGGGAAGAAGAGAGTTGGTAAAGGTGAGTAGGAAAAGGAAATTAAAATCTCTTTGTTATTACTCTATTTCATCTGGAGAAAGAAAACCTTCCATCTTCTCCGGCCTTTTAAATGAATCTATTTATCTCCCTGTCAGCTTTGGTAGTTTCTATTTATTCTGCGGAAATTGGTTCCTTGGGAAATTTGCTAGCAATTTTTTTGTTGTTGTGCGGGATGACACGCGGATGTCAATCTGAATCCCCCTCCCCGACCCCCCTGCGCTCTTCCCCAAAAGCTGGACAAACGGAGAGCCGGATGAATAATTTATCGGTAATTAGGGCTGGTACTATAGGGGATGACGTGCTGTTGAACGCAGATGTGCGAGCTGAGTTCACAGTCAGCGTGCCTGCAGGGTGGGGTGGTGACCTCCCTATCACTACCCATCTGCTAAAGGGCAGTGATGTATACAAGAGCTGAATATCACCAGCAATCTCACAGTCTTTCAAAGAGTGTTAGTGGGGCCGAGCTTGATATGTGACATGTGCCTGTAAAAAGTTATAGGAGTTGCTGATAGCTCACTTGTCAAGGCTACAGAGATATCTGTATCCATACCTTTATTCTACATGGAGATAGATGGAGATTATACAGATAGATATATACAGATTGATATATATAGATAGAGATATATAGATATATATATATAATATATAAAATAAAAGCAGAAAATGCCGGAAAAGCTCAGCATCTGTGGAGAAAGAAACAGGGTTAATGTTTCAGGTCGAAGACCTTTCGTCAGAACTGGAAGATTTAAAAAGTGAATATTTTTTAATGCAAGTACAGAGCGAGGGAAAGGAGGAGGGGAGGAAAGAGCAAAAGGGAAGGTCTCTGATAGGGTGGAGGGCAGGAGTGATTAAATGACAAAGAGGATGATGGTGCAAAACAAGGAGGGTGATAATGGGACAGGTTAAGAAACTAAAGATGGGTCTAGAGTAACTGTAAATGGCAACAGCAGAACCATTACCAGCACCTGCTGTCTGAAAAAAAAAATACAAGATGGGAGTAGTGGTTATGATCTGAAGTTATTGAAATCAATGTTGAGTCCAGAGGGTTGTAAAGTGTCTAATCGAGAGATGAGGTGCTGTTCCTCGAGCTTCCGTTGAGCTTCATTGGAACAGTGTAAGAGGCCGAGGACAGAGAGGTCAGAGGGGGAGTGGGACGGGGAATTAAAATGGTAAGTGACCGGCAGGTCAGGGTCATGGTTGCGGACTGAGTGGAGGTGTTCAGCAAACCGATCACCCAGTCTGTGTTTGGTCTCCCCAGTGTAGAGGAGACCACATTGTGAGCAGCGGATACAGTATAGTAAATTGAAAGAAGTACAAGTAAATCGCTGTTTCACCTGGAAGGAGTGTTTAGGGCCCTGGACGGTGGGAAGGGAGGAGGTGAAAGGGAAGGTGTTGTATCTCCTGAGTTCGCACGGGAAGGTGCCGTGGGGAGGAGAGTGGACCAGGGTGGGGCGGAGGGAGCGGTCCCTTCGGAATGCTGAAAGTGGAGGGGAGGGGAAGATGTGTTTGGTGGTGGGATCGCGCTGGAGGTGGTGGAAATGGCGGAGGATGATCCGTTGAAAGTGGAGGCTGGTGGGGTGGAAGGTGAGGACTAGGGGGACCCGATCATGGTTCTGGGAGGGAAGGGAAGGGGGAGGACAGAAGTGCGGAAATAGGATGGACATGGTCGAGGGCCCTGTCAACTACAGTGGAGGGGAATCCTTGGTTGAGGAAAAAGGAAGACATTTCAGAAGCACTGGTGTGGAAGGTGACATCGTCAGAACAGATGCGACGGAGACAAAGAAACTGGGAGAAGGGAATAGAGTCCTTACAGGAAGTGGGGTGGGAGGAAATGTAATCAAGGTAGCTGTGGGAGTCGGTGGGCTTATAATAGATATTGGTGGACAGCCGATCCCCAGAAATGGAGATAGAGAAGTCGAGGAAGGGAAGGGAAGAGTAGGAGATGGACCAGGTGAAGACGAGGGAAGGGTGGAAATTGGAAACAAAGTTGATGAAATTTTTCAGTTCGGGGTGAGAGCAGGAAGCAGCACCAATATAGTCATCAATGTGCCGGAAAAAGAGGTGAGGGAGGGGACCTGAGTAAGACTGGAACAAGGAATGCTCCACGTATCCCATGAAAAGGCAGGCTTGGCTGAACCCACGCAGGTTCCCACAACGACACCTTTTATTTGGAGCAAGTGAGTGGAGTCAAAGGAGAAGTTGTTCAACGTAAGATCAAGTTCAGCCAGGGGGAGGAGGGTAGTGGTGGATGGGGACTGGTTGGGCCTCCGTTCAAGGAAGAGGCAGAGCGCCCACAGGCCGTCCTGGTGGGGGATGGAGATGTAGACGGACTGGATGACCATGGTGAAAAGGAGACGGTTCGGGCCGAGGAACTGGAAACTGTTAAAGTGGTGGAGGGTGTCAGAAGAGTCGTGTATATAGGTCGGAAGAGACTGGACAAGGGGAGAAAAAAGAGTCGAGATAGGAGGAAATAAGTTCCGTGGGACAAGAACAGGCTGAAACGAGGGTCTCCCGGGGCAGTCCAGTTTGTGGATCTTGGGAAGGAGGTAGACGTGAGCTGTGTGGGGTTGTGTACTGCGAGGTTGGAGGCCGTGGGGGAGGATGATCTCCAAAGGAGATGAGGCCAGTGACCGTCTGGGGAACTATGGTTTGGTGTTCGGCGGTGGGGTCATGGTCCAGGGGGAGGTAGGAGGAGGTGTCGGAGAGTTGGCGTTCAGCCTCCGCAAGGTAGAGCTCTGTTCGCCAAACAACAACAACACTGCCCCTGTCAGCAGGTTTAATGACAATGTCGGGGTTGGACCTGAGAGAACGGAGTGCTGTAAGTTCAGAGGGAGGTGGTTAGAGTGAGTGAGGGGAGCAGAGAAATTGAGACGGTCGATGTCACGCCAGCAGTTCCCAATGAAAAGATCAAGAGAGGGTAAGAGACCAGAGGGAGGGGTCCAGGTGGAACGTGAATTCCTGAAGACTGGAGAAAGACTCCTGGCCAAAGAAATGGACGCGGAGGCGAAGGTGACGGAAGAAGAGCTCAGCGTTGTGTCGAACTCGAAATTCATTGAGGTGGGGGCGTGAGGGGATGAAGCAGAGGCCTTTGCTGAGGACTGATCGTTCAGGGTCAGAGAGGGGATGGTCAGAGGGGATAGTGAAAACACGACAAAGGGTGAGATTGGAGGGAGGGATGGGCCGTAATTTGTGTTGCCTGTAATCACTGGCAATCCCCATCCACACCTGCTCACGGTTAGCCCCCCCATTCCCACACACACTGCCTCTCACAGTTTGGGGCCATAAAGCAGCAAATAGGGGTTTCAATAGATAGATAGATGCAGCAGAAATATATATAAAAAAAGGAACTTGCATTTTTGTAGCACCTTTCATGATGTCCCAAAGTGATTTACAGCCAATTAAGTACTTTTGAAGTGTAGGGAAATAAGGCAGCCAATTTGTTTTAGTGATGTTGGTTCAGGGGTAAATATTGGCCAGGACACCGAGAATTCATTGGCTCTTCTTCGAAATAGTGCCTTTGGATCTTTTACGTCCACCTGCGGGGGCAGATGTGGCCTTGGTTTTAGGTCTCATCTGAAAGACAGCACCTCCGACAGTGCAGCACTACCTCAGCACTGCACTGGGAGAGTGAGTTTATATTATGAGCTCAACTTCCTGGAGTGGGACTTGCACCAACAACCTCCTGACTTAGAGGTGAGCATGCAACCAACTTATCCATGGCTGACACAAATAGAGATGAAGCAGAGAGGTAGGTATATTGAATGGATAGATACTGTATATAAATGGGATGGTTACAGTAGATAAATTGTTAGATACAGTAGATGAATGGATGATACAGTAGATGAATTGATTGACACGGTAGATGAATGCATGATGGAGTGGATGAATGAATGAATACAGTAGATGAATGGATGATACATTAGATGAACAGATGACACAGTAGATGAATTGATGATACAATAAATGAATGGATGGATACAGTAGGTGAATTAATGGACACAGCAGATGAATGCATGATTCAGTAGATGAATGGATGATACAGTAAATGAATGGATGGATGGATACAATAGATGAATGGATGGAATCAGTAGATGAATTGATGGATGCAGTAAATGAATGATCAATACGGTAGATGAATGGATGATACTGTAGATAAATGGATGGATATGGTAGATGAATGGATGATGTAGTAGATGAATTGATGGATATTGTAGATTAATGGATGATACAGTAGATGAATTAATGAATTTAGTAGAGGAATGGATGATAGAGTAGATGAATGGATGGATATGGTAGATGAATTGATGGATATGGTAGATGAATTGATGGATATGGTAGATGAAAAGGTGGATTCATTCTTTGAATGGATGGATACCATGGATGAATGGATGGAAAAGACAGATGAATGGATGAATACATTAGATAAATTGATGGATGCAGTAGATGAATAGATGATCCAGCAGATGAATTGAAGGATACAGTAGACAAATGGATGACACAGTAGACAAATGGATGACACAGTAGATGAATTGATGGATACCGTCAATAAATGGATGATACATTAGATGAATGGATGAATACATTAGATGATTTGATGGATGTAATAGATGAATTCATGGAATCAGTCTATAAATGGATGATATAGTAGATGAATGGATGAATACATTAGATGATTTGATGGATGTAGTAGATGAATTCATGGAATCAGTCTATAAATGGATGATATAGTAGATGAATGGATGATACAGTGGATGAATTCATAGATAGAGTAGATGAATTGATCCAGTAGATGAATTGAAGGATACAGTAGATGAATGGATGATACATTAGATGAATTGATGGGTACAGTAGATGAATTGATGGGTACAGTAGAATGGATGATACAGTCGATGGATGGATGATACAGTAAATGAATGATATAGGAGATGAATTGATGGATACAATCAATAAATGGATGATACAGTAGATGAATGGATGGATACAGTAGATAAATAGATGGATACATTAGATGAACTGATTGATACAGTAGATGAATGGATGATACATTAGATGAATTGAAGGATACAGTAGATGAATGAATTATACATTCAATGAATGGATGATACATTAGATGAAAAGATAATACAGTAGATGAATGATGGATACATTAGATGAATGGATGATACAGTCAATGAATGGATGATACAGTCAATGAATGGATGATACATTAGATGAATTGATGGATGCAGTAGGTAAATTGATGGATACAGTAGAAGTATAGGATTAAATGTATAAATGTAAACACCTATTTCCTATTCCTATATACAGATGTAGTGAATAATTACAACTGGAGGATTGATAAGTGGATAAACTCAGCTCTAAAACCAGCAAGTTCATTCAGAAAGCCTGTACAGTTGGGTGACGGGTGCTATTGCAAATGGAATTCACGCTGGTGGAGTAGGACGAGATTGCAGGATAAATATAGATGAGAAAGGTCATTTGGCCCATTCGTCCACCCAGATAGATCCTAACTACCCACATCCCCCGCCCTTGGCATTTACGCTGTTTACCTGGGGTTTCCCCTGCTTTTATGTTGAAGTTACACCGTGCGAACAGGACAAGGACCGTGGAATTCCAACCCCTCCTCCCCCCACCCCCCCTCCACACTATAGTTCTTACTTGCTGGCCTGTCCTGTTTAAAATCTGTGGGCCTGGAGGTTTGGAAAAGGCTGTTTGCTCGTTGGTGGATAAATCCTAAATCAGGACACCAAGGTCTTTTGGTATCAGCGGCGTGAGATACTTGCAAATTAACGGGGACATGGTTTGAAACTTTATATGTGGCTCCTGGGCCACCCTAGGATGCATCAATGAAGATCACATATACAAAGCTTTGGACAATCCTCAGTTAAGGCACTTTGTCAGGGGGAAGTGTAGAGGAAGCTTTATTCTGCATCTAAACAAATTTGAAAGGATCTTGACAAGCTCGATCAGTGGGCAGAGAAGTGGCAGCTACAATTCAATACAGGGAAATGAGATTTGGCAGAGGGAAGGATGATGTGAATTATGTGCTAAACGGGAATCCACAGTAGAGAGATCTTGAGGTTATAGTGGACAATAAAACCATCAGCACAATGTTCCCAGGCTGTTAAAAATGCAAACAGAATATTGGGATGCATAGCGAGGAGTATAACATTTAAATCCAGAGAGAAGTAAACAGGTTAAAAAAAGGACAAAAGAAATGGCGGATGTTAGTTAAATGGGAACATATTCTATAAAACTCCCCCAATATAAACACACATGCTCCATCCATCCTAAAAGACTCAATATGATGGCCGGCGCGGACACGATGGGCCGAAGGGCCTCTATCCGTGCTGTATAACTCTATGACTATCTGAGGTAAAAGATATTGTTGTTTCAATGCCTGCTCTCTCTCCACAGCCGGTCCATCCTCCAATTCAGCCAGGACCACTCAATCCCTTGTTGTGTCAAAGGCCGTACTCACAGGCTTTCTCTTCCTCCTTTCCGCCCTTGGACTGAGCAGCATCCCAAGTGACTGCCCCTTGTTCTGGACTCCCCCCCACAGAGGAAATAGTTTCTATCTACCCTGTCAAATCATTTAATCATCTTTAACACCTCAATTGGATCACCCCTTAATCTTCTATATTCAAGGGAATACAAGCTTAGTCTATGCAACCTGTCTTCATAATTTAACCCCTTTAGCTCCGGTATCATTCTGGTGAATCTGCGCTGCACCCCCTCCGAGGCCAATATATCCTTCCCGAGGTGCAGTGCCCAGAACTGAACTCAGTACTCTAAATGGGGTTTAACCAGAGCTTTATATAACTGCAGCATAACTTCCACCCCTTTGTAATCCAGTCCCCTTGAGATAAAGGCCAGCATTCCATTAACCTTTTAAATTATTTTTTGTACCTTTCTTTGTATCATCAAACAGCGCTTTGAAAACCTTAATAACAGTCACCTCCACATCATCCCAAAATGCAGTAGTAAAGGGAAAAAGAATAGTTTTATTTTAGAAAGCACGCTTTAGTTGAGGACAAAAAAAATTGCAAAGCTCCACCCCGATTCTGTTCCCCACTCTCGTGCCTGCAGCAAGTCTCCCAATATCTGACCTTTGACATCTAGGTCCAAGTTCAGAACTCTTCAGGTGGGTCTGGTGACTAGGCTTGCCAACTCTGGTTGGACATTTGGATTAGGGTTAGGGGTTTTCACATGACCTCCTGCCTCCAACTGCCCCGCCCCCACGGTCCCGGTCCCGCCATTGGTCGCCCGACACGTCCATCCTCAAGGCACACGGCCTTCCCACGGCCAATTGGAAGGCGAGCAGACCCTTCGTTACCCGATTGGATGATTCTTGACCATCAGTCAAGCAGCCTTTTTTCTTCCCATCTCCAATATTTTTACAACTAATAAAATGCAAGTGTTCAAAGAAAATGAAGAAACACACAATTGATTTTTTAATGCCCCAACGATTTTTCTCCTGGTTTTTGCCTGCTGCAGCGTTCTCGAGATTAATATTCAATTCTTAGAGACTCCCGGACAATCCTGGAGGGTTGCCAACCCTACTGGTCACCCCCTGAGGTAGGCCGCAGGTGGGCCTGGGGCTGTATCATGAGTACGTCAGGTTTGAACTGAAAGGGGCTCCTGCGCCTTTCTGAAGATTTGTTTACTTTCTTTAAAATGCTTTTTGTTATGATCTCCGAAATATGGGCCTCAGATTCACAGACTATCTCATTAATCTAAGCTGCACTGATGAAGCTCTTTACTGTGACATACAAGACAGAAGATCATGGTTAAAGTAAACAATAGAAAGCATGTTAGTGACTCAAAGAGGATAGAATATCAGTGACATATTACTTCACGACCCTCACACACTGGGGCGCCAGGCAATTGCATCTCAATTCCATTTAAGTGGAAGGCAGACAAACGATAAATCATTTTATACATCTGAAGTTTGGAGGGAGAATAGAGCTGTTATTTTTTTTTACACTGGCATCGTTTTGATCTGAATTCTGAGAGACTGTCTGTGATTTAAAATTGCCGTCAGCCAGATCGAGGCAGGAAAGGAAGGCTTGCAATTATATCGAGCTCTTTCACAACCTCAGGACCTCCCAAAGTGCTTTACAGCCAATGAAGTACGATCACTGTTTGTAATGTAGGAAAACACAGCAGCCAATATTGCACAGCAAGCTCCCACAAACAGCAATGGGATAAATGACCAGATAATCTGTTCTAGTGATGTAGGTTGAGAGATAAACATTGGGCTGGGAACACTGGGGAGAACTCCACTGCTCTTTCCTTGAAATACTGCCATGGGATCTTTTACATTCACCTGAGAGGGCAGATAGGGCCTTGATTTAACATCTCATCTGAAAAACAGCCCCTCTGATAGTGTAGCACTCCCTCAGTGCTGCTGAAGTGTCAGCCTAGATTTTATGCTTAAGTCTCTGGAGCGGGGCTTGAACCCACAACCTTCTGATTCAGAGGTGAGTGGTGCTGCCCACTGAGCCACATAAGTCCCCCATTCTAGTTTAACTTCTCCTCCTCCTGTTTTCTACCAGGTGGGGGTGGGAGTTAAAATGAGCCCCTACGAGTCTGTTGCTGGGATTATTGAACCAGATCGAGCAGTTTAAATGCGGGGAACCAGCTCAAAACCAGATTAAACTGTCACCGAAATAAAAGCAGTTAACAATAGTCAGATAACAAGCACAGTGCTGAATATTGCTTCAAACACCAGAATCTATCAAACTCTTGGTTAATAGCAGTTGCTACCATTTATTTGTCTTTTCAAGATCCCATCCTACACCATAAAGTGCATTACCTAGTAATCTAGGTATTGGGTTGTATTAATTGAACCATTCAATACAAATCAAAGGACACTATTCTGTCCTTATCCAGGTCCTTGTTCAGACCGCATCTAGAGTACTGCGTCCAGTTTTGGTCCCCTCACATGGTGGGTGATATAGTGGCCTTGGAAAAGGGTCAGAGGAGATCTACGAGAATGTTTTCCAACTTAAAGAACCTTAGTTACTCAGATAGGCTTAAAGAGCTGGGTCTATTTACTTTAGAGCATAGGAAACATAGGAACAGGAGTAGGCCATTCAGCCCCTCGTGCCTGCTCCGCCATTTGATAAGATCATGGCTGATCTGTGATCTAGCTCCATATACCTGCCTTTGGCCCATATCCCTTAATACCTTTGGTTGCCAAAAAGCTATCTATCTCACATTTAAATTTAGCAATTGAGCTAGTATCAATTGCCGTTTGTGGAAGAAAGTTCCAAACTTCTACCACCCTTTGTGTGTAGAAATGTTTTCTAATCTCGCTCCTGAAAGGTCTGGCTCTAATTTTTAGACTGTGCCCCCTACTCCTAGAATCCCCAACCAGCGGAAAGAGTTTCTCTCTATCCACCCTATCCGTTTCCCTTAATATCTTATAAACTTCGATCAGATCACCCCTTAACCTTCGAAACTCCAGAGAATACAACCCCAATTTGTGTAATCTCTCCTCGTAACTTAACCCTTGAAGTCCGGGTATCATTCTAGTAAACCTACGCTGCACTCCCTCCAAGGCCACTATGTCCTTCCGAAGAGCAGCGTAGATTTAGAAGCGGCCTGACAGAGGTCTATAAAATAATGAAAGGGAATGGATTGCATTCCTAGTGACAGATTGGGGAGGACCAGGGAAAATGCACGTAACTGCGCAAGAGTAGGAATAGGCTGGATGTTGGGCGGTTCTTCTTTTTCCCATAGGGTAGTGAGCCTCTGGAATGTGCTGCCGGCTGGTGTGGTTGGTGCTGACTCTCTGCACGCCTTCAAGAGGGAGCTGGGGCCAGTTCTTGGCTGGGGCAGAGGCCACATCATATAAAAGGTAAGTGATTTAACAGTTAATGTAAGCAATGGTCAACGTGGTGTTCCTGGACCAGCTTCGATCGCCCGAGGGAGTCGGAGAGGAACTTTCCAGATTTTCCCCCCCTTTTTTAGCCCTTGGTTTCTTTGCTTCTCTCCGGACAATACATGGCCGCTGGGCAGTAGGGAGTGTCCAGGTATCATGAGTGTGGGGCGGACTTTGATGGACCAGCTGGTCTTTCCCTGCTCGTCATTTTCGTATATTCGTAACCCATCTCGGGATCTTCAAACATTGTCTCTGGAGATGGTGCCCCCATTTTATTTGTGGGGAGCTGAGTAATTCCCATGGTATTGGAGTGAATGGAAAGATTTATTGGAAGTGTGAAATGATGCATTTTGGAAGGAAGTATGAGGTGAGGCAAAATGAGTGAAATGGTACAATTTTGAAGGGGGTGCAGGAACAGAGAGACCTGGGGATGTATGTACACAAAACTTTGAAGGTGGCAGGACAAGTTGAGAAGGCTGTCAAAGAAGCATATGGGATCCTGGGGTTTATTAATAAAGGCATAGGGTACAAAATCAAGGAAGTTATGCTAAACTTTGATAAATCACTGGTTGAGCCTCAATTGTGTCCAATTCTGAGCACCACATTTTAGAAAGGATGTCAAAGCCTTAGAGAGGGTGCAGAGGAGATTACCAGCATGGTACCAGGTATGGGGGATTTCAGTTATGTGGAGAGACTGAAGAAGCTGGGATTGTTCTCCTTAGAGCAGAGAAGGTTAAGGGGAGATTTAATAGAGGCATTCAAAATCATGAAGGGTTTTGATAGAGTAATTAAGGAGAAACTGTTTCCACTGACAGGAGGGTCGGTAACCAGAGGACACAGATTTAAGGTATTTAGCAAAAGAACCAGAGGGAAGATGAGGAGAATTTTTTTTACGCAGCGAGTTGTTATGATCTGGAATGCACTAACTGAAAGGGCGGTGGAAGCAGATTCAAAAGGGAATTGGATAAATACTTGAAGGGGAGAAAATTGCAGGGCTATGGGGAAAGAGCGGGGGAGTGGGACTAATTGGAGAGCTCTTTCAAAGAGCCAGCACAGGCACGATGGGCCGAATGGCCTCCTTCTGTGCTGTAAGATTCTATGATTCTATGATATCACAGCCTAAACACACTGCAGGATATCCACAGGCCCCATCAGCAATGGCCCGTCATATTGACAACTATTTTTGAACCTAAAGAAAAACTCATGGCAGAGTTGGTTGGGGCGACGCCAATGAATTGGCAATACTTGCATTTCGTTCTTTCACGCTGCTTCATTCAGGACGAAGAAGCAGAAACGGCTGAGTGCAAAAATATCTTGACAAGGCGCTGATCTTGAGCGAACAGGTAAAGTCTCCTTGCTGCAGCCAACCCTTTGAAGTGGAGGGCCTGGTTTGTTTTGGCTGTTAACTCTCGTTTGTCACTGTCAGTGCGTGGAGTTGAGCTGTGAGGAAGGGTTGAAAGAAAACACTTACCTGTTAAAAAAAAACACCGGGTTTCAAGTTTAATTTATGAGAGGATGAGATTAAAAGGGCAAATCCAGCGAGGCTGAGCTCACAGACCAGAGTTAAGAAGAAAGAACTTCCATTTACATCAAACTTACAGCACAGAAACAGGTCTAGGTAGATGTTTGTGCTCCGCACAAGCCTCCTCCCAATCTACTTCATCTCACCCTATCAGTATATCCTTCTATTCCTTGATGCAGCACAGAAGGAAGCCATTCGGCCCATCGTGCCTATGCCGGCTCTTTGGGAAAGCTATCAATTAGTCCCACTCCCCTGCTCTTTCCCGGTAGCCATGTCAATTTTTTCCCTTCAATTATTTATCCAATTCCCTTTTGAGAGTTATTATTGAATCTGCTTCCACCACCCTTTCAGACAGTGCATTCCCAGATCATAACAACTCGCTGCGTAAAAAAATGTTTCCTCATGTTGCCTCTGGCTCTTTTGTCGATCACCTTAAATCTCTGGTTACCAACCCTTCTGCCACTGGATAAAATTTCTCCTTATTTACTCTTTCAAAACTGTTCATGATTTTGAATACCTCTATCAAATCTCCCCTTAACCTTCTCTGTTCTAAGGAGAACAACTCCAGCTTCTCCAGTCTCTCCATATAACTGAAGTCCCTCATCCCTGGTATCATTCTAGTAAATCTCCAGTCCTATGCACCCTCTCTAAGGCCTTGACATTCTTCCAAAGGTGTGGCTTCATACATAGAGGTATACAGTACAAAAGCAAGGATGTTATGCTAAACCTTTATAAATCACTGATTAGGCCACAGCTGGAGTATCGTGTCCAATTCTGGGCACCACACTTTAGGAAGGATGTTAAAGCCTTGGAGAGGGTGCAGAGGAGATTTACTAGAATGGTGCCAAGAATGAGGGACTTCAGTTATGTGGAGAGACTTGAGAAGCTGGGGTTGTTCTCCTTAGAACAGAAAAGGTTAAGGGGAGATTTGATAGAGGTGTTCAAGATCATGAAGGGTTTTGATAGAATAAATAAGGAGAAACTGTTTCCACTGGCAGGAGGGTCGGTAACCAGAGGACACAGATTTAAGGTAATTGGCAAAAGAACCAGAGGGGAGATGAGGAGAAATTTTTTTTACGCAGCGAGTGGTTATGATCTGGAATGCACTGCCTGAAAGGGCGGTGGAAGCAGATTCAATAGTAACTTTCAAAGGGAATTGGATAAATACTTGAAGAGGAAAAAATTGCAGGGCTATGGGAGAGGAGCAGGGGAGTGGGACTAATTGGAGAGCTCTTTCAAAGAGCCAGCACAGGAATGATGGGCCGAATGGCCTCCTTCTGTGCTGTAAGATTCTATGATTCTATGATATCACAGCCTAAACACACTGCAGGATATCCACAGGCCCCATCAGCAATGGCCCGTCACATTGCCAACTATTTTTGAAGCTAAAGAAAAACTCATGGCAGAGTCGGTTGGGGCGACGCCAATGAATTGGCAATACTTGCATTTCGTTCTTTCACGCTGCTTCATTCGGGACGAAGAAGCAGAAACGGCTGAGTGCAAAAATATCTTGACAAGGCGCTGATCTTGAGCGAACAGGTAAAGTCTCCTTGCTGCAGCCAACCCTTTGAAGTGGAGGGCCTGGCTTGTTTTGGCTGTTAACTCTCGTTTGTCACTGTCAGGTGCGCGGAGTTGAGCTGTGAGGAAGGGTTGAAAGAAAACACTTACCTGTTAAAGAAAACAAAACACCGGGTTTCAAGTTTAATTTATGAGAGGGTGAGATTAAAAGGGCAAATCCAGCGAGGCTGTGCTCACGGACCAGAGTTAGAAAGAACTTCCATTTACATCGAACTTACAGCACAGAAACAGGCCGTTCAGTCCAACTGGTCTATGCTGGCCATTATGCTCCACACGAGTCTCCTCCCACTCTACTTCATCTCACCCTATCAGCATAACCTTCCATTCCTTTCTCCCTCATGTGCTTATCTAGCTTCCCCTTAAATGCTTCTGTTATTCTCCTCAACTACTCCATGTGGTTGCAAGTTCCATATTCTAACCACTCTTTGAGTATTGAAGCTTCTCCTGAATTCCTGATTGGATTTATTGATGAATATATTATATTTATGACTCCAGTTTTGGACTCCCCCATAAGTAGAAACATTTTCTTTACGTCTCCCCTATCGAACCCCTTCATAATTTTAGGTCATTTTTATAGTGCCTTTCATGACCTTAGGACATTCCAAAGAGCTTAATAGCCAATGAAGAACTTTTAAAGTGTAGTCACTGTTGTAATGTAGAAAACGTGGCAGACAATTTACGCACAGCAAGATCCCACAAACAGCAATGTGATAATGATCAGATAATCTGTTTTTAGTGATGTTGGCTGAGGGATAAAAATTGGCCAGGACACCGGGGAGAACTCCCCTGCTCTTCTTCGAAATAGTGCCGTGGGATCTTTTGTGTCCACCTGAGAGGGCAGAGGTGGCCATGGTTTAGCGTCTCCTCCGAAAGACAGCACCTCCGACAGTGCAGCACTCCCTCAGTACTACACTGGAGTGTCAGTCTAGATAATGTGCTCAAGTCTCTGAGTGAGAGGCTGGTTTGATTCAGTTGGTATTACTGGAGCAAAGCTTGTGCCAGTTTCAATGTTTCCCACTGCCTACAGGAGAGAAACTGTAGAGAGCGGTGGAGGAAAGAAAAAGACAAACTATAAAAGGGCAGAGAGGACTTTTGGGGCAGGAATCCCCACACATTACTGCTGTTATGTGATGTTCAACTAATGTGACATCATCATTCACTCCCAATCCAGAATAATTACTAGTTACAGGTGGCCCCAGTCCGTAAGTCAAACAGTCACTGCGATCTATTCATCTCTCTGAGGTCTGGCTGTTTCTCTCTGATTCCCCTTAAACATAATCTCTCCAGTTTGCCTCCTTATTACTGATCTGTCTCCAGTCTTCTGGTGGTGAAATTGATCTTGGTCAGCGGTGCAGAATGAGCGTCAATGTCTCGGCCGCCCCGTGTAACACCCCAGCCGATTTCATTTTCCATTGAAGTCAACGGGCAGGGTGTAAAACGGGCTTCTGATTCGCTGTTGCCCGTTTTACTCTCCTTCTCAGGCCCAATTTCACCCCCTTTATGTCCTCTAATGCCCCACTTCGTCATGTCTCTCGCGTGCTGAGCTAGGGGCTATCTTACCTTCAGGGCTCTGTCCCTTAGTTCTTCTTTATCTATCAACATTTGTAGCCTCACTCTCTCCTCTGATCTCCACTGGAACTCCCACATCTTCTCCATCACTAAAGTTAATTCCACAAAGCTTCATTTCCTCTTTTAGACAAACATTTCTTTTCCCCTCAACAACTCTCTTCAACAGTCTAACGGTTCAACGGCGCTCCCATATCTGGGAGCCTTTTCTGACATCTCTGCCACATCCCCTGGACAAGTAAAACTTCTGATCTGATAGGTGATCCTTCTCTTATCTCTAGGCTCTAACGGCTTCATCATCACAAACTGTAGTCCTTACTTTTGTGAATTTTCCTCTCTTGTTCTTTCTGAGTTCCAAATACACCATCCTACACAATATTCCTCCTCTCTATATCCTCATCGTCTCCTCCTATGACTCATTCTGCCCCACAAATTTTTTTTACGCAACGAGTTGTTATGATCTGGAATGCACTGCCTGAAAGGGCGGTGGAAGCAGATTCAATAATAACTTTCAAAAGGGAACTGAATAAATACTTGAAGGGGGAAAACTTGCAGGGCCATGGGGAAAGAGCGGGGGAATGGGACTAATTGGATAGCTCTTTCAAAAAGCCAGCACAGGCACGATGGGTTGAATGTCCTCCTTCTGTGCTGTATCATTCCATGATGATATGATTCTGTGATGACCTCAAAGCTGTGGACATCCTTACCTCCCTCACTCTTCCCTGCTTTCAACAGTCTACAGACCTGTTGAAATCCAGTTAGGCCGCTTGAAGGCAGAAAAGCTGTACTCCCCTTAGCCTGGATTGGAACCCAGTTCCCTTCTGACCCACTGCATCCTTCATCTGAGCCCTACCAAGCTGTGTGTATTATCTGCAACAATGGTCTATTTGAGACATCACCAGGGCTCCGACTTTGGAACAAGTTCAACCGATTTGCTTGACCTTAATCAACGCTTGAGGCAATCCAGAAGGTAGCTCGTCCTATGGCCTGCTTAATGTGTTTACACTTGATTTTGGTGACAGCCTAAAAGGGCTCCCTTGCTCAACTGCCCCGTCCGTTTAAAAAAAGGGTCTGAAATCGACCCATAGGAGAATCTGTGACATGTATCACTGGAGACAATTGCCTTCACACACTGCCTTTGATCTACTGGGTTAAGATTCCTTTGCCTGTGGCAAACAGTTTGAGCTCTGCTCGAGCTGGGCTGTGCGGATCTGTGTGAAATACTGGAGAGCTGGTTCCTTCAGTCTCGAGTCAGACATGAGGCATTTTTACATCCATCACAGGCCCACTTGATCCTGTCAGCCAACCGAAACAGCCCGTAATTAATCATGGGGAGCCAATGTTGTGGCATTAGATTCTTGTTAAATGTACAAGATTCCTTGTCACAACATGTCCCATTCGATTAGCTCTCTGCCAGTGAGGGAGACCCTATTGACTGAATGCAGAACACCAAGCTAAACCTTAGCTCATGTGTTTACGCAAAAATAAAAGAGGCTCATTGACCTGTGATTTTGAAGACCCTTCCTGGAGTCAGCTAGTTGTGAAGAAAAAAAAAATCACTTGACTCTCCTAATAGTGTCCCAACTCGTACCAAGTCCCGGTCTCCCATCACCCCTGTTCTCACTGACTTACATTGGCTTTCAGTCCGGCAACACCTCGATTTCAAAATTTTCATCCTTGTTTTCAAATCCCTCCATGGCCTCGCCCCTCCCTATCTCTGTAACCTCCTCCAGCCCTGCAGCCCTCCGAGATCTCTGCGCTCCTGCAAATCTGGCCTCTTGTGTATCCCCTATTTCCTTCGTCCCACCATTGGCGGCCGTGCCTTCAGCTGCCCAGGCCCCAAGCTCTGTAATTCCCTCGCTAAACCGTTCCGCCTCTCTACCTCTCTCTCCTCCTTTAAGACGCTCCTTTAAAACCTACCTCTTTGACCAAGCTTTTGGTCACCTGTCCTAATATCTCCTTATGTGGCTCGGTGTCAAATTTTGTCTTACAATGCTCCTGTGAAGCGCCTTGGGATGTTTTACTATGTTAAAGGTGCTATATAAATTCAAGTTGTTGTTATTTAGCAAGTAAATGCTTTGCCCCCAGGTGGTATAGAGCCGTACTAACAAAGAAGGCCTGAGGCTCGATGTTCAGTCTGTGCTGAGTTAGCTGAGGCAGGGCTCAAGGTGCATCAAATAGATTCACATCTCCTTAGATGGGAGAGTTAAAATCAGCCTGGGTTTGCCACTCTTCGTTGCTGTCTGGTCAATCCAGCTGAAAAGTGTGCATGTCTGTTGAGTGGGAGCCAGGCTGGGCTCAGCTGCGACATTATCCGTGGTCCAATAGCCCGCTGCCACTAACTGTCTAGGTTCGCGTAAGATGAGTAGTCCACTTGGGGTGAGGTATTGGAAGGCTGATGGCCCGCTCACCCACCTACATTGGCTCCCGGTCCGGCAACGCCTCGATTTCAAAATTTTCATCCTTATGTTCAAATCCCTCCATGGCCACGCCCCTCCCTATCTCTGCAACCTCCTCCAGCCCTAAAACCCTCCGAGATCTCTGCGCTCCTCCAATTCTGGCCTCTTGCGCATCCCTGATTTCCTTCGCTCCACCATTGGCGGCCGTGCCTTCAGCTGCCTAGGCCCTAAGCTCCGGAATTCCCTCCCAAACCCTCTCCGCCCTCTACCTCTTTCTCCTTCTTTAAGATGCTGCTTAATACCTATCTCTTTGATCAAGCTTTTGGTCACCTGTCTCTAATATCTCCTTATGTGGCTCGGTGTCAAATTTTTGTCTGTTAACGCTCCTGTGAAACGCCTTGGGGATGTTTTACTACGTTAAAGGCGCTAAATAAATGCTAGTTATTATTGTTCTTGTTGGTGAAACCGTGCTCCATTCTGAGTCAGTGTCTTCAGGAGAGAAGATTATCAGCAGGACTTACATTGAGTTACATCGAAACTACAGCACAGAAACAGGCCATTCGGCCCGACTGGTCTATGCCAGCCTTTATTCTCCACATGAGTCTTCTCCCTTCCTACTTCATCTAACCTTATTAGCATATCTTTCTATTCCCTTCTCCCTCGTGTGTTTATCTAGCTTCCCCTTAAATGCATCTATGCCATTTGCCTCAACTACTCCTTGTGGTAGTGAGTTCCACGTTCCAACCATGGTAAAGAAGTTTCTCCTGAATTCCCTATTGGGTTTATTAGCGACTATTTTATATACATGACCTCTAGTATTGGGTAAATAACCAAGAACAGAAAGTACTGTGTAATAAGGAAGCAGCCACTCCCAGAACTGGAGTGAAGCAGAACGAGTTCTCGCGATGAGCGCCTTTCCCCTAAGCTAGCCCTGAATTCTGTCATTAATCACACAGAATTCAGCCATTGTATCTGACTTTCCCATCTTGGTTCATGCCATTGACTGTCAATCCTCATAGGCCCAGGCTCTGCTGCTTTCTTGCCCCGTCACTGATATCGTCCGTTATTTACTCTCAAATTATTTTATAATCTACAGGCTTTAAAAAGAAATAAGCTTGGCATCATTTAGCCAATACTTCTTAATTTACCTGGTCTTCTTTCCTCCTCTTTTTGACTATTAGAGTATGGCGTACTATGACCTTTCAACCTCCACTGAGATGTTTCAATTAAAAATAAATAAAAGGATTACTAATTACATAAGAACATAAGAAATAGGAGCAGGAGTAGGCCATGCGGCCCCATGTTACAGGCTTCAAATGGTGATATTTTCTTTTACTTCCTTGTCTACGGTGTCAGCTGTGGCTCAGTGGGTAGCACACACGCCCTGGTTAGAAGTTCATGGGTTCAAATCCCACTTCAGGGACTTGAGCACAAAATCCAGGCCGACAGTCCCAGTGCAGTTACTGAGGAATTGCTGCACTGTCGGAGGTGCCACCTTTCGGTATGAGATGTTAAACCGAGGCCATGTCTGCCCTCTCAGGTAGATGTAAAAGATTCCATGGCATTATTTGGAAGAAGAGCAGGGGAGTTCTTCTTGGTGTCTTGGCCAATATTGATCCCTCAACCAACACCAAAAAAAATTCTGAGGAATAGTATTAATTAGAAAGGCACAGATTAATCAAGGACAGTCAGCATGGATTTGTTAAGGGAAGGTTGTGTTTGATTGAATTTTTTGAGGAGATAACAAGGAGAGTCGATGTGTAGTCTACATGGATTTTAGCAAGGCTTTTGACTAGGTGCCACATGGCAGGCTGGTCAGAAAAGTAAAAGCTCATGGAATCCAAGGATAAGTGGCAATTTGGATCCAAAATTGACTCAGTAGCAGGAAGCAAAGGGTAATGGTTGACGGGTGTTTTTGTGACTGGAGGGCTGTTTCCAGTGGGGTTCCGCAAGGCTCAGTACTAGGTCCCTTGCTTTTCGTGGTATATATTAATGATTTAGCCTTAAGGTGGCATAATTAAGAAGTTTGCAGATGATACAAAAATTGTCCATGTGGTTGATAGTGAGGAGGAAAGCTGCAGCAAAATATCAATGGACTGGTCAGGTGGGATGAGAAATGGCAAATGGAATTAAATCCGGAGAAGTGTGAGGTAATACATTTGGGGAGGGCAAACAAGACAAGGGAATACACAATAAATGGGAAGATACTAAGAAGTGTAGAGGAACAGAGGAACCTTGGAGTGCATGTCCACAGATCCTTGAAGGTAGTAGGACAGGTAGATAAGGTGGTTAAGAAGGCATATGGAATGCTTTCCTTTATTAGCCGAGGTATAGATTATAAGAGCAGGGACGATATTATAGAACTGTATAAAAGACTAGTTAGGCCAAAGATAGAGTACTGCGTGCAGTTCTGGTCACCACATTACAGAAAGGATGTAGTTGCACTAGAGAGGGTACAGAGGAGATTTATGAGGATGTTGCCTGGACTGGAGAATTTTAGCTATGAGGAAAGATTGGACAGGCTGGGGTTGTTTTCTTTGGAACAGAGGAGGCTGAAGGGAGATTTAGTTGAGGTTCATAAAATTATGAGGGGCCTAGATAGAGTGGATAGAAAGGATCTATTTCCCTTAGCAGAGAGGTCAATAACCAGGGGGCATAGATTTAAAGTAATTGGTAGAAGGATTAGAGAGGAGTTGAGGAGAAATTTTTTCACCCAGAGGGTAGTGGGGGTCTGGAACTCACTGCCTGAAAGGGTGGTAGAGGCAGAAACCCTCATCGCATCTAAAAAGTACTTGGACATGCACCTGAAGTGCTGTAACCTACAGGGCTACGGACCAAGAGCTGGAAAGTGGGATTAGGCTGGACACAGACACGATGGGCCGAATGGCCTCTTTCTGTGCCGTAAATTTCTATGATCCTATGATTCCATGAAAATATTATCAGGTATCACATTGCTGTTTGTGGGATCTTGATGCTTGCAAATTGGCTGCTGCGTGTCCTACATTACACCAGCGATTATACTTCCAAAGCACTCCATTGGCTGTAAAGCGCTTTGGGACGTCCTGAGATTGTAAATGTGAGTTATTCTTCTTCTACTTCCATACAATGAATGCCTTACATGAAAATGCTCATTCCTCCTACATAGAATCTACAGCACAGAAATAGGCCGTTCAGTCCATGCCGGTGTTTTACACTCCATACCAGCCTCCTCCCACTCTAATTACCTCTTCCCACCCTGCCCCTCTATCCCTCTATTCCCATCTCCCTCCTGTACACATCACGCCTCCCCTTAAATGCATCAATGCCATCTGCTTTGTGGCAGCGAGTTCCACATTCTCACCACTCTGAGTGTAGAAAACGCCCTCCTAAATTCTTGATTTGATCTGTTAGAGGCTGTTAAATATTCACGCCCTCTTGTTCTGGACTCACCCGCTGGTGGAAACAGTTTCTCCACATCCACCCTATCGAACCCCTTCATAATTTTAAAGACCTCTATCAGGTCTCCTTTTAGTCTTCTCTTTTCCAGGAATAAGAGTCCCAGCCTGCTCAACCTTTCCTGATAGTTGCATCCTCTCAATTCTTGTAGCATCCTTGTAAATTATGAAGAGTTTTGATAGAGTAAATGGGGAGAATCTTTTTCCACTGACAGGAGGGTCGGTAACCAGAGGACACAGATTTTGGATAATTGGCAAAAAGGCCAGGTGGGGGGAAATGAGGAGAATTTTGTTTTACTCAGCGAGTTGTTATGGTCTGGAAGGCACTGCCTGAAAGGGTGGTGGAAGCAGATTAAATAGTAACTTTCATAAAAATCATAGAACGGTTACAGCAGAGAAGGAGGCTATTCGGCCCATGTAAGAGCAATCTAGTTAGTCCCACTCCCCTGCAGCCCTGAAAAATAGAATAGCCCTTTCAAAAGGGAATTGGATATATACTTGAAAAGGAAAGATTTGCAGGGATATGGGAAAAGAACGGGGGAGTAGGACTAATTGGATAGCTCTCTTTCAGAGAGTCGGCACATGCACAATGGGCCAAATGGCTTCCTTCCGAGCTGTATCATTCTATGACAAATCTTTTCCGCAGTTTCTCCAGTGCTTCAATATCCTTTTTTGTCGTATGGAGACCAGAACTGTGCACAATGCTCCAAGTGAGGTCTACCATCTATCTCTCAAGCATACCTTAGATGGCTCTGTTACAGGTACCTAGTGATGGTACAAAGTTTGAGGCCACATGAAAGAGAATCACTAAAAAGAAGCCTGTATTTATATAGTTCATGCCTCTCGGAAACATATCACAGTGCTTCACGGACAATAAATTACCATCAAGTGCTGTTTTGTAGGCATTGTGGCAACCATTTTGCCCATCGCATGATCCTACAAGCAAAGCATGTCTTTGGTAGTGTTGGCCAAGCCACTGGGAGGACTCCACTGCTCTTCTTCGAATAATGCCCTCTTTGTTCTGGACTCCCCCACCATCTTTAATGTCCACCTGAACAGGGAGAAGAGGCCTCAGTTTAGGGCCTTCAGTAAAGGGGCAGTGAATAGCAGCTTTCTGAACTCATGCGTGCCGTTCCCTGTAAAAGTAACACTTCAGCATAACGGCCTACAATGGTTCTTTTTAATTTGTCTGACAAAGACTCACCTAGAGGTGCCTGACCTACCCATTGGTCCTTCCGTTTCCTTGGCATTTCCAAGGATCAGGTCCAGGAGCCTGATGGCCTGTCGCTAAGCTCTCTGTACTTTTCTGTCCCATTGTTTTTGATGTGCATCGGGAAAGTGCTGGCTACATGGAGCTGAAGAGAGGTTCACCAGAATGATTCCGGGGCTAAAAGGGTAAATTACGAGGACAGGTTGCATAGACTAGGCTTGTGTTCCCTTGAGTATAGAAGATTAAGGGGGGATCCAATTGAGGTGTTTAAGATGATTAAAGGAGTTGATAAGGTAGATGGAGAGAAACCATTTCCTCTGGTGGGGGGAGTCCAGAACAAGGGGGCATAACCTTAAAATTAGAGCAAGGCCGTTCAGGGGTAATGTCAGGAAGCACTTCATCACACAAAGGGTAGTGGAAATCTGGAACTCTCTCCGCCAAAAAGCTGTCGAGGTTAGGGGTCAATTGAAAATTTTAGAACTGAGATTGACAGATTTTTGTTAGGCAAGGGTATTAAGGGGTTACGGAACCAAAGCGGGTAGATGGAGTTAAGAGACAGATCAGCCATGATCTAACTGAATGGCGGAAAAGGCTCGAGGGACTGAATGACCTACTCCTGTTCCTGTGTTCCTAAAGTGCTTTATGGACCCAGGATTAGCTCCCATGGTAGCCCGATGGGTAAGGGCATCACCTGGCATTGTACTAAGGTCCCACTCTGTGCTAAGCTAGTTGACTTTAGTTAGGATAGCAATTGATAGAGTCCGATTGACCTCGCCAGGGTTCCTGCTCCTGATTGTTATCGACTACTGTCCAGTGACCCCTGCTGAATAACACGTCTGTTGATATTGAATAGCACAGGATCAGCTGTGGCTATAGCACGGTCCACCGCCCCCGACTCCCCCACCCACCCCAACCCCACTCCATCCACAGTCAAATAGGCTTGATAAGCAGAGTGGTTGGTTGGCTGGGGTACCAGAGGGGTCCTTGTGCCTGTAAACTCTCACCTCTGAGTCAGAAGGTCGTGGGTTTAGGCCCCACTCCAGAAACATGAGCTCATAATCTAGGCTGGCACTGCAATGCAGTACTGAGGGAGTGCTGCACTGTTGGAGGTGCAGATGAGATGTTAAAACTAAGGACCTATCTGCCCTCTCAGGTGGATGTAAAAGATCCCATTGCACTGTTTCGAAGAAGAGCAGGCAAGTCCTGGTCAATATTTATCCCTCAACCAACCTCATTAAAATAGATTATCTGGCCAATGATCTCAGTACTGTTAAGCATTTGCCTACATTACAATAGTGACCACGCTTCAAAAAAGTACGTCATTGGCTGGTAAGTGTCTTGGGAGGTCCTGAGGACATGAAAGATGCTATATAAATGTAAGTTCTTCCTTTTTAAAATTGGGGAAAAAAGACTCAATGATGACTTAGTATTGTGTTGCCATTATGTCATTCTGAGAGCTTTCGTACTTCATGTGCACCTGTCAGTTGTGAACTCTTACTCAGGTATTCATACTGGCAGGAGAAGGGATCGGCAGTAAATGTCATTGTGTGTAAGTGAAGACAACAACGTCCGAATCTCATTAAGTTTTCTTTCGGTATGGTTCCTGACAGACCACATTCCTGATTTGCTGCTTAGCTCATTAAAGACCTCGGTCAGGTCTGTTAAATAGAATCGTAGAATTTTACAACGCATAAGGAGGGCGTTCAGCCCCTCGCGTCTGTGCTGGCTCATTGAAGGAACTATCCACTCCCCCCTGCCCTTTCCCCGTGGCCCTTTTAATTCTTTCTTTTTCAAAACATTTACCCACTTCCTTTTTAGAAGCTGTTATGGAGTTTGCTTTCACCACAGTTTTGGGGCAGGCGATCGAGGGGCAGGCATTTGAGGGGCAGGTATTCTGGGGCGGGCAATCGAGGGGCGGGGTTTCGAGGGGCGGGCATTTGAGGGGCGGGGCTTCGAGGGGTGGGCATTCCATGTCCTAATGGCGGAGCGGGGGCAGCTCTGAGGAATCTGCCAATCCTGCTTTCGAGGCTGAAAAGCCAATTCGGTCCACTCAATGCAAAGCTGAACTCTGTTACTATCCCGTACATTGCCCCTTGGCGACATCATGCGGATAGGAACAGACTTCAGGAGGACATAGACAGACTGGCGCTCATGGATCGGGCCCTTCTCGCCTCCTTTACACTGGCGAGGTTGAGAAGCCATGGGAAACCCGTGCAGGTAAAGAAAAATTCATTTCAGACTTAGAATCAACAAATAATTTAATGCCTCAACTATTTCAGTGAGGTACATTGGCCCCTTTAACAATCCGCCCTCCGTCATTAAGTAGGGATGGGATTTCTGGGTTTCGGATGTGCGCGCATCTAAATGTGCCTGGGTTAAATCCGGAAATGGGCATGTTGGAGCCAGGTTACGGTCGCCCTTCAAAAAGCTGCTATTTTAACCTCCCACCCGCCCTCAACAGGCCTGTTCTTTGGGGTTAAAATGACTTCCTTGAGCACAAAATCCAGGCTGACACTTAGTGCAGTACTGGGGGAGTGCTGCATTGGCGGAGGTGCCGTTTTTCGGATGAGATGTTACACTGCGTCTCTATACGCTACGGCACTATTTTGAAGCAGAGCAGGGGAGTTCTCCTCGGTGCCCTGGTCGATATATATATTTTTTTATTCGTTCATGGGATGTGGGCTTCGCTGGCGAGGCCGGCATTTATTGCCCATCCCTAATTGCCCTTGAGAAGGTGGTGGTGAGCCGCCTTCTTGAACCGCTGCAGTCCGTGTGGTGACGGTTCTCCCACAGTGCTGTTAGGAAGGGAGTTCCAGGATTTTGACCCAGCAACAATGAAGGAACGGCGATATATTTCCAAGTCAGGATGGTGTGTGACTTGGAGGGGAACGTGCAGGTGGTGTTGTTCCCATGCGCCTGCTGCCCTTGTCCTTCTGGGTGGTAGAGGTCGCGGGTTTGGGAGGTGCTGTCAAAGAAGCTGTGGCGAGTTGCTGCAGTGCATCCTGTGGATGGTACACACTGCAGCCACGATGCGCCAATGGTGAAGGGAGTGAATGTTTAGGGTGGTGGATGGGGTGCCAATCAAGTGGGCTGCTTTGTCCTGGATGGTGTCCAGCTTCTTGAGTGTTGTTGGAGCTGCACTCATCCAGGCAAGTGAAGAGTATTTCATCACACTCCTGACTTGTGCCTTGTAGATGGTGGAAAGGCTTTGGGGAGTCAGGAGGTGAGTCACTCGCCGCAGAATACCCAGCCTCTGACCTGCTCTTGTAGCCACAGTATTTATGTGGCTGGTCCAGTTAAGTTTCTGGTCAATGGCGACCCCCCAGGATGTTGATGGTGGGGGATTCGACGATGGTAATGCCGTTGAATGTAAAGGGGAGGTGGTTAGACTCTCTCTTATTGGAGATGGTCATTGCCTCAACCAGTATCACTTAAAACAGGTTATCTGGTCATTTATCTCAATGCTGTTTGCGGGATCTTGCTGTGCATGTCTCCTACATTGTACAGGTGTAGTCACTGTTATAATGTGGGGAAACACAGCAGACAATTTGCACAACTCTTTGGAGTGGGACTTGAACCCACAGCTTTCTGACTCAGAGGCAAGAGGGCTGAGCCATGGCTGATAACTTGGACCTTCATGATGGCTCCCTTGAAACGGGTAAAGAATTGTATCGACTGCAGGCCCTCATCTATCCTGCCACAATATTGCTGAAGTATGCTTTCTTCTGCAAGGAAAAGAACAATATCCATTGAATGAGCAGAGATCATGAAATGAGTAGCTAAAGCTTTGTTTATGGCCTGATGCATAGTACAATGGAATTTGAAGTTGCTAGCACCAGATTTTCTAAGAGCTGAGTCAAAACTGATCTTAGCTTTAGAGAACTGAGCTATGAGGAAAGACTGGAGAAATGTGAGGTACACTGCTTCAAACTATGATAATTAGGTTTGACAGCTCTCCAGGATTGTCCTGCAGTCCCTAGGAAATAACGTTACTCTCCTGGACACTGCTGTGAGCAACGCCCGGCAGAAAAATCATAAGGGCATTAAAAGTTTTTTTTAAACTTTCTTTGAACACTTGTAGTTATTAGTTATTAAAATATTGGAGATGGAAGAAAGTGCTGTTTGATTGGGCCCCTATGATTTTTGTCATAGTTTGAAGCAGTGTTCTGGTTTTACCTTTTCTGTACTGTTTAGTATCTTCTCGACTCCAAAAATTCACCTCTCAGTAGCCCCCTCTCAAGAACATAAGAAATAGGAGCAGGAGTAGGCCATTGGGCCCCTCGAGCCTGCTCCGCCATTCAGTAAGATCATGGCTAATCGTCTACCTCACATTTCTCTAGTCTTTCCTCATAGCTCAGTTCTCTAAAGCTAAGATCAGTTTTGACTCAACTCTTAGAAAATCTGGTGCTAGCAACTTCAAATTCCATGGTACCACGCATCAGGCCATAAACAAAGCTTTAGCTACTCATTTCATGATCTCTACTCATTCAATGGATATTGTTCTTTTCCTTGCAGAAGAAAGCATACTTCAACAATATTATGGCAGGATGGATATGAGGGCCTGCAATACAATTCTTTACCCGTTTAAAGGGAGCCATCGTGAAGGTCCAAGTTATCAGTCATGGCTCAGCCCTCTTGCCTCTGAGTCAGAAGGCTGTGGGTTCAAGTCCCACTCCAAAGAGTTGTGCAAATTGTCTGCTGTGTTTCCCTACATTACTAACAGTGACTACACCTGTACAATGTAGGAAGCACGCACAGCAAGATCCCTCAAACAGCATTGAGATAAGTGACCAGATAATCTTTTTTTAGTGATGTTGGTTGCGGGATATATATCGAACAGGGCACTGGGGGGAACTCCCCTGTTCTTCTTCAAAATAGTGCCATGGGATATTTTGGAGAGGACAGACAGGGACACAGTATAACGTCTCATCTGAAAGACGGCACCTTTGACAGTGTAGCACTCCCCCAGTACTGCACTGGGGCTAACAGCCTGGATTTTGTGCTCCAGGAGTAATTTAAACCCCAAAGAACGGGTGGGTTGAGGACGGGTGGGAGGTTAAAATAGCAGCTTTTTGAAGCACGATCACAACCCGGCTCCAATGCGCCCACTTCCGGGTTTAACCCAGGTACGTTTGGATGCGCGTACATCCGAAACCCGGAAATCCCATCCCTACTTAATGTCGGAGGGCGGATTGTTAAAGGGGCAACTTACCGGATTGAAATAATTGAGGTATTTAATTTTTTGTTGATTCTAAGTCTGAAACCAATTTTTCTTTACCCGCATGGGTTTCCCATGGCTTCTCAATCTCTCAGTGTAAAGGAGGCGAGAAGGGCCGGATCCATGAGTGCAGAGACCTAAGCAAGTTCTCCAGCCATGTGAGGCTGAATATCCAGCCTTTGTGTCCGAACGAGCTATAGAGGAAACTACAGGAGCATTCAGCTGTGAAGGCTGCCACAGGTCATCTGTGATCCAGCAGATTCCAAGCAGTAACCCCTTCATGGAAGTTGTAGATGTCTGCTGGGAATGCACCATTGGACCAATTACAATGGACCCTATGGAAATAATGTATAATGAGCCCCTGAAGTGCGATCATCTCAGATCTCAGAAAATCAGAAGACGTCCACAGATGCCTGTCATCCATTCCACGCTGAAGAAAATGCAAGAGAAATTGGAGTTGTACTGGGCCTAGGACCTTGCCTTGCAATTCTGCTGCTGCCTCTCATCATCGCATTGCCTCAGAGGTGACAGAAGCCATAGTATTAGAATTTTGGCGTGCTGAATCCATCGGGAAGAATCATAAACTGGATGACACAGTGTAGAGGAAATGCCAAGCAGTGAAAAAAACTCCTTCTACATTACAGCAAACATTAGAAAGTGAAACTGTTGGTGGAACCATGCTGAAGATAAATATCAGAACACAAGTAGGTAAAAGATTTGCAAATTATGTAAAGTTCATATAGAGGTATTGTCATTATGGTAATGATAAACTGTAAGACTAAAAATTCATTTTGCAGATATCGTTGATTGTTTTGAGCTTTGCCTTATCATTAAGAGATTGGACCTGTTTGTGTATGTTTCAAAATAAATGGTCTTTTGAAAATAGGAGGCTTGATGAAGCATGGAGTGCATTTTGTGGAGTCAGTTGTTAACTCTGTGTTCCATAGATGCATCTTTTTCTATTTATCTATGTGGAATGAAAAATCATCTTTTCAGCAGACTTTTAAATTAAAAAAGAAGTTATAAAATTGCAGGAACAACCAATGTTTTAACGGAAATGCTCATTTGCTCAAATTAGCGATATTTTGATTTATCATGGGTCTTCATTTCCAAATATCAAAAGCTGGGAATATTGTAGCACGAATTATTCTTAGTTAACCTTAAAAAGTATTCTTTGCAGATTTCCAAATATGCATGTTTTCTATGATATACCCTGTGATGCGGAATATTATAAAGAGGAATATTGGAGAAATGTTTGAATATACGTAGAATCGTCATAGTGTCATAGTGCTCTGAATAAAGAGAATCATTGTAAAAAAAAACTTACCTGCTACGATTGGACTCCCCCCCACAATGACCTAAGACCCCCCTCCATGGGTAACCCCCACCCTGATGACCAAGACCACCCTCCACGGGTAACCCCCACCCTGATGACCAAGACCCCCCTCCATGGGTAACCCCCACCCTGATGACCAAGACCCCCCTCCATGGGTAACCCCCACCCTGATGACCAAGACCCCCCTCCATGATGACCAAGACCCCCCTTGATCGAAAACTCTCCCCCCACCCCCCACTGTCCTCCACAGCATCAGACTCCCCCTACAATGTCCTACACAGCCCACAATCTCAACCCCTTACCTCCTCTAGCCAATTTCCACCTGCTTTCCCTCCTAACACATAGCCAGCCTGTCAATCTGGCACCCACTGAGTTCCAAGCTCCAGGTCAAAATCACACCCCAAGTCTCTGGAGTGGGAATTGAACCCACAACCTCTTACCTCAAGAGGCAATGAGTGCTACCCACTAAGCCACAGCTGATTCTGGGTGTTAGTGAGTTAAAGGTGGGAACATGCGATGAGCCACTAACCACACGTGAAAAGATCCACGATTTTTTTGGAGTGGAACCTTCTATTACCGGACCTCTGTTGCATCAGTTTGACCTGCAGTGTCAGGTTGGTACACCCTGGCATGGTTTGATCCAAATCCCTGTTATGATATGATCTACACTACGCTATACTGCACTACATTATTCTATATACAAATCATCTGAACCCCTCGATTAGATTCCAGCCTGTAACCCACTCCCGGGTATCTACTATTCTACATATAAACCACCCGAACCCCTCGATTAGATTCCGGCCTGTAACTCACTCCAGGGTATCTGTTATTCCATATATAAACCCCCCGAACTCTCGCCTGTAATCTCCTCCAAGTCAAAGAGCATCTGACTGAATCAAACCCTTTCAAAAATGGTGTCCCTGAGCCAATTTGGATCTATCTTGACTTAATAGATGATAGATGTTTGCAGTGATGTAAAGGCCATCATCAATCTCATCGTAGACCGCGTATATAAAAGAACAACATAACACAGGCCCTCAGGGCTAAATTGGAGACTGTCCTTTGGTTTTAATGGCCTACTTCAAGAAGCTATATTAGATTTCATGTCAGGAATATGCTTAAAACTGTACCTGCTGTTTCATTTGAAATGCAAAGATTGTCCACATTCCTTCTTTTGTTGGGTACAGTTGGTGTCAGGAGTGAGATTTGAAACTGAAGTAAAATTTCAAAAATGATCCCAATTTAGTGCTAACTCGTAAACACCGAATTTGGAGCAATTTGGGTCTGATGTGGATTGTTCGTTTTTTTAAAAAAATGTTGGAAGTCGTTCCCGTTTCACCTTTTCTCTTATTAAGAAACCTAAAGGCCAAAGCCCGAAGCACAGGAATCCACGAAGGTTGAATGGGGTCAGGGGGAAGAAGAAATAAATCAAGAAATAGTGGTTATTTGAAAGGATTTGGGGTATAAAAAACTGTAGCTTGAACGAAGGTGGGAAGTCTGAAAGAAAAGGGTGGCACAGCTTTAGGAATTCAAGTAGGAGATGGGGAGGAAGGCACATCACCTTAAACCAGAGGATTTAACATACACTGGAAGAGTGCCTGTGGTCAGTTGGTCATAACGGATCCAGTTATCCCGAATCCCCCACCATCAACATCCTGGGGGTCACCACTGACCAGAAACTTAACTGGACCAGTCACATAAATACTGTAGCTACAAGAGCAGGTCAGAGGCTGGGTATTCTGCGACTCACCCCCTGACTCCCCAAAGCCTTTCCACCATCTACAAGGCACAAGTCAGGAGTGTGATGTAATACTCTCCACTTGCCTGGATGAGTGCAGCTCCAACAACACTCAAGAAGTTCGACACCATCCAGGACAAAGCAGTTCGCTTGATTGGCACCCCATCCACCACCCTAAACATTCACTCCCTTCACCACCGGTGCACCGTGGCTGCAGTGTGTACCATCCACAGGATGCACTGCAGCAACTCGCCAAGGCTTCTTCGACGGCACCTCCCAGATCCGCAACCTCTACCACCTAGAAGGACAAGGGCAGCAGGTACATGGGAACAACACCACCTGCACGTTCCCCTCCAGGTCACACACCATCCCGACTTGGAAATATATCACCTTTCCTTCATCATCGTTAGGTCAAAACCCTGGAATTCCCTGCCTAACAGCACTGTGGGAGAACCTTCACCACACGAAAGCGACTCACCACCACCTTCTCAAGGGCAATTAAGGATGGGCAATAAATGTTGAACTTGCCAGTGACGCCCACATCCCATGAACGAATTTTTTAAAAGTCAGTTCGTCATGCAGGATCTTATTTATTGATATAAACCCTTACTTCTATTCAGAGTGAATGGAGTAGAGTCCATGATATGGTAAGAAGTAAGCAAGAAAGAACTTGCATTTATACAGCGCCTTTCACGACCTCAGGATGTCCTTTCCAGCCAATGAAGTACTGTAGAAGTGTAGTCACTTTTGTAACGTAGGAAACTCAGCAGCCAATTTGTGCACAGCAAGATCCCACAAACAGCAATGTGATAATGACCAGATAATCTGTAATTAGGTGTTGGTTGAGGGGGAAGTATTGGCCAGGATACCGGGGAGAGCTCCCGCTGCTCTTCTTCGAAATAGTGCCATTGGATCGTTTACGTCCACCTGAGAGGGCAGACGGGGGCCTCGGTTTAACGTCTCACCTGAAAGACGGCACCTCCGACAGTGCAGCACTCCCTCAGTACTGGCACCGGGAGAGTCAGCCTGGGTTTTTGATTGTGGAGTAGGATGGAGTGAGGCCGGAGTGAGGCCATGGAGGGGGTTTGAAGATGAGAATTGTGAAATCCACGCTCTGAGGGAGGAACTGGGAGCCAGCAAAATCACGAGACAAGTGAAGGGTTTTTTCGAAGAGACAGTGGGATGTGTACATGTACGGGTATGGAATCCAAGTGCTGCTTTGCTGACATAGCTGTGTCTGCTTTAAGAGCACCTGTGCTTTATTTATATTTTTTTCCTCCCTGGGGCGATCGTTCAAAAGTGCAGTGACTGTTGCATAGCCTACTGAGGTAAGCCTTTGGACTTTTTCCTGCATGTCTACTCTCAGCCAAACAGACAAAGCTGTCAAAACTGGGGGGAAACCTAGAGTGAGAGATGTTGGGAGTTAGTGCATGATGGACTAAAGGTGAAGTCTTATGTCAAACAAACTATTCCTCTATACCCTCCCCCATGCCGACAGCTGAAAATATTTCATTTGACGGACATGTTTCATTCTGACTGCTTCTCCTTGGCGTCAAGTCACATCAGTTAAAAACATATCAATACGTTTTTGGTAGGTCTACTGGGCTGCAAGACAAAGAAACATAGGAACAGGAGTAGGCCATTCTGCCCCTCGAGCCTGTCCCGCCATCTAATCAGATCATGGCGGATCTGTACTTCAAATCCACTTACCTGCCTTTGATCCATATCCCTTGATACCATTACCCAATAAGAATCTATTGATCTCAGTATTAAATTTAATTGAACCCTTATATTAATTTTAATTGAACCCCAGATTTAATTAAAGCCCATGGGATTAAAGGGACAGTGGCAGCATGGATACAAAATTGTCTAGGGGACAGAAAGCAGAGACTAGTGATGAATGGTTATTGTTCAGACTGGAAGGAAGTATACAGTGGTGTTCCCCAGGGGTCAATATTAGGACCACTGCTCTTTTTGATATATATTAATGGCCTGGACGTGTAATTTCAAAGTTTGCAGATGACACAAAACTCGGAAATATAGTAAACAATGTGGAGGATATTAACAGACTTCAGGAGGACATAGACGGACTGGTGAAATGGATAGATGCATGGCAGATAAAATTTAATACATAGAAGTGTGAAGTGATGCAATTGGTTGGAAGAATGAGGAGAGGCAATATAAACTAAATGGTACAATTTTAAAGGGGGTTCAGGAACAGAGAGACCTGGGGGTGCACATACACAAATCTTTGAAGGTGGCAGGACAAGTTGAGAAAGCTGTTAAAAAGCATATGGGATCCTGGGCTTTATTATTAGAGGTATAGAGTACAAAAGCAAGGAAGTTATGCTAAACCTTTATAAAACACTGGTTAGGCCCCAGCTGGAGTATTGTGTTCAATTCTGGGCACCGCACTCTAGGAAGGATGTCAAGGCCTTGGAGAGGGTGCAGAGGAGATTTACTAGAATGGTGCCAGGGATGAGGGACTTCAGTGATGTGGAGAGACTGGAGAAGCTGGGGTTGATCCCCTTAGAACAGAGAAGATTCAGGGGAGATTTGATAGAGGTGTTCAAAATCATGAACAGTTTTGACAGAGTAAAGAAGGAGAAATTGTTTCCAGTGGCAGACGGGTCGGTAACCAAAGAATACAGATTTATAAAGTGATCGGCAAAAGAGCCAGGGGCGACATGAGGAAACATTTTTTTACGCAGCCAGTTGTTATGATCTGGAATGCACTGCCTGAAAGGGCGGTGGAAGCAATAGTAACTTTCAAAAGGGAATTGGGTAAATACTGAAGGGAAAAAAATTACAGGGCTATGAGGAAAGAGCAGGGGAGAGGGACTAATTGGATAGCTGTGTCAAAGAGCCAGCACAGGCACGATGGGTCGAATGGCCTCCACCTATGCTGTACCTGCTATGATACTATGATACTATGAATGTTCCAGAACAGAAACATGTCATTCGGCCCATCATGTTTACACCAGTATCTCTCTCCACATCAGCTACTTAAGTCTAATCTTACTCTGCTGCTCACTGCCCATACGTTTCAATATTCCTCTTTTTCAAACAACGACCTGATTCCTTTTTAAATGAATCTGTGGCAGAGAATTTCACATTCTAACCGTGCTCTGTATCTAATAGGGAATTCAGGAGTAGTTGGGGTGAATAGTATAGATGCATTTAAGGGGAAGCTAGATAAGTACATGAGGGAGAAAGGAATAGAAGGACATGCTGATAGAGTGAGATGAAGTAGGGAGGGAGGAGGCTCGTGTGGAGCATAAAAGCCGACATGGAACAGTTGAGCCGAATGGCCTGTTTCTGAGCAGTAAAATTCTATGTAACTCTCTGTAACATCCCCTTTAATTCTTTGACTGATTGACTCAAATCCATGCCCTCTTGTACCAGTCTCATCAACCAATGCGAACAATGGCCCCTAACTCACCACTGAATGTACATTGCTACTAGGGGGTGTAATGGACGGGAAATACATCAAACTGCACATCTCCCTTATTTTTGTGCTGTCATATTGGCGAGCATATTATGCGACCACCCCCAAATCCGCTGGAGGAAAGGGGCAGGGCCTTGCATAACTATGACCCACCCCAAATTCCCCGCCACCCCCCACCCACCCAGTTTCCTGCCATAAGCTGAAAGGAAATCAATCACTATTAACTACATTATATCCCTTCTTAATATCGACCTCCTTTATCCTCAACCTTCTCAGCTTTGGCGAAAAGAGTCCTAACTTCTCGAGCCTCTCCTCATTGGGAGGAGTCAGTGTGTGGAGGTGGGAGAGAGGGGTCAAGATGTTGAGTGTGGGAGGGAAGAGTCAGTATGTGGAGGGTAGGTGGGAGGAGTCAGTATTTGGAGGGTAGGAGGGAAGAGTCTGTATGTGGAAGGTAGGAGGGAGGAGTCAGTATATGGAGGGACAGAGGCAGGAGTCAGTATGTTGAGGGCAGGAGGGAGGTGTGAGTATGTGGATAGTTGGAGGAATGAGTCAGTCTGTTTGGAGTAAGAGGGAAAATTCAGAATCTAGAAGGCAGGAGAGAGGATTCAGCATGTGGAGGGTAGGAGGGAGGTGTCAGTATGTGGAGAGTCGGAGGGAGGAGTCAGTATGTGGAGGTAAGAGGGAGGAGTCAGTATGTGGAGAGTTGGAGGGAGGAGTCAGTATGTGGAGGTAAGAGGGAAGAGTCAGTTTGTGGAGGAGGGCGGCAAGAGTCAATATGTGGAGGGTAGGAGGGAGGATTCAGTATGTGGAAGGTTGGAGGGAGGAGTCAGTATGTGGAGGGTGGAAGGGAGGAGTCAGTATGTGGAGGGTGGAAGGGAGGAGTCAGTATGTGGAGGGTGGAAGGGAGGAGTCAGTATGTGGAGGGTGGAAGGGAGGAGTCAGTATGTGGAGAGTTGGAGGGAGGAGTCAGTATGTGGAGAGTTGGAGGGAGGAGTCAGTATGTGGAGGGTGGAAGGGAGGAGTCAGTATGTGGAGGTAGGAGGGAGGAGTCAGTATGTGGAGGGTGGAAGGGAGGAGTCAGTATGTGGTGATAGGAGGGAGGAGTCTATATGTGTAGAGTAGGAGGGAGGAGTCAGTATGTGGTGATAGGAGGGAGGAGTCTATATGTGTAGAGTAGGAGAGAGGGGTCAGTGTGTAGAGGTAGGAGAGAGGGGTCAGTGTGTGGAGGTAGGAGGGAGGAGTCAGTGTTTTGAGGGTAGGAGGGAAGAGACAGTATGTGGAGGGTTGGAGTGTGGAGTCAGTATGTGGCGATAGGAGGGAGGAGTCTATATGTGTAGGGTAGGAGGGAGGAGTCAGTATTTGGAGGGTAGGAGGGAGGAGTCAGAATTTGGAGGGTAGGAGGGAGGAGTCAGTATTTGGAGGGTAGGAGGGAGGAGTCAGTATTTGGAGGGTAGGAGGGAGGAGTCAGTATTTGGAGGGTAGGATGGAGGAGTCAATATGTAGAGGGTAGGTGGGAGGAGTCAGCATGTGGAGAGTAGTAGAGAGGAGTCAGTATTTGAAGGTAGGAGGGAGGAGTCATTATGTGCAGAGTAGTTGGAGGGGCCAGTAAGTGGAGAGTCGGAGGGAGGAGTCAATATGTGGAGAGAAGGAGGGAGGATTCCGTACGTGGAGCATAGGCGATTGGAGTCAGTATGTGGAGGGTAGGAGGGAGGTGTCAGTTTGTGGAGGAGGGAGTCAAGAATCAGTGTGTGGAGGGTAGGAGGGAGGAGTCAGTATATGGGGGGACGGAGGCAGGAGTCAATATGTGGATGGTAGGAGGGAGGAGTCTGAATGTGGAGGTAGGAGGGAGGAGTCAGTATTTGGAGGGTAGGAGGGAAGAGACAGTATGTGGAGGGTTGAAGTGTGGAGTCAGTATGTGG
The DNA here is from genome assembly GCF_035084215.1 of Heptranchias perlo. Lineage (NCBI taxonomy): Eukaryota > Metazoa > Chordata > Chondrichthyes > Hexanchiformes > Hexanchidae > Heptranchias > Heptranchias perlo. The sequence continues at coordinate 9,311,545 of NC_090325.1, read as the reverse complement.
AGGGTAGGAGGGAGGAGTCAGTATGTGGAGGGTAGGAGGGAGGTGTCAGTATATGGAGGGTAGGAGGGTGGAGTCAGTGTGTAGAGGGTTGGTGGGATGAGTCAGTATGTGGAGAATAGGAGGGTGGATTCAGCCTCTGGAGGGTAGGAGAGAGGATTCATTATGTGGAGGGTCGGAGTGAGGAGTCAGTATGTGGACAGTAGGAGGGAGGAGTCAGTATGTGGAGAGTCAGAGGGAGGTGTCAGTATTTGGAGGGTAGGAGGGAGGAGTATTTATATGGAGGGTATTTGATGGAGTCAGTATGTGGAGACTCGGAGGGAGGAGTTAGTATGTGGAGGGTCGGAGGGAGGAGTCAGTATGTGGAGAGTGGGAGGGAGGAGTCAGTATGTGGAGGGTAGGAGGGAGGAGATAGTATGTGGAGAGTGGGAGGGAGGAGTCAGTATGTGGAGGGTAGGAGGGAGGAGATAGTATGTGGAGAGTAGGAGGGAGGAGTCAGTATGTGGAGTGTAGGAGAGAGGAGTCAGTATGTGGAGAGTAGGAGGGAGGAATCAGTATGTGGAGAGTAGGAGGGAGGAGTCAGTATGTGGAGGGTAGGAGGGAGGTGTCAGTAGGTGGAGAGTAGGAGGGAGGAGATAGTATGTGGAGAGTGGGAGGGAGGAGTCAGTATGTGGAGAGTGGGAGGGAGGAGTCAGTATGTGGAGAGTAGGAGGGAGGAATCAGTATGTGGAGAGTAGGAGGGAGGAGTCAGTATGTGGAGGGTAGGAGGGAGGTGTCAGTAGGTGGAGAGTAGGAGGGAGGAGATAGTATGTGGAGAGTGGGAGGGAGGAGTCAGTATGTGGAGGGTAGGAGGGAGGTGTCAGTATATGGAGGGTAGGAGGGTGGAGTCAGTGTGTAGAGGGTCGGAGGGAGGATTTGATATGTGTAGAGTAGGAGGGAGGAGTGAGTATTTGGAGAGTAGGAGTCAGCATGTGGAGCGAAGTAGAGAGGAGTCAGTATATGGAGGTAGGAGGGAGGAGTATTTATGTGGAGGGTATTTTGAGGAGTCAGTATGTGAAGTGTCGGAGGGATGAGTCAGTATGTGGAGTGTCGGGGGGGCGGAGCCAGTATTTGGGGGTAGGAGAGAGGAGTCAGTATTTAGATGGTAGGAGAGAGGAGTCAGTATGTGTAGGGTAGGAGGGAGGAGTCAGTAGGTGGAGAGTAGGAGGGAGGAGTCAGTATGTGCAGGGTAGGAGGGAGGAGTCAGTAGGTGGAGAGTAGGAGGGAGGAGTCAGTATGTGTAGGGTAGGAGGGAGGAGTCAGTAGGTGGAGAGTAGGAGGGAGGAGTCAGTATGTGGAGGTAGGAGGGAGGAGTCAGTATTTAGATGGTAGGAGAGAGGAGTCAGTATGTGGAGGGAAGGAGGGAGGAGTCACTTTGTGGAGGTAGGAAAGAGGAGTCAGTATGTGGAACGTAGGAAAGAGGATTCAGTATGTGGAGTGTAGGAGAGAGTATTCAGTATGTGGAACGTAGGAGAGAGGATTCAGTATGTGGAACGTAGGAGAGAGGATTCAGTATGTGGAGTGTAGGAGAGAGGATTCAGTATGTGGAGTGTAGGAGAGAGGATTCAGTATGTGGAACGTAGGAGAGAGGATTCAGTATGTGGATCGTAGGAGAGAGGATTCAGTATGTGGAACGTAGGAGAGAGGATTCAGTATGTGGAACGTAGGAGAGAGGATTCAGTATGTGGAGTGTAGGAGAGAGGATTCAGTATGTGGAACGTAGGAGAGAGGATTCAGTATGTGGAACGTAGGAGAGAGGATTCAGTATGTGGAACGTAGGAGAGAGGATTCAGTATGTGGAGTGTAGGAGAGAGGATTCAGTATGTGGAACATAGGAGAGAGGATTCAGTATGTGGAGTGTAGGAGAGAGGATTCAGTATGTGGAGTGTAGGAGAGAGGATTCAGTATGTGGAGTGTAGGAGAGAGGATTCAGTATGTGGAACGTAGGAGAGAGGATTCAGTATGTGGAACGTAGGAGAGAGGATTCAGTATGTGGAGTGTAGGAGAGAGGATTCAGTATGTGGAGTGTAGGAGAGAGGATTCAGTGTGTGGAGTGTAGGAGAGAGGATTCAGTATGTGGAGTGTAGGAGAGAGGATTCAGTATGTGGAGTGTAGGAGAGAGGATTCAGTATGTGGAGTGTAGGAGAGAGGATTCAGTATGTGGAACGTAGGAGAGAGGATTCAGTATGTGGAGTGTAGGAGAGAGGATTCAGTATGTGGAGTGTAGGAGAGAGGATTCAGTATGTGGAACGTAGGAGAGAGGATTCAGTATGTGGAGTGTAGGAGAGAGGATTCAGTGTGTGGAGTGTAGGAGAGAGGATTCAGTATGTGGAACGTAGGAGAGAGGATTCAGTATGTGGAGTGCAGGAGAGAGGATTCAGTATGTGGAGTGTAGGAGAGAGGATTCAGTATGTGGAGTGTAGGAGAGAGGATTGAGTATGTGGAGTGTAGGAGAGAGGATTCAGTATGTGGAGTGTAGGAGAGAGGATTCAGTATGTGGAGTGTAGGAGAGAGGATTCAGTATGTGGAGTGTAGGAGAGAGGATTCAGTATGTGGAGTGTAGGAGAGAGGATTCAGTGTGTGGAGTGTAGGAGAGAGGATTCAGTATGTGGAGTGTAGGAGAGAGGATTCAGTATGTGGAGTGTAGGAGAGAGGATTCAGTATGTGGAGTGTAGGAGAGAGGATTCAGTATGTGGAGTGTAGGAGAGAGGATTCAGTATGTGGAACGTAGGAGAGTGGATTCAGTATGTGGAGTGTAGGAGAGAGGATTCAGTATGTGGAGTGTAGGAGAGAGGATTCAGTATGTGGAACGTAGGAGAGAGGATTCAGTATGTGGAGTGTAGGAGAGAGGATTCAGTATGTGGAACGTAGGAGAGAGGATTCAGTATGTGGAGTGTAGGAGAGAGGATTCAGTATGTGGAGTGTAGGAGAGAGGATTCAGTATGTGGAACGTAGGAGAGAGGATTCAGTATGTGGAGTGTAGGAGAGAGGATTGAGTATGTGGAGTATAGGAGAGAGGATTCAGTATGTGGAGTGTAGGAGAGAGGATTCAGTATGTGGAACGTAGGAGAGTGGATTCAGTATGTGGAGTGTAGGAGAGAGGATTCAGTATGTGGAGTGTAGGAGAGAGGATTCAGTATGTGGAACGTAGGAGAGAGGATTCAGTATGTGGAGTGTAGGAGAGAGGATTCAGTATGTGGAACGTAGGAGAGAGGGTTCAGTATGTGGAACGTAGGAGAGAGGATTCAGTATGTGGAGTGTAGGAGAGAGGATTGAGTATGTGGAACGTAGGAGAGAGGATTCAGTATGTGGAACGTAGGAGAGAGGATTCAGTATGTGGAGTGTAGGAGAGAGGATTCAGTATGTGGAGTGTAGGAGAGAGGATTCAGTATGTGGAACGTAGGAGAGAGGATTCAGTATGTGGAGTGTAGGAGAGAGGATTCAGTATGTGGAGTGTAGGAGAGAGGATTCAGTATGTGGAACGTAGGAGAGAGGATTCAGTATGTGGAGTGTAGGAGAGAGGATTCAGTATGTGGAACGTAGGAGAGAGGATTCAGTATGTGGAACGTAGGAGAGAGGATTCAGTGTGTGGAGTGTAGGAGAGAGGATTCAGTATGTGGAGTGTAGGAGAGAGGATTCAGTATGTGGAACGTAGGAGAGAGGATTCAGTATGTGGAACGTAGGAGAGAGGATTCAGTATGTGGAACGTAGGAGAGAGGATTCAGTGTGTGGAGTGTAGGAGAGAGGATTCAGTATGTGGAGTGTAGGAGAGAGGATTCAGTATGTGGAGTGTAGGAGAGAGGATTCAGTATGTGGAACGTAGGAGAGAGGATTCAGTATGTGGAACGTAGGAGAGAGGGTTCAGTATGTGGAACTTAGGAGAGAGGATTCAGTATGTGGAGTGTAGGAGAGAGGATTGAGTATGTGGAACGTAGGAGAGAGGATTCAGTATGTGGAACGTAGGAGAGAGGATTCAGTATGTGGAGTGTAGGAGAGAGGATTCAGTATGTGGAGTGTAGGAGAGAGGATTCAGTATGTGGAGTGTAGGAGAGAGGATTCAGTATGTGGAGTGTAGGAGAGAGGATTCAGTATGTGGAGTGTAGGAGAGAGGATTCAGTATGTGGAGTGTAGGAGAGAGGATTCAGTATGTGGAGTGTAGGAGAGAGGATTCAGTATGTGGAGTGTAGGAGAGAGGATTCAGTATGTGGAGTGTAGGAGAGAGGATTGAGTATGTGGAACGTAGGAGAGAGGATTCAGTATGTGGAGTGTAGGAGAGAGGATTCAGTATGTGGAGTGTAGGAGAGAGGATTCAGTATGTGGAGTGTAGGAGAGAGGATTCAGTATGTGGAGTGTAGGAGAGAGGATTCAGTATGTGGAGTGTAGGAGAGAGGATTCAGTATGTGGAGTGTAGGAGAGAGGGTTCAGTATGTGGAACTTAGGAGAGAGGATTCAGTATGTGGAGTGTAGGAGAGAGGATTCAGTATGTGGAACGTAGGAGAGAGGAGTCGGTATGTGGAGTTTAGGAGAGAGGATTCAGTATGTGGAGTGTAGGAGAGAGGATTCAGTATGTGGAACGTAGGAGAGAGGATTCAGTATGTGGAGTGTAGGAGAGAGGATTCAGTGTGTGGAGTGTAGGAGAGAGGATTCAGTATGTGGAACGTAGGAGAGAGGATTCAGTATGTGGAGTGTAGGAGAGAGGATTCAGTGTGTGGAGTGTAGGAGAGAGGATTCAGTATGTGGAGTGTAGGAGAGAGGATTGAGTATGTGGAACGTAGGAGAGAGGATTCAGTATGTGGAACGTAGGAGAGAGGATTCAGTATGTGGAGTGTAGGAGAGAGGATTCAGTATGTGGAGTGTAGGAGAGAGGATTGAGTATGTGGAACGTAGGAGAGAGGATTGAGTATGTGGAACGTAGGAGAGAGGATTCAGTATGTGGAGTGTAGGAGAGAGGATTCAGTATGTGGAGCGTAGGAGAGAGGATTCAGTATGTGGAACGTAGGAGAGAGGATTCAGTATGTGGATTGTAGGAGAGAGGATTCAGTATGTGGAGTGTAGGAGAGAGGATTCAGTATGTGGAGTGTAGGAGAGAGGATTCAGTATGTGGAGTGTAGGAGAGAGGATTCAGTATGTGGAGTGTAGGAGAGAGGATTCAGTATGTGGAGTGTAGGAGAGAGGATTCAGTATGTGGAGTGTAGGAGAGAGGATTCAGTATGTGGAGTGTAGGAGAGAGGATTGAGTATGTGGAACGTAGGAGAGAGGATTCAGTATGTGGAGTGTAGGAGAGAGGATTCAGTATGTGGAGTGTAGGAGAGAGGATTCAGTATGTGGAGTGTAGGAGAGAGGATTCAGTATGTGGAGTGTAGGAGAGAGGATTCAGTATGTGGAGTGTAGGAGAGAGGATTCAGTATGTGGAACGTAGGAGAGAGGGTTCAGTATGTGGAACTTAGGAGAGAGGATTCAGTATGTGGAGTGTAGGAGAGAGGATTCAGTATGTGGAACGTAGGAGAGAGGATTCACTATGTGGAACGTAGGAGAGAGGAGTCGGTATTTAGATTGAAGATACCTGCCAAGTGGAACCTGGTCATTTCAAGGCTGTACTTGTTTGTAGTCTCTTCTTTGACTACACAATCGTTAACTAACTGGGCCAAGAATAACATCGTGGCGCTTCCAGAAGTCCCAGAACAAAAAAGGAAAAGGGCAGGACTGCAATGCATGATTACCAAGTGTTTGGGCATGTCCTTTTCATCATTTCAGCATTGAGCTCATTGGCTGCCCGACAATATTATTTTCTTTGATGGGAACCACTAAAATGACGTGAGCCGGATGGTAGCAAGCCTAGGGTTGTGTGATGATGGGGTTTCCATTCATTGGCAAGGGCTTGAGATTGTTCTTTGGTCTTTAACTGGGACACTACTTCTGAGCCCGGACTAATAATCCAGAGTCATAAGTTCAAATCCCACCACAGCAGCTGAGGATTTTAAATTCAATTAATGAAATAAAAAATCTGGAATCAAAATACTGGTATCAATAACGGTGGCCATGAAACTAACGGTTTGTCGTAAAAACCCATCTGGTTCACGAATGTCCTTTAGGGAAGGAAACCTGCCGTCCTTACCCGGTCTGGCCTATATGTGACTCCAGACCCACAGCAATGTGGTTGATTCTTAATTGCCCTCTGAAATGGCCCAGCAAGCCACTCAGTTGTACAATTGCGCCAAAAAAAGTCATAATAAGAAGAAAACCGGACGGACCACCAGGCATCGGACCACTAGGCACCGGACACGACAAAGGCAAACCAAGCCCAGTCGACCCTGCAAAGTCCTCCTCACTAACATCTGGGGACTTGTGCCAAAATTGGGAGAGCTGTCCCACAGACGAGTCAAGCAACAGCCTGACATAACCATACTCACAGAATCATACCTTTCAGCCAATGTCCCAGACTCTTCCATTACCATCCCTGGGTATGTCCTGTCCCACCGGCAGGACAGACCGACCAGAGGTGGCGGTACAGTGATATACAGTCAGGAGGGAGTGGCCCTGGGAGTCCTCAACATTGACTCTGGACCCCATGAAATCTCATGGCATCAGGTCAAACATGGGCAAGGAAACCTTCTGCTGATTACCACCTACCGCCCTCCCTCAGCTAATGAATCAGTCCTCCTCCATGTTGAACACCACTTGGTGGAAGCACTGAGGGTAGCAAGGGCACAGAATGTACACTGGATGGGGGACTTCAATGTCCATCACCAAGGGTGGCTCGGGAGCACAACTACTGACCGAGCTGGCCGAGGCAGGTGGTGAGCGAACCAACACGAGGGAAAAACTTACTTGACCTCATCCCCACCAATCTACCTGTCGCAAATGCATCTGTCCATGACAGTATTGGTAAGAGTGACCACCGCACACTCCTCATGGAGATGAAGCTAGCTGAGCCTCTAGCCAAGCTGTTCCAGTACAGCTACAACACTGGCATCTACCCGACAATGTGGAAAATTGCCCAGGTATGTCCTGTCCACACAAAGCAGGACAAATCCAATCAGGAGATAGTTGTGTGGCACTACCACCGTGCTAAATGGGTTAGATTCAGAACAGGTCAAGCAGCTCAAAGCTGGGCATTCATGAAGCGCTGTGGGCCATCAGCAGCAGCAGATTTGTATTCCAGAACAATCTGTAACCTCATGGCCCGGCATATTCCTCACTCTGCCATTACCAACAAGCCGGGGATCAACGCTGGTTCAATGAGGAGTGTAGAAGAGCATGCCAGGAGCAGCACCAGGCGGACCTAAAAATGAGGTGCCAACCTGGTGAAGCTACAACTCAGGACTACATGCTATAGACAGAGCTAAGCGATTCCACAACCAACGGATCAGATCAAAGCTCTGCAGTCCTGCCACATCTAGTCGTGAATGGTGGTGGACAATTAAACAGCTAACGGGAGGAGGAGGCTCTGTAAACATCCCCATCCTCAATGATGGTGGAGTCCAGCACATGAGTGCAAAAGACAAGGCTGAAGCGTTTGCAACCATCTTCAGCAGAAGTGCCGAGTGGATGATCCATCTCGGCCTCTTCCCGATATCCCCACCATCACAGAAGCCAGTCTTCAGCCAATTCGATTCACTCCACGTGATATCAAGAAACGGCTGAGTGCACTGGATACAGCAAAGGCTATGGGCCCCGACAACATCCCGGCTGTAGTGCTGAAATCATTTGCTCCAGAACTAGCTGAGCCTCTAGCCAAGCTGTTCCAGTACAGCTACAACACTGGCATCTACCCGACAATGTGGAAAATTGCCCAGGTATGTCCTGTCCACACAAAGCAGGACAAATCCAATCCGGCCAATTACCGCCCCATCAGTCCACTCTCAATCATCAGCAAAGTGATGGAAGGCGTCGTCGACAGTGCTATCAAGCGACACTTACTCACCAATAACCCGCTCACCGATGCTCAGTTTGGGTTCCGCCAGGACCACTCAGCTCCAGACCTCATTACAGCCTTGGTCCAAACATGGACAAAAGAGCTGAATTCCAGAGGTGAGGTGAGAGTGACTGCCCTTGACATCAAGGCAGCATTTTACCGAGTGTGGCACCGAGGAGCCCTAGTAAAATTGAAGTCAATGGGAATCAGGGGGAAAACTCTCCGGTGGCTGGAGTCATACCTAGCACAAAGGAAGATGGTAGTGGTTGTTGGAGGCCAATCATCTCAGCCCCAGGATATTACTGCAGGAGTTCCTCAGGGCAGTGTCCTATGCCCAACCATCTTCAGCTGCTTCATCAATGAACTTCCCTCCATCATAAGGTCAGAGGTGGGGATGTTCGCTGATGATTGCACAGTGTTCAGTTCCATTTGCAACCCCTCAGATAATGAAGCAGTTCGTGCCCGCATGCAGCAAGATCTGGACAACATCCAGGCTTGGGCTGACAAGTGGCAAGTAACATTCGTGCCAGACAAGTGCCAGGCAATGACCATCTCCAACATGAGAAAGTCTAACCACCTCCCCATGACATTCAACGGCATTACCATCACCAAATCCCCCACCATCAACATCCTGGGGGTCACCATTGACCAGAAACTTAACTGGACCAGCCATACTGTGGCTACAAGAGCAGGCCAGAGGCTGGGTATTCTGTGGCGAGTGACTCACCTCCTGACTCCCCGAAGCCTTTCCACCATCTACAAGGCACAAGTCAGGAGTGTGTTGGAATACTCTCCACTTGCTTGGATGAGTGCAGCTCCAGCAACACTCAAGAAGCTCGACACCATCCAGGACAAAGCAGCCTGTTTGATTGGCACCCCATCCACCACCCTAAACATTCATTCCCTTCACCACTGGTGCACTGTGGCTGCAGTGTGTACCATCCACAGGATGCACTGCAGCAACTCGCCAAGGCTTCTTCGACAGCACCTCCCAAACCCGCGACCTCTACCACCTAGAAGGACAAGAGCAGCAGGCACATGGGAACAACACCACCTGCACGTTCCCCTCCAAGTCACACATCCCCAAATTGTAAATATATCGCCGTTCCTTCATCGTCGCTGGGTCAAAATCCTGGAACTCCCTACCTAACAGCACTGTGGGAGAACCTTCACCACATGGACTGCAGCGGTTCAAGAAGGCGGCTCACCACCACCTTCTCAAGGGCAATTCGGGATGGGCAATAAATGGTGGCCTCGCCAGCGTCGCCCACATCCCATGAACGAATAAAAAAAAAGCGCATGAACAATTTATCATGGCCTTTTCAACTTAGTCACGGAGAGTACAAAGGAACATAGGATCAGGAGTCGGCCATTCAGCCCCTTGAGCCTGTTCTGCCAGTAGAACAAAGTCAGGAGAGAAATGGTATCCTTTTCAAGGGACAAATTTTTTTAATTAAGGAATGAAGAAAGCTTAAATTGAAGTTGTGCCTCATTACAGCCTCTTAGAATTGTTCCAAAGCGCTTCATAAATAATGAATTACTTTTCTTAGTTTGCACACAGCAAGATCCCACAAACAGCAATGAAATTAATGATTTCAGCATTTTAGATCGAGGGAAGAATGTTGGCCGGGACACCTCCTCGGGCCAATTCTTCGAATACTGACAGAAGTCCACCTGGCCGGTAGACGGGCCCTTTGTTTAACTTCTCGTCTGAAAGCTGACACCTCTGACAGTGCAGCGCTCCCTCAGTATAGCACTATTGTGTCAGCCTAGGTTTTGAGCTCAAATTCTGCAGTAAGAATTGAGCCCAAGATCTTCAGACTGAGAATTGAATTTGGGGATACAGTGAAGGAGTAATTTAAAAAAAAATGTTTTTCATTCGTTCATGGGATGTGGGCGTCGCTGGCGAGGCCAGCATTTATTGCCCATCCCTAATTGCCCTCGAGAAGGTGGTGGTGAGCCACCTTCTTGAACCGCTGCAGTCCGTGTGGTGACGGTTCTCCCACAGTGCTGTTAGGAAGGGAGTTCCAGGATTTTGACCCAGCGACAATGAAGGAACGGCGATATATTTCCAAGTCGGGATGGTGTGTGACTTGGAGGGGAACATGCAGGTGGTGTTGTTCCCTTGTGCCTGCTGCTCTTGTCCTTCTAGGTGGTAGAGTTCGCGGGTTTGGGAGGTGCTGTCGAAGAAGCCTTGGCGAGTTGCTGCAGTGCATCCTGTGGATGGTACACACTGCAGCCTCAGTGCGCCGGTGGTGAAGGGAGTGAATGTTTAGTGTGGTGGATGGGGTGCCAAACAAGCGGGCTGCTTTATCATGGATGGTGTCGAGCTTCTTGAGTGTTGTTGGAGCTGCACTCATCCAAGCAAGTGGAGAGTATTCCATCACACTCCTGACTTGTGCCTTGTAGATGGTGGAAAGGCTTTGGGGAGTCAGGAGATGAGTCACTCGCCGCAGAATACCCAGCCTCTGACCTGCTCTCGTAGCCACAATATTTATGTGGCTGGTCCAGTTAAGTTTCTGGTCAATGGTGACCCTCAGGATGCTGATGGTGGGGGATTCGGCGATGGTAATGGCGTTGACTGTCAAGGGGAGGTGGTTGGAATCTCTTGTTGGAGATGGTCATTGCCTGGCACTTATATGGCGCGTATGTTACTTGCCACTTATGAGCCCAAGCCTGGATTTGGGACATATGGTAAGTGTGGCAGGCTTGGGAGGAACAGGTGATTTTTGACCTGTGGTTCCAAAACCTCTTCGTCACTGGGGATTTTCCTCACCTCATTTCTGGCTTTGTTATAGATTAATTGATAAGAGATTGATTGCTCTGATTAGTCAACAACTCCATTATTATTGTATCATGTCACTACCAGGATGGTAGAAGGTGAACTAGATGGACCTTGGTATTTTTTCGACCAGCAATCCCTATGTTCCTATGAGTGTCAAGCAGAGTTATTACCCATCTCCATCTCAGGTCACTTCTATTCATTTTGGATTTTGTGCTTTCCATACATGGTCCTCTTTGCTTCAAGTTGCAAGGAGACATCAAATTTCTTGCCCATTGCTTTTTTGATTATTATTATCTCTCTTCCTCCACTGACAATCTTGAGCTCATGCTTGGCAATGGTTCTACACAGACCAATTGTCCTCTTGTACCTCACCCAACTGGCCATTCTAGGCTACACAAAGGAACCAATTTCATCTAAATATTGTGAATGAGCCTGTAGCCTACCGAGACCCCTAGAAGGCCCATAGCAGTCAAAGATTGTCGGCGGGCATTGCTATTAATTGGTTAGCCCGGGGGTGAAGGATAGAATACTAGAGCTTGGTCTTCAGTTGCTTCCAAGCCTTTATTCACAGAGATCCTCCTTACACACACACCACACCCTAACTAAGCTCACATAGAAAAAGGATACAAGAGAGTCCCCAGTTGACACACACCACCTGAATACAATTAACACTAATTGATATAAATCACATGAAACAGTTCACAGATTTTTGTGGCTCCTTACACCTCTCCATTTCTTTCAATACTTTTTCCAGCACCATCTTGCTGGAGATGCAACTCAAAAGATTCGTTTGGTCTGTTGGCAACAGGAGAGTCAGCGCTCCGGAATTTTGCATGATAAGTTTTATTAATAGAGGCATGGAGTACAAAAGCAAGGACACAGATTTAAGGTGATCGGCAAAAGAGCCAGAGGCGACATGAGGAAACATTTTTTTACACAGCGAGTTATTATGATCTGGAATGCACTGCCTGGAAGGGCGGTGGAAGCAGATTCAATAGTAACTTTCATAAGGTTAATTGGATAAATACTTGAAGGGAAAAAAAATTACAGGGCTTTGGGGAAAGAGCAGGAGAATGGGACTAATTGGATAGCTCTTTCAAAGAACGGGCACAGTCATGATGGGCCGAATGGCCTCCTTCTGTGTTGTACCTACGAAAATACTATGATAGGACAAATATCGGGCATTCAGACGCATGCTCGTCTACCACCTTAAACACCCACTCTCTCCACCACCGGTGCACCGTGGCTGCAGTGCGTACAATCTATCGGATGCTCTGCAGCAGCTCACCAAGGATTCTTCGACAGCATCTCCCACGCCCCTGATTTCACCACCCAGAAACATAAGGGCAGCAGGTACATGGGAAAGCTATCACCTTCAAGTTCCCCTCCAAGTCGTGGTCTACATGGACTTTAGCAAAGCCTTTGACAAGTTACCGCATGGTAGGTTGTTACATAAGGTTAAATCTCACGGGATCCAAGGTGAGGTAGCCAATTGGATACAAAATTGGATTGACGACAGAAGACAGAGGGTGGTTGTTTTACAAACTGGAGGCCTGTGACCAGCGGTGTGCCTCAGGGATCAGTGCTGGGTCCGCTGTTATTTGTTATTTCTATTAATGATTTGGATGAGAATTTAGGAGGCATGGTTAGTAAGTTTGCAGATGACACCAAGATTGGTGGCATTGTGGACAGTGAAGAAGGTTATCTAGGATTGCAACGGGATCTTGATAAATTGGGCCAGTGGGCCGATGAATGGCAGATGGAGTTTAATTTCGATAAATGTGAGGTGATGCATTTTGGTAGATCGAATCGGGCCAGGACCTACTCCGTTAATGGTAGGGCGTTGGGGAGAGTTGTAGAACAAAGAGATCTAGGAGTACAGGTTCATAGCTCCTTGAAAGTGGAGTCACAGGTGGATAGGGTGGTGAAGAAGGCATTCAGCATGCTTGGTTTCATTGGTCAGAACATTGAATACAGGAGTTGGGATGTCTTGTTGAAGTTGTACAAGACATTAGTTAGGCCACACTTGGAATACTGTGTACAGTTCTGGTCACCCTATTATAGAAAGGATATTATTAAACTAGAAAGAGTGCAGAAAAGATTTACTAGGATGCTACCGGGACTTGATGGTTTGACTTATAGGGAGAGGTTGAATAGACTGAGACTTTTTTCCCTGGAGAGTAGGAGGTTTAGGGGTGATCTTATAGAAGTCTATAAAATAATGAGGGACATAGATAAGGTAGATAGTCAAAATCTTTTCCCAAAGGTAGGGGAGTCTATAACGAGGGGGCATAGATTTATGGTGAGAGGGGAGAGATACAAAAGGGTCCAGAGGGGCAATTTTTTCACTCAAAGGGTGGTGAGTGTCTGGAACGAGCTGCCAGAGGCAGTAGTAGAGGCGGGTACAATTTTGTCTTTTAAAAAGCATTTGGACAGTTACATGGGTAAGATGGGTATAGAGGGATATGGGCCAAGTGCAGGCAATTGGGACTAGCTTAGTGGTATAAACTGGGCGACATGGACATGTTGGGCCGAAGGGCCTGTTTCCATGTTGTAAACTTCTATGATTCTATGATTCTAAGTCACACACCCATCCTGATTTGGACGAATATCCCCGTTCCTTCGTCGTCACTGGGTCAAAACCCTGCAACTCCCCACCACAGCGTTGTGGGAGCACCTTCACCACACAGACTGCAAGAAGGCGACTCACCACCACCTTCTAAAGGGTCACTCGAGTAATAACTCGGATAACCAGGTGGTGAAGGATACAATACTAGAGCCTGGTCTTCAGTTGCTTCCAAGCCTTTATTCACAGAGCCCCACATTAAACCCACCACACCCTAGATAAGCTTTCATATAATTGGATACAAGAGAGTCCCCAATTGATACGCACCACCTGAATACAATTAACACTAATTGATAAATCATATGATTAAAATTAACAACTAGTGATGGGCAATAAATGCTGGCTGCACTGGCAACGCCCATATCCTGAGAATGAACAAAGAAAAACGCCAGCCACGTGCCCATGCTCCGGATATGTGTTCCTGGCGCATGACTCTCTGCCCAGGCAAAGCTTTACTCCACTGTGTCTCTTTATTTTAAACAGAAGTCTAGGTGCAGGGCCAAAGCCCATCATTCAAAGCACCACCATGGTTCAGAAGAGTGGAAGAAGCAAAACAGTGAGTGGTGATCAGGTGACAATAAGCTTGGGTTTTGAAAGCCCGGCAAGTGCAGGAGGAGGGAATGGCTAAAGGCAAAGTTATGAAATCCTGGGAGGGAACAAGTCAGAACCCATAGAAGGTTACAATACAGAAGGAGGCCATTCGGTCCATTGTGTCTGTGCTGGCTCTTTTCTAGGGCCTTGGAGAGGGTGCAGAGCAGACTTATCAAATTATACCAGGGATGAGGGACTTCAGTTATGTGGAGAGACTGGAGAAGCTGGGGTTGTTCTCCTTAGAGCAGAGAAGGTTAAGGGGAGATTTAATAGAGGTGTTGAAAATCATGAACGGTTTTGATAGAGTAAATAGGGAGAGGGGGTCGGTAACCAGAGGACGCAGATTTAAGGTAATTGGCAAAAGAACCAGTGGGGAGATGAGGAGAAGATTTTTTACACAGCGAGTTGTTGTGATCTGGAATGCACTGCCTGATAATTTTCTGAAGGGAACGGGATATGTACTTGAAAAGGAAAAATTTGCAGGGCTATGGGGTAAGTGCTGGGGGAAGTGGGACTAATTAGGTAGCACCGGCACAAAGGGCCAAATGGCCTCCTTTTGAGCTGCATGATTCTATGATTTCATTGCCCTATAGAACTGTGTAGGCAAAGAGTTAGGACTGGAGATGATATGATAAGTCTTCACTGCAACACATTGAGGATGCAGGAGGAGGAAGGGCATGTATTTAGGAGGAACTAGTGAGGAAAGTTCAGAGTGTCACTGACCATAGTCCTATAGCTAAAATGGAGAGAGGCTAAACAGGGTGCATCGGAGAAAGGTCTGGTCCCAAATAATTAAGACTCAACTCAAAAGTGACGAAGCGTTTCTTTGCGTGCTTGCGAAATGCCACTTTTCAAGTCACAACCTTTGTTTCATTGACCGTCATTTTCCTCTTACATTCTCCCTTTGACCCCTGAACCCTAAGGCAGCCAGGCCTTCCACTTGACATAGAACAGCTGTTGGATTTTCTCATGTCGAAACAGATCTTCGTATGAATTGACAGCTACAGCTTAACAAAAAACTGACGCGAAGCTGAGAAAGGTTTTAAAGTAATTGTTGTCCCTTCACATCTGGCCCGAGGGCCCAGATGTGAACATTAAGCCCACTAAAAGCAGTCAACGTTTATATTCTTCTCCTCGCAATACATAAATATGTGCCATAACATATTTCGGTGTAGCTTGCACCACCAGCTGGGCACAGCAAGATCCCACAAACAGCAATGTGATAATGACCAAATAATCTGTTCTAGTGATGTTGATTGAGGGATAAATATTGGCCAGGCCACCAGGGAGAACTCTCTGGCTCTTCTTTGAAATAGTGCCATGGGATTTTTTAGATCCACCCATCAAGGTAGACCGGCCAATGGATTATTGTCTCATCTGAAAAACGGCACCTCTGACGGTGCAGCACTCCCTCAGCACTGCACTGGAATGTCAGCCTAGATTTTGCGCTCAAGTCCCTGGAGTGGGGCTTGAACCCACAACCTTCATGATTCAGAGGCGAGATGTCACCACTGAGTCACAGCTGACACGATGACACTGCATTAGGGATTGATACAATAGACAGTTTCCTAGAAGTAAAGGGAATTAGGGGTTACAGGGAGCTGGCAGGAAATTGGACATGAAGCTGAGTTCGGATCGGTCAAGGCCCTGTGGGTGGTGGAGCGGGCCCAGGGGCTGAGTGGCCGGGTCCTGCTGCTACTTCTTGTGTTCTTTAGATTTGAGGTTAGGATCAGATCAGCCATGATCTTATTGAATGGCGGAGCAGGCTCGAGGGGCCGATTGGCCTACTCCTGCTCCTATTTCTTATGTTCTTATGTTCTTATTGTAGTACTGAGTTGTCACCTTTTAGGTGAAATCTTAAACCAAGATCCTGTCCACCCATTCTGTTGGTTCTGGTGGATCTTAAAGGTCCCAGGGCACTTTTTGAAGAGGAGCAGGAGAGTTCTCCTGGTGTCCTGGCCAATATTCCACACTCAACCAACATCACCCATAATCGCTAAATTGTTCATTCATTCCATTTGCTATTTGTGGGTTCTTGGGGAAGAACAAAAGGGAAGTTCTGTGGTAGGGTGGAGGACAGGTGTGGTTAAATGACAAAAGGGGATCTTGGTGCAAGGCAAAAGAGGGGTGGTAATATAACAGGTTAAGAAACAAAAGATGGAGGTGTAAATGGCCACAGCAGAACTATTACCAGTTCTGATGAAAGGTCATCGACCTGAAACATTAACTCTGTTTCTCTCTCCACAGATGCTGCCTGACTTGCTGAGTGGGTCCAGCATTTTCTGTTTTTAACTTCAGATTTCCAGCATCTGTGTGTCTGAGAAAATGGGAGCGGTGGATATGATCTCAGCCTCGCTCCTTCACCCCAGGTCCACCTTCACCATCCCTTTCCCAACCCATATCTCCCTTGCTATCCCAGCTAGCGTATCCAAGATCTTAAAGGGGAATGCAGAGAGCAGGTTGAATCTACGAGAAGGCGGGGGTGGGGGATGGGGGGAGGAGGAGCTGATGTTGATTTAACGACTACTTCTATCTTAATATGGGTGGGTGGAACATTGTCATCCAAGTTTAAACTGTTCGTGTCACCGGGTGTTTGTGTGTTTTGTTGGCAGTGATATATTTGCCTCTGTGGTACTTTGCGGCATGTCATGTGAATTCCATTTATTTTAAGCTGCTCTACCTGTTGCTGATCCTCAAAGACTCCTGCAGGCATTTTGTTTCTAACCGTGCAATCCCTTGTACAAATGGAGCCAAGAGGCAAAACAGGCATTAGATGTTGTTTTTTGAGATGAGCACAAAGTATATCAGCACCTGATTTACAACCCCTTTTACCAAGTCCAGGCCAAGCAAGCTATCAGCAGAGCCTAACCTATAATTACAAGAAAATTATCCCTTTGGCTCTGCTCCACGGGATTGTCACAACATAACCTCAAATGAATTCCACTAGTTTCAAAAACACTGCAGGTGATTCATCAATGTGTCGACAGTCATTTGTCAGGTTTCCCTGCCTAATAGTTATAGTCTGAAAAACAAGTGATTCCCTATTTGTATCTCGTTCGATTAATGTTTGCATCATTATAGTCTAGAAATTCTGGGTGTTGGGAGGGTGTTGGGTGGGGTGGCGGTGAGGAGTGGAAATATTGGTCTTCCGCCCTCATCGTCTCCCACTTTCTTGGGAAGGGCGCGGAACTTGTAGGATACTGAGATCCACCAGAAATCCGGATAGTTCCGCCTACTGTCCGGCCAGCAGTAAGTAAGCCTGCTGGAAGAGAGATTTATTGACTGCCATTTTTGTTTATTCGTTCATGGGATGTGGGCGTCGCTAGCGAGGCATTTATTGCCCATCCCTAATTGCCCTTGAGAAGGTGGTGGTGAGCCGCTTTCTTGAACCGCTGCAGTCCGTGTGGTGACGGTTCTCCCACAGTGCTGTTAGGAAGGGAGTTCCAGGATTTTGACCCAGCGACGATGAAGGAACGGCGATATATTTCCAAGTCGGGGTGGTGTGTGACTTGGAGGGGAACGTGCAGGTGGTGGTGTTCCCATGTACCTGCTGCCCTTGTCCTTCTCGGTGGTAGAGGTCGCGGGTTTGGGAGGTGCTGTCGAAGAAGCCTTGGCGAGTTGCTGCAGTGCATCCTGTGGATGGTGCACACTGCAGCCACAGTGCGCCGGTGGTGAAGGGATGATATGGCTATCATCAGACCAGCAAGGAAGCAGCTTTGGAGGGGACTCTGATAACTCCCCTCCAATGTGTCGCCCTCCTCCCCTCGTTCCAGATTGAGTAGCAAGGTGCCCCTCCAAAATCCCGTCATGTTCGTGGCTTTGGAACCAACAACAACTTGCATTTATATAGCGCCTTTAACAAAGTAAAAACGTCCCAAGGTGTTTCACAGGAGCGTGACCAAACAAAATTTGACACCGAGCCACATAAGAAGATATTAGGACAAGTGACCAAAAACTTGGTCAAAGAGGTAGGTTTTAAGAAGCGTCTTAAAGAGAGAAGGAGAGAGGGAGAGGTGGGGAGGTTTAGGGAGGGAATTCCAGAGCTTAGGGCCTAGGCAGCTGAAGGTACGGCCGCCATTGGCGGAGCGAAGGGAGTGGGGTATTAGTGCCAATACCAGCACGGATTCCCACCCCTGGTATGTAAGTGAGCTAGTCCTCGAGATTTGGGATGGCAAGTGGGCAGGCGGATCCAGTCCCATCCTGTCACGCTTCCAGCGTTACAGCACTAGGGCCGCATGTTCTGGCCAATATTTCTGGATTATTTAGAAAGAGTTCAATAACATATAAAATTGCCTGTGTAATTTACTCTGTAAAAGTGCGGACAAAAATATTAATGGACTGTCTGCCACAGGTCAAAGGTAGAATCATAGAATCTTGCAGCACAGAAGGAGGCCATTCGGCCCATTGTGTCTGTTGCTGGCTCCTTAAAAGATCTACCCAATTAGACCCACTCCCCTGCTCTTTCCCCAAAGCCCTGCAAAATTTTCATTTTCAACTATTTATCCAATTCCCTTTTGAAAGTGGCAGTTCTTCCTATTGGGGCCTAGAGAGTGAACATTGGCGGGCTGTTCAACCATAGAAGGCGTTACAACTGAGCCTGATTCTGTCCCTACCCAATATATATATATACATATATATTGTACAGGGCATTGGTGAGGCCACACTTGGAGTACTCTGGTCACCCTATTATAGAAAGGATATTATTAAACTAGAAAGAGTGCAGAAAAGATTTACTAGGATGCTACCGGGACTTGATGGTTTGACTTATAGGGAGAGGTTAGACAGACTGGGACTTTTTTCCCTGGAGAGTAGGAGGTTAAGGGGTGATCTTATAGAAGTCTATAAAATAATGAGGGGCATAGATAAGGTCGATAGTCAAAATCTTTTCCCAAAGGTAGGGGAGTCTATAACGAGGGGGCATAGATTTAAGGTGAGAGGGGAGAGATACAAAAGGGTCCAGAGGGGCAATTTTTTCACTCAAAGGGTGGTGAGTGTCTGGAACGAGCTGCCAGAGGCAGTAGTAGAGGCGGGTACAATTTTGTCTTTTAAAAAGCATTTGGACAGTTACATGGGTAAGATGGGTATAGAGGGATATGGACCAAGTGCAGGAAATTGGGACTAGCTTAGTGGTATAAACTGGGCGACATGGACATGTTGGGCTGAAGGGCCTGTTTCCATGTTGTAACTTCTATGATTCTATGATTCTATATGTACACACACACGCATGTGCGCTCGTGCCAATGTGCCTGTGTGCAAACAACCGTTCATGAAGGAAGTGCCTATTCAAAGAAGCAATTGAAGACGTTGGCAGTTATGCAGGATGAGCTATTGGGCCTAAACGTGCCAAGAAAAGAGATACTGAGTTGTCAGAGAGAAATTGATCCTCTCTGTACAGCTGAACCTGTGCACCGTAGGGAAAGTTTGATAAGTGAGACTGCGAGTGAGAAAACGGATAAGAGAGAATTAGGCGCCTCGCTAAAAGCTGCCTCTGGGAAAGATCCTTCTGCCCTTTTCGTTTCGTCAACCGACTTTCCAGTAATGTTATATACAACTGAGAGATGCAGCCATTGATTCTCAGTTATTGCTTGTGCTCCCATCTGAATATTCGTCAATTGACGGACGTGGGCCTGAAGCAAAGGAGTCAAAGTTCCAAATCAATTCCAATGTAACTTTGGGAGACCTGCACACAGTGTGTAGGAGGCATAAGAGATCAGGGTTGTCTTCCCGAGGGGCTAGTCGAAGCCCCTTCCCCCGATTTCTCTCTCTCCCACCCACCCCCTCCACTCTCAACCCACCCCACACACACACACACACACACACACACGCACGCACACACACGCCACTGTGGCAGCTGTTTTTCAAACCATGGACAAAACAAATGAAAGGACAAAAAAAAAATGAAGTCATTTCGATGCTTTTGTTTATAGATTTTCTGCAGAGAAGGAGCTTCTAATGTAAAGATATGACCGCAGTTCCTCGCAAAGGAATTTCTGTATTTGTAATCTTTGCACAATTTCAAAGAAGAGCAGGAGAGTTCTCCCCGGTGTCCTGGTCAATATTTACCCCTCAGCCAACATTGCTAAAAACAGACTATCTGGTAATTATCTCATTGCTGTGTGCAAATCTTGCTGTGTGCAAATTGTCTGTCGTGTTTCCCTACATTACAACTGTGACTACAATTCAAAAAGTACTACATTGGCTGTAAACATAGAAACGTAGGTACACAAGGAGGCCATTCAGCCCCTCGGGCCTGTCCCGCCATTCAATTAGATCATGGCTAATCTGTACTCCATATACTTGCCTTTGTTCCATATCCCTTGATACCCTTACCCAACAAAAATCTATCAATCTCAGTCTTGAAAATTTCAATCGATCCCCAGCACCCACAGCCTTTTGGAGGAGAGAGTTCCAGATTTCCACTACCCTTTGTGTGAAAAAGTGCATCCTGATTTCACTCTTGAATGGCCGAGCTCTAATTTTAAGATTGTGCCCTCTTGTTCTGGATTTCCCCCACCAGGGGAATTAATTTCTCTGTATCTACCCCATCGAATCATGTAATCATTTTAAATACCTCGATTAGATCACTCCTTAACCACGTAAGCTCAAGGATATACGAGACAAGTTTATGGAACCTGTTGTCATAATTTAACCCTTTAAGCTCTGGTGTCATTCTGGTCAATCTGCCCTGCCCCCCTCCAAGGCCAATATATCCTTCCTGAGGTGCGGTGCCCAGAACTGAACTCAATACTCCAGATGGGGTCTGACCAAGGCTCCATACAACTGAAGCATCACTTACTTCACTTTAGAATGCCAATCCCCCCGAGATAAAGACCAACGTTCCATTTGGCTTTTTGATTACAGAGCTTTGGGATGTCCTGAGGTCGCGGAAGGCACTGTATGAATGCAAGTCACGCACGAGTCACAGTTGAAAGCCAGCAAACTAAATCAGCCCATTGGAAGTTACACCTGAGAGACAGACCATTCGGCCCATCAATTCTGATCCCAAGTGTTTCTCCACATGAACCAGCTGTCCTAATCCTACTCTCCTGCTCACTCCCCATGCTATTTAGATTTCCTCTTTTTCCAGTCTCAGAGCAAGTCACACACACACACACACACACACACGTGATCCGAGGTATCACTGATGCTTGTTTGATGGGATCTGTCCCCTCTGTGCCGGCTGTAAGGGGTAGAAGGTGAAATGAACTTCGGCAGCCTGAAGTTAGCTCCCAGCAGGTGCAAACAGACAGCACAGAACTGCCCACGATTTTGGCAAAATTCGGTACTGAATTGGCAATCTCACTCAATGGCTGAGTAAGAAGTCGAAAGGTCCTTTATGATGTTCCTTAAAACCTACTCCCTTAACCAAGCTTATATGTCCTAATATGTCAGCCATGCCTCAATGGGTAGCACTTCTCGCCTCTGAGTTGTAAAGGTTGTGGTTTCAAGTCCCACACCAGAGACTTAAGCACAAAATCCAGGCTGATAATCCAGTCCGGTACTGAGAGAGTGCTGCACTGTCGGACGTGCCCTCTTTCAGATGAGATGTTAAACTGATGCCCCGTCTGCCTTCTCAGGTGGACGTAAAAGATCCCACTGCAGTATTCATAGAAGAGCAGGGGAGTTCTCCCTGGTGTTCTGGCCAATTTTTATCCCTCAACCATAGAATCATAGAAAGGTTATAGCATGAAAGGTCGCCATTCGGCCCATCGAGTCCGCGCCAGCTCTATTCAAGACCAATCCAGCTAGTCCCACTCTTCTGCCCTTTCCCCGTAGCCCTGCAACATTTTTCCTTTCAAGTACTTATCCAGTTCCCTTTTGAAGGCTATGATTGAATCTGCCTCCACCACCCCCTCGGGCAGTGCATTCCAGATCCTAACCACTCGCTGTGTAAAAAAGTTTTTCCTCATGTCACCTTTGGTTCTTTTGCCAATCACCTTAAATCTATGTCCTCTGGTCCTTGACCCTTCCGCCAATGGGAAGAGTTTCTCTCTATCTACTCTGTCTAGACCCTTCATAATTTGGAATACCTCTAGCAAATCTCCTTGCAACCATCTCTGTTCCAAGGAGAACAACCCCAGCTTCTCCAGTCTATCCACAAAAAGCTAAAGCCCCTCATCCCTGGAATCATTCTAGTAAATGTCTTCTGCACCCTCTCCAAGGTTTTCACATCTTTCCTGAAGTGCAGAGCCCAGAACTGGACACAATACTCCAGTTGTGGCAATCAGTGTTTTATAAAGGTTCATCATGACTTCCATACTCTTGCACTCTATGCCTCTATTTATAAAGCCCAGGATCCTGCATGCTTTTTTAACCACTTTCTTAACCTGTTCTGCCACCTTGAACAATTTGTGCACATATACCCCCAGATCTCTCTGTTCCTGTACCCCTTTTAGAGCTGTGCCCTTTAGTTTATATTGCCTCTCCTCGGTCTTCCGACTGAAATGCATCACTTCGCATTTTTCTGCATTAAATTTCATTTGCCACATGTCTGCCTGTCTATATCCTCTTGAAGTCTATCACTGTCCTCCTCACTGTTTACAACCCTTCCAAGTTTTGTGTCATCTGCAAATTTTGAAATTGTGCCCTGTATACCCAAGTCCAAGTCATTAACGTATATCAAGAAAAGCAGTGGTCCCAGCACTGACCCCTGGGGAACACCACTGTACACCTCCCTCCAGTCTGAAAAACAACCGTTCACCACTACTCTCTGTTTCCTGTCACTTAGCCAATTCTGTATTCATGTTGCTGCTGCCCCCTTTATTCCATGGGTCGCAATCTTGATGATAAGCCTACCATGTGGCATTTTATCAAACCCTTTTGAAAGTGCATATACACCAAATCAACTCCATTGCCCTCATCTACCCTCTCTGTTACCTCATCAAAAATCTCTATCAGGTTAGTTAAACATGATTTGCCTCTAACAAATCCATGCTGGCTTTCCCTAATCAATCCACACTCGTCCAAGTGACTGTTAATTCTGTCCCGGATTATCGTTTCTAAAAGTTTTCCCACCACCGAGGTTAAACTGACTGGCCTGTAGTTGCTGGGTTTATCCTTACACCCTTTTTTGAATATGGGTGTAACATTTGCAATTCTCCAGTCCTCTGGCACCACCACTGTATCTAAGGATGTTTGGAAGATTATGGTCAGTGATCTCCACAATTTCCACCCTTACTTCCCTCAGCAACCTAGGATGCATCCCATCCGGACCGGGTGACTTATCTACTATCACCACCAACGTCACTAAAACAGGTTAGCTGGTCACATTATTGTTTGTGGGACCTTGCTGTGCTTATTGTACTTATTGATTGTAAAGCGCTTTGGGACATCCTGAGGTTGTGAAAGGCGCTGTATAAATGCAAGTCTTTCTTTCGTTAATATCTCCATCTTTGGCTTGGTGTCAATTTCCATCTGATTACGCTCCTGTGAAGCGCCATGGGACGTTTTACTACATTAAAGACGCTGTATAAATGCAGGTTGTTGTTGACTGATACAGTGCGGGGTGATAGTCTGATTAAGATTCATTTAAGGGGCAGAACTGAGGGAGCTATCTGTGCTGAAACTACCTGACAATGCCTGACGGTGCAGTTTAGAGGGAGCGTTGCTCTGCCTCCAGCCCTTGCTGAACCTGACCTGGGAATGCCTGAAGTTGACCGTGGGTGTTATTTCCTGCCGCTTTCCATTAATGTATTGGTCCGCCCGAGAAACTGCAACGTTTATTTAAACCCGTGGTTATTGACCATTTTTTTTGAGTGGACAGGTCAATGGGCACAAATAGTGCATTGACCTGTCTAGTCAAAATGGATAGGAAGTGTTTTAATGGCCATGAGAATTGGCATCCCTCTGGGTTTCCATTGGACAACAGGGCATCTGGAGATAGTCAAGCTTCAGTGGAGCACTCTAAGCCAAAACATGGATGATTTGTTTAAGTTAGCCATAAATAGAAAGAAAATACATTTATATAAATCCCCATCCCACTGTACAGATACATCCAAAATGTTTCACATAGAATCGTAAAATCTGACTGCACAGAAGGAGGCCATTTGGCCCGTCGTGCCTGTGCCGGCTAATTTAGTCCCACACCCCAGCTTCTTCCCTATAAACCTGCAAATTAGTCCTCTTCAAGTACATGTCCAATTGCCTTTCGAAAGTTCCTATGGAAGCTGCTTTAAAGTTGAATGACTGTTGTTATGAAGGCAAACATGCCCACAACAAAATCCCACAAAGAGCAATCGTAGAATCATAGAATCATAGAAGTTACAACATGGAAACAGGCCCTTCGGCCCAACAAGTCCATGTCGCCCAGTTTATACCACTAAGCTAGTCCCAATTGCCTGCACTTGGCCCATATCCCTCTATACCCATCTTACCCATGTAACTGTCCAAATGCTTTTTAAAAGACAAAATTGTACCCGCCTCTACTACTGCCTCTGGCAGCTCGTTCCAGACACTCACCACCCTTTGAGTGAAAAAATTGCCCCTCTGGACCCTTTGAAATGAAATGAATAACCAATTAATTAACTTTGGCAGTGTTGGTTGAGAGAACATAGAACCACAGAACCATAGAAAAGATACAGCATAGAAGGGTGCCATTTGGCCCATTGTGTTCGCGCCGGCTCAAAGAACAACCAGGTGCCCATTCTAATCCCACCTTCCAGCACCCGGTCCGTAGCCCCGCAGCTTACAGCACTTTAGGTGCAGGTCCAGGTACTTTTTAAAAGAGTTAAGGGTCCCTGCCTCTACCACCAATTCGGGCAGCGAATTCCATACACCCACCACCCTCTGGGTAAAAAGGTTTTTCCTCATGTCCCCTCTAATCCTTCCGCCAATCAGCTTAAATCTATGTCCTCTAGTTCTTGAACTCTCCGCTAGGTGAAACAGGTACTTCCTGTCTACTCTATCTGGGCCCCTCATAATTTTGTACACCTCAATCAAGTCTCCCCTCAGCCTCCTCTGCTCCAAGGAAAACAACCCCAGCCTATCCAATCTCCCCTCGTAGCTGCAATTTTCAAGCCCAGGCAACATTCTTGTAAATCTTCTCTGCACTCTCTCCAGAGCAATTACGTCCTTCCTGTAATGTGGTGACCAGAACTGCGCACAATACTCCAGCTGTGGCCTTACCAACGTTTTATACAGTTCCAATATTACATCCCTGCTTTTGTATTCTATACCTCGGCTAATAACAGAGAGCATTCCGTATGCCTTCTTCACAACCTTATCTACCTGTACAGCCACCTTCAGGGACCTGTGCACATGCACTCCAAGGTCTCTCACTTCCTCTACCCCTCTCAATATATTCCCGTTTACTGCATATTCCCTTTTACTGTTTGCCCTCCCTAAGTGCATTACCTCACACTTCTCCGGGTTGAACTCCATTTGCCACTTTTCCGCCCACTCCACCAACCCATTGATATCTTCTTGGAGTCTACAGCTATCCTCTTCACTATCAACTACACGGCCAATTTTTGTATCGTCTGCAAATTTGACAATCATGCCCCCTACACTCAAGTCCAAATCATTAATATAAACCACAAACAGCAAGGGACCCAACACTGAGCCCTGTGGCACACCACTGGAAACAGATTTCCATTCGCAAAGACATCCATCGACTTTCACCCTTTGTTTCCTGTTACTGAACCAATTTTGGATCCAATTCGCCACATTTCCCTGTATCCCATGGGCTTTTACCTTTCTGACCAGTCTGCCATGTGGGACCTTGTCAAATGCCTTACTAAAATCCACGTAGACGACATCCACTGCACTACCCTCATCAATCCTCCTTATCACTTCCTCAAAGAATTTAATCAGATTTGTAAGGCGTGACCTTCCCTGAACAAATCCATGCTGACTATCCCTGATTAAACCATGCCTTTCCAAGTGACAGTTTATCCTATCTCTCAGTATTGATTCTAATAGTTTGCCCACCACCGAGGTAAGACTGACCGGCTTATAATTGTTTGGCCTTTCCCTCATACCCTTTTTAAACAATGGTACTATGTTTGCAGTCTTCCAGTCCTCCGGTACTTCCCCTGTATCTAGTGTGGATTGGAAAATGATCCTCAGAGCATCCGTTATTTCCTCCCTGGTTGACCAGGCCTCCAGGACACAACCCCCCCACATTTCTTCGAATAGTACCCCAGGGTCTTGAACGTATGCCTAAAATGCCAGAACAGGCTGAGGAGCCATAGTTTAACATCTTGTCTGAAGGACTGCAACTCTGAAAATGCTGTGCTGGAATGCCAGCCTAGATTATGTACTCAGGGCTTGAATGGGGATCAAACCCACAACATTTTGATCCAAAGTGATATCAACTGAGCCAAACTGGCAATATGAGACAATGGGTAGCATCGCTTTCAAACATTGACAAGAGGAATGTCCAAAGTAAGAACAGGAAAGATTAAGGATGAGGAAAGGCCATTTGGCCCATCAAAGCTCACCCCTCTACTACCCTCATTCTTCCACTGAAGCTTATCCCCATGTACCCCAATTCTTTCAGAGAAGCTGATTTCTCTAATACTCTAACTCTCCTCTCGAAGCTCAAACCTTTAGTACCCTAACTCTTCAGCATGGCATCCAATACCAATTACAATGCATTTAACTCTAACTACTCCACCTGTGAGATTGCAATAAATTCTGTTCAATAGGAAAGTGAGCTGTACAGATCGGAAAGGTTATAGATTCAATCCGCAGTCTGCGCTGATCAACTGACCTCAGTCACAGCACTTTGGAAAGTCCTTGGCAATCAAGGCCCCTGGAACTTGCTTAATGCTATTTGCTTTTGATTTAGTGTTTAATTCACTGCCACTCCCAGGAATGCCCCACCTTGAAGAAGTTCTGCTCTTCTCTCCGACAGGATTTCCGTTTGTCTCTTTTACCTTGTTCACCTTCATTGCTTTCTGTTTCCTTTCTCGTGTTTGATCAGGTCTCTTCTAAAACTCGCCCTGGCTCTGTGCTTGCTTTAAAAACTGTTAACTCTTTAACTTCTTCCGGTTCTGAGGAAAGGTCTTCGACCTGAAACGTTAACTCTGTTTCTTTCTCCACAGATGCCGCCTGACTTGCTGAGTATTTCCAGCATTTTCTGTTTTTATTTTTGCTTAATGCAAGACTGACTAATGTGACGGGGATGGTTTGGAAGGATCCAGTTGCATAAAAATCCTGTGCTGTCGTAACCTTTATAGTAACGGCAGGGCTGACCCTGTAGTAGATGTCGTCTGGAGATCGGTCTCGAATACATGGCGTATCTACATGACAGCCTACCTCCTGGAGCACAGGGCCCTCAGTCATCGCCAAGTAAGAGTGCCTACCTCTAAAGACTTGGATCCTGGGATGAAGTCGAGTGGCCGCCAGACCCTTGAGGTGCAAATGCATCTGTCTTTGATCCCTTCACCCAAGCTCCTCTTCCTTCTCCAAATCTGTCACCACTATTGGGAGGACCAACTGAATTCACCTGCTGACACCCCTAAGCCTCTCCACCGCCTACAAGGCACAAGGCACAGGAGTGTGATGGAATACCCTCCACTCGCCTGCAACAACACTCAAGGAGCTCAACACTGTCCAAAGCAGTCCGCTTGATCGACATTTCATCCACCAACCTAAACAACCATTCCCTCCAACATCGGCACACTGGGCATGATTTTAGCCCGGAGCTAGGAAGGGGATGAGGTGGTGGGGGGGGGGGGGGGGTTATTCTTGACGGGAAACACGCATGTGCGGGTTTCTCGGACATCCTTACGATTTTGACGTGAGGACGTTGTTTTTTTTTGCTGGTTTCTCACCCAACAGACCAGCCTAATTGATAGGCTGGCTCTCAGTTAGATGGGAGAAGAGGCAAGAAGAGGACGTGATCAGGTAAGTGTTAGATTGGGGGGGGGGGGTCAGGGTCACTGACGGGGGAGGGTTGAGGGTCACCGGGGGGGTTTGGGGGTTACCAGGGGGGGGGGGTTCAGTCATAGTGGGGGGGGGGTGTCAGTCATCGGGGGGCTCAGTCATCAGGGGGGTCAGTCATTGTTGGGGGGGGGGGGGGGGCGGTCAGTGTCAGATGTCATTGCGGGGTCGGAGATCATGGGAGAGGTCACTACAGGTTGGCTTATTGGACCTGGGGAAAGCACTCCTGCTCCTCCGGGCCCACAAGCCGTGCGATAAAGGCATTAACCTGCAGTTTCAGGCCTTCTCGCCTCCTTTGTGTGGCGTGAAGGAGAAGGCCCGGGAATCCCGGCCCCCAGGGACTAAAATCAAAAAAGCTGTAAAAATGGAGGCCCACTCCCTCCTTGAAAGATATTAAGGCCCCACCCGCCTCCTGAGAGCGGGTTGGTTGCCCGCCCCTCGTCTCGCCCCCGTGAAAACTAGAAATGGGCGGGTTGGAGGTGGGTTGGGGGCGGGTTTTAGATTTTCACAATTATTACTGACCCCCTCGGCCGCCAACCACCCATTGTTCCCATTTAAAATCATGCCCACTGTGGCTGCAGTGTGTGCCATCTACAAGATGCCCTGCAGCAACTCACCAAGGCTTCTTTGACAGCACCTCCCAAACCCATGACTTCCACCATCTAGAAGGGTGAGGGCAGCAGGTGCATGGGAACACCATCACCTCCAAGTTCCCCTCCAGTTCACACACCATCATGACTTGGACATTTTTTGGCCGTTCCTTCATGATCGCTGAGTCAGAGCCCTGGAACTCCCTACCTAACAGTGGGAGCCCCTTCACCTCACGGACTGCAGAGGTTCAACAAGAAGGCCCACCACCACCTTCTCAAGGGGCAACTAGGGATGGACAATAAATGCTTAAAGAAAACCCATTTACGTAAGAGACCAGCACTTCCATTAAAACAGCGAGGGAATTTGATATCTGCAGGTTAAACATTTGGCTGATAATGTCACCCCAGCAAAATTTACAGACTCGTAGCTCACGGGGGGGAAGTGGCATCTTACTGCTTACATTCTCAGTCTTTATTACAGCTCAGAGCCTGGAGAAGGACAGGCAAGGCAGACGGATGATAACATCAGCAGACAGTGGAATTACCTAGAGGGCCAGATAAACTTGACCTCCGAGCAGTCGGGGTCACTCCGCGCTGATTGTGATGGTTGCACTCTGACCTTTGGGTTATCTGCCACAAGGGAGCGACTGAAAACCCTGCCATCGATCAGAGGGAAGCAGCTGCCCAGCTCACTGTGGTGTTTTGGGCCTGGTTATCATCAAGGACACAGCCTTTCTGCATCATCGCTCTTGAAGGGTATGGATTACAGCAGTGCTTCTCAAACTTTTCTGTGTGTGGAAGGGTTGGGATGTGGGGGTGGGTGTTTGTTGGGGAGAGGAACCACTGGTACAACCTTGAGGGCCCTCCGGTTCCTACCTTCCAAGAAACGGTGTTCGCTACTCAAAGGGAACAACACTACGACCGCAGGAAGCATTGCTTACTCCTACACGCCCACAGGAATAAGGTGCTGGTGAGTCAAGAAAGATAGGCCTCGCTGTTAACCCATCCCCCCATACCCCCCCACGACGGGCGGGAGTTGGTCGGCGGGGAGGGGGCAGAATTGCTCCCCCGGCCCCTCAAGGAAAGCCTTCGACCTCCCCTTTGCCTATCACGGCGGAGGGGGGGGGGGAAGAGAGAGGCCGTGATCACAGCCCTCCCCAATCTAAGCCCCGATCTCCGGCCTTCCCCCCTCCCATGATGGCCTCTTTCTTCCCCTTCCCCCCAATCCCCGATCTCCGGCTTTCCTCCCTCCTGACTGCCTCTCTCTTCCCCCCCCCAATTCCCCAATCTCCGGTCTCCCCCCTCCCTATTGTTGGGGACCGTCCCCAGGGGTCCCTGGCTGTGGCCTCCTGTCGTTGTTTTGCCCACCCGGCAGCAGTTCGGCCTGTCAATATGGCAAGGCTGCAGGCCGGGAAACGGAAGATGAGAATTATAATGAGGTCCTGCCGTTAAATTTGGCAGGACCTCCGCCTCCCCGGCCTTGCTGGGTTTCCCCTCCCCCCCCGCCTGCCCGTAAGTATCGGGGCCAGAGATTCTGTCTGATGACAGAGCGAAATCTAATCACAAGGATCACGTTCATCCATCCAGAAAGATGCAGCATCCAGTTGTTTCTCAAATGATTCTTGGGTTTTCACATCCACTCCATGGAGTCTGTTCCATGTGTTGGTCACTCTTTGTGTGAAGAGCATCCTGATTTTTGCCTTTTGCTAGTTTGAGCCTGTGACTTCTTGTCTTACGTTCACAAAACCTGAACCTTTACAAATCACTGGTTAGGCCACAGCTGGAGTATTGTGTTCAATCCTGGGCACAGCACTTTAGGAAGGATGTCAAGGCCTTGGAGAGGGGGCAGAGGAGATTTGTCAGAATTATACCAGGGATGAGGGACTTCAGTTATGTGGAGAAATTAGAGAAGCTGGGGTTGTCCTCCTGAGAGCAGAGAAGGTTAAGGGGACGTTTAATAGAGGCGTTCAAAATCATATGGGGCTTTGCTAAAGAAGGAGAAACTGTTTTCTCTGGCAGGAGGGTCAGTAATCAAAATGTTGTGGGCCCAGGAGGAGCGAGAGGAGCCGTTTGAGGTCATGCGGGATTTCCCCCCTCCCCCCCCCCACCCCGCCCCGGACCTTCCCCGGGCCCCACCTACCGGCCACCTCAGCGTAGGAGCCGGCACAATTTCCCCCCCCCCCCCCCCCCCCCCCACAAC
Source organism: Heptranchias perlo (assembly GCF_035084215.1). NCBI lineage: Eukaryota > Metazoa > Chordata > Chondrichthyes > Hexanchiformes > Hexanchidae > Heptranchias > Heptranchias perlo. The sequence continues at coordinate 9,280,915 of NC_090325.1, read as the reverse complement.
TGGAGAGCTGAAGCTGGGGCCTTAGAATGGCTCGGGCCTCACACCGGCAAGAATGGGCAGGCGACAGCCGGCCGTTTCAGACGGAGTCGAAGATTGTCCCTGGGAGTTAAAGAAAACGGAGACAGAAAAACTCACTGAGGTTCAGCAAAGGCTGTGTAGTCAGGTTTTTGGACGGAAAGGTGCGGGGGAAAGCTTTGTCCAGGCTGAGACGAAGAATGCAGGAGGGGTAGTCGGTGCCGAAGTCAGCTAAGGTGACCCACTGATGTGGGGAAGTGTGACGTCTTCATTATTTTCGTATTATTACGTGAAGTCATTTAAACTGATTTAATTAAATGATTCCAATCATGACTGTTGTATATTCACTCACTGTGAAATGAAGCAGCTTAACCATTCATATCAGGCTTTGTCTTACCAGGTGTTCTGTTGGTCTAACTCCGCAAAGATTGGCGAGATACATGAGAACACATGGAAAACACACATATATTCTGGTTCAGGTCACCAGGGGTATCATTGTTGCACCGCTGGGTCACGCTATTGACAGCTTTAGTCTACTCTGGCACGTAAGGGGCTTGGGACAAAAGTAAGAAGGAAAGAACTTGCATTTATATAGCGCCTTTCGTGACCTCAGGACGTCCCAAAGCCCTTCACAGTCAATGAAGTACTTTTGAAGTGTAGTCACTGTTGTAATGTAGGAAACGCGGCAGCCAATTTGTGCACAGCAAGATCCCACAAACACCAATGGCAAAATTGTTTTTTTCAGTGATGTTGGTTGAGGGATAAATATTGGCCAGGACACTGAGGAGAACGCCCCAGCTCTTTTTCGAAATAGTGCCATGGGATCTTTTACGTCCACCTGAGAGGGCAGGCGGGGCCTCGGTTTAACGTCTCATCCGAAAGACGGCACCGTAGACAATGCAGCACTCCCTCAGTACTGCACTGGGGATGTCAGCCTGGAATGTATTTATCTTGTAGAAATTTAGAAAATATACACAGCTGTAGTCTTTTTGAGGTCGATTCATTTTTGCCGATGAAAAATAAATGCTGCAACAACAGTAATTAGTCCAGAGCTTCTGTTGGTGCCTGCGGGAGAGAGGGCCTGTTTTAACTGAGTTACGGTGAGACACACATTTACTCACTGTAAATTTGGGGTATTTAATTGCTTCTACATCAAGATGATTCTCTGTGATCATCTGAGCAATGGGTCTCCAGAATGCGTTAAGGTTTATTTACTTATGTTTACATTTCAAACACTGTCCTTAAGTCTCTCTGACTAGCTCTGTCTATATCTCTCTGTCTATCTCTCTCTTTCTTACTGTGTCTATCTCTATCTATTTCTATTGTCACTTTCTATTGCCCTCTCTCTCAGTCTATTTTTCTCTGTCTTTCTCTCTCTCTCTCGCTTTTTCTATCTCTCTCTCTATCTCTGTCATTTTCTTTCTATCACTCTCTCTCTCTGTCTCTCAGCCTGTTTCTTTCTCTTTCTTCATGTCTCTCTCTCTGTCTATCTCTCTCTATGTCACTTTCTTTCTATCACCCTCTCTGTCTATCTCTCTCTGTCTGTCATAGGAACATAGGAATATAGGAACAGGAGTAGGCCATTCAGCCCCTCGTGCCTGCTCCGTCATTTGATTAGGTCATGGCTGATCTGTGATCTAACTCCATATACCTGCCTTTGGCCCATATCCCTTAATACCTTTGGTTGCCAAAAAGCTATCAGCTGTCTCTTTCTTTCTGTCTCTCTCTCTGTCTATCCCTCTTTCTGTCTCTTTCTCTCTCTCACCCTATCTGGAGGTAAAATTGGTCCTGGGCGTTAGTGCAAAGCAGGCGATAGTGAGTTGGCCGTCTGTTTTACACCGCGCCTGATTTCATTTTTCCATTGTCGGGTTGGCGATTCACTATCGCCCGTTTTGCGCTGCAGTCTGAAACCAACTTCACCCACTCTCTATCTCTGACTGTGGAGAAGAGTGTGAATGTGCACACTTAGATCTGATATCAGTTCTTCGTCACACAAAGAGTGATGAACATGTGGAATGGGCCCGCGGGTAGGGCAGTAGAGGTGAAAACCTGAAACCATTGGCTTTGGGATTGTAAGGTCTTTCTGAATGATTGAGCTAAGATTGGCCAAATCTCCTTTGGCACTGCAACTATTTTTCTGAGCTTTTCAGTGTGTATAAGAGTGTAAGTGTGTATCGTATGCGTTTGTGCACGTTTGTCCCCTGTGTGTGAGTCTCACTATGTAAGAGTGTGTGTTTGTGTGTCTGTCTCTGTAAGAAAGCATCGCATTGTAAGTGTTCACGGAGGCATCTCTGTATGTATATTCACGCTGAGCATATGTGTGTGTTTTGTCTCTGTGACATTCTCTCTCCATAAAAAGAGGGATGAGGTCCTGCAGGCAGATTTTAGGGAGCTAGGAAAGAGATTAATAAGCAGGACCTCAAAGGCAGTAATCTCCGGATTACTCCTGGTGCCACGCACTAGTGAGTATAGAAATAGGAGGATCGAGCAGATGAATGTGTGGCTGGAGAAATGGTGCAGGAGGGAGGGCTTTAGATTCTGGGACCAGTTCTGGGGGAGGTGGGACCTGTACAAGCCGGACGGGTTGCACCTGAACAGGACCAGGACCAGTATCGTCGCGGGGAGGTTTGCTAATGCTGTTGGGGAGGGTTTAAACTAGCTTGGCAGAGGGGATGGGAACCTGGGCGTAGATTCAGAAGGGAGAGAAGCAGAGCTGGAAATGGAAGGCAGAAAATTAGTGAGCGAGTTTGGAAGGCAGAGGAAACAAAGGCTAGAAAAGAGGCAACAAAGGAGTTTGGCAGTGCTTAATGGTATATACCTCAATACAAGGAGTCTAGTGAATAAGGTGGATGAGCTGAGGGCACAGATAGACACGTGGCAGTACGATATCATAGCTATTACTGAAACATGGCTTAAAGAGGGGCAGGAATGGCAGCTCAACATTCCTGGTTACAGGGTTTTCAGACGAGATAGAGAGGGACATAAAAAAGGAGGGGGCTGTCGCAATATTGGTTAAAGGAACAATTACAGCTGTGAGGAGTGATGATATGTTAGAAGGATCATCAAATGAGGCCATATAGGTAGAACTGAAGAACAAAAAAGAGGGAATCACACTGCTGGGAGTGTACTATAGACTCCCCAACCGTCAGAGGGAGATTGAGGAGCAAATATGTAGGCAAATTTCTGAGAGGTGCAAAAACAATAGGGCAGTAATAGAAGGGGATTTCAACTACCCTAATATTAACTGGGATAGAATCGGTGTAAAAGGTATGGAGGGTGCAGAATTCTTAAATGCATTCAGGAGACCATTTTTAGCCAGTACGTAACAAGCCCAACAAGAGAGGGGACAGTTCTGGATTTAGTTTTAGGGAATGAAGCTGGGCAGGTGGAAGGGGCATCAGTGGGAGAGCATTTTGGTGGTGGTGATCATAATTCAGTTAGATTTAGCGTAGTTATGGAAAAGGACAAAGATAGACCAGGAGTAAAAGTTCTCAATTCAGGAAAGGCCAATTTTATGAAGCTGAGAAGTGATTTAGCAAGAGTCGACTGGAAACAGCTACTTGAAGGTAAATCAGTGTCAGAGCAGTGGGAGGCATTCAAGGAGGAGATAGTGAGGGTTCAGAGCAAATATGTTCCCACAAAGAAAAAGGGCAGGACTCCCAAATCTAGAGCCTCCTGGATGTCAAGGAGCATACAGGGTAGGATAAGACAAAAAAAAAGCTAATTTCAGATACCGAAAGCTCAATACTGCAGAAAGCCTAGAATAGTATAAAAAGTGCAGGGGTGAAATTAAAAAGGAAATGAGGAAAATAAAGAGAGGGCATGAAAATATATTGGCAAGTAAAATCAAGGAAAACCCAAAGATGTTTTATAAATAGATAAAGAGCAAGAGGATAACTAAGGAAAGAGTAGGGCCTATTAGAGACCAAAAAGGTAACCTGTGTGTGGAGGCGGAAGATGTGGGTATGGTTCTTAATGAATACTTTGCCCCTGTCTTCACAAAAGAGGGGGGCGATACAGAGATTGTAGTTAAGGAGGAGGAGTGTGAAATATTGGATGGGATAAACATAGTGAGAGAGGAAATATTAAGGAGTTTAGAAACTTTTGAAAGTAGATAAATCACCAGGCCCGGATGAAATGTATCCCAGGCTGTTAAGAGAAGCAATGGTGGAAATAGTGGAGGCTCTGACCATCATTTCCAATCCTCTCTGGCTACAGGCGTGGTACTGGAGGATTAGAGAACTGCTAACGTTTTACCGTTGTTTAAAAAGAGATAAAGGGATAGATCGAGTAATTACAGGCCAGTCAGCCTAACCTCGGTGGTGGACAAATTATTGGAATCAATTCTGAGGGACAGGATAAATCATCATTTAGAAAGGCACGGGTTAATCATGGACAGTTAGCATGGATTTATTAAGGGAAGGTCATGTCTGACTCACTTGATTGAATTTTTTGAGGAGCTAACAAGGAGGGTCGATGAGTCTAGCGCATTTGATGTAGTGTACATGGATTTTAGCAAGGCTTTTGACAAACTCCCTCATGGCAGATTGGTCAGAAAAGTAAAATTCCATGGGATCCAAGGGAAAGTGGCAAATTGGATCCAAAATTGGGTCAGTGGAAGGAAACAAAGGATAATGGCCGATGGGTGTTTTTGTGACTAGAAGGCTGTTTCCAGTGAAATTCCGCAGGGCTCAGTACTAGGTTGCTTTTTGTGGTATATATCAATGATTTAGACTTAAATGTAGGGGGCATGATTAAGAAGTTTGCAGATCATACAGAAGTTCCTCGAGTTGCAGACACTTACTGAGGATGAGGTTGCTCGGGATCTCGCTGCTCTCCACAAACTCCCATATGCTGCAGTTACGACACACCACCTGCCCTGCCATCCCGATCTAACCGTGTTTTATATATTTAATTAATCAAAGTTCTTATGTAATTAATTGACTTGGTTTATTTTTAGATTTTTTTAAAAAACTAATTAATTTATCGACTTTAAACCAGTTTCCCGTTCGATTTAACTGTTTAGTTTTAAGACTTTTTAACTAACACTAACAGACTAATCACTAAAAACACTAACCACCCCTAAAGACACTAACCACTAAACCCACTAACCACTAAAAACAATTACTAATAAACTGAATACTTACACAGACTTACCCTCGCGCTCCTCTATGTCTTTGTCTTTTCTTGATTTTTTTGATTACACCCCTCAGGTCCACTCTCTCCACTCCTTTTATTGACCCTCAGGTCCACTCTCCCCACTCCTTTTATTGACCCTCAGGTCCACTCTCCCCACCCCTTTTATTGACCCTCAGGTCCACTCTCCCCACCCCTTTTATTGAGCCTCAGGTCCACTCTCCCCGTGCCTTTTATTGAGCCTCAGGTCCACTCTCCCCACCCCTTTTATTGACCCTCAGGTCCACTCTCCCCACCCCTTTTATTGACCCTCAGGTCTGCTCTCCCCACCCCTTTTATTGGCCCTCAGGTCCACTCTCCCCACCCCTTTTATTGACCCTCAGGTCCGCCATTAACACACTCACTCTATCTTCACACTGCCATTAACACACTCACCCTGACCTCACACTGCCATTAACACACTCACTCTATCTTCACACTGCCATTAACACACTCACCCTGACCTCACACTGCCATTAACACACACTCTCTGACGTCACACTGCCATTAACACACACTCTCTGACCTCACACTGCCATTAACACACACTCTCTGACCTCACACTGCCATTAACACACACACTCTGACCTCACACTGCCATTAACACACACACTCTGACCTCACACTGCCATTAACACACACTCTCTGACCTCACACTGCCATTAACACACACTCTCTGACCTCACACTGCCATTAACACACACTCTCTGACCTCACACTGTCATTAACACACACTCTCTGACCTCACACTGCCATTAACACACACTCTCTGACCTCACACTGCCATTAACACACACTCTCTGACCTCACACTGCCATTAACACACACTCTCTGACCTCGCACTGCCATTAACACACACTCTCTGACCTCACACTGCCATTAACACACACTCTCTGACCTCACACTGTCATTAACACACACTCTCTGACCTCACACTGCCATTAACACACACTCGCTGACCTCACACTGCCATTAACACACACTCTCTGACCACACTGCCATCAACACACACTCTCTGACCTCACACTGCCATCAACACACACTCTCTGACCTCACACTGCCATTAACACACACACTCCGACCTCACACTGCCATTAACACACACTCTCTGACCTCACACTGCCATTAACACACACTCTCTGACCTCACACTGTCATTAACACACACTCTCTGACCTCACACTGCCATTAACACACACTCTCTGACCTCACACTGCCATTAACACACACTCTCTGACCTCACACTGCCATTAACACACACTCTCTGACCTCACACTGCCATTAACACACACTCTCTGACCTCACACTGCCATTAACACACACTCTCTGACCTCACACTGCCATTAACACACACACTCCGACCTCACATTGCCATTAACACACACTCTCTGACCTCACACTATCATCAACACACACTCTCTGACCTCACACTGCCATTAACGCACACTCTCTGACCTCACACTGCCATTAACACACACTCTCTGACCTCACACTGTCATCAACACACACTCTCTGACCTCACACTGCCATTAACACACACTCTCTGACCTCACACTGCCATTAACACACACTCTCTGACCTCACACTGCCATTAACACACACTCTCTGACCTCACACTGCCATTAACACACACTCTCTGACCTCACACTGCCATTAACACACACTCTCTGACCTCACACTGCCATTAACACACACTCTCTGACCTCACACTGCCATTAACACACACTCTCTGAACTCACACTGCCATTAACACACACTCTCTGACCTCACACTGTCATTAACACACACTCTCTGACCTCACACTGCCATTAACACACTCACCCTGACCTCACACTGCCATTAACACACACTCTCTGACCTCACACTGCCATTAACACACACTCTCTGACCTCACACTGCCATTAACACACACACTCTGACCTCACACTGCCATTAACACACACTCTCTGACCTCACACTGTCATTAACACACACTCTCTGACCTCACACTCTCATTAACACACACTCTCTGACCTCACACTGTCATTAACACACACTCTCTGACCTCACACTGCCATTAACACACTCACCCTGACCTCACACTGCCATTAACACACACTCTCTGACCTCACACTGCCATTAACACACACTCTCTGACCTCACACTGCCATTAACACACACACTCCGACCTCACACTGCCATTAACACACACTCTCTGACCTCACACTGTCATTAACACACACTCTCTGACCTCACACTGTCATTAACACACACTCTCTGACCTCACACTGCCATTAACACACTCACCCTGACCTCACACTGCCATTAACACACACTCTCTGACCTCACACTGCCATTAACACACACTCTCTGACCTCACACTGTCATTAACACACACTCTCTGACCTCACACTGTCATTAACACACACTCTCTGACCTCACACTGCCATTAACACACACTCTCTGACCTCACACTGCCATTAACACACACTCTCTGACCTCGCACTGCCATTAACACACACTCTCTGACCTCACACTGTCATTAACACACACTCTCTGACCTCACACTGCCATTAACACACTCACCCTGACCTCACACTGCCATTAACACACACTCTCTGACCTCACACTGCCATTAACACACACTCTCTGACCTCACACTGCCATTAACACACACTCTCTGACCTCACACTGCCATTAACACACACTCTCTGACCTCACACTGTCATCAACACACACTCTCTGACCTCACACTGCCATTAACACACACTCTCTGACCTCACACTGCCATTAACACACACTCTCTGACCTCACACTGCCATTAACACACACTCTCTGACCTCACACTGCCATTAACACACACTCTCTGACTTCACACTGTCATCAACACACACTCTCTGACCTCACACTGCCATTAACACACACTCTCTGACCTCACACTGCCATTAACACACACTCTCTGACCTCACACTGCCATTAACACACACTCTCTGACCTCGCACTGCCATTAACACACACTCTCTGACCTCACACTGCCATTAACACACACTCTCTGACCTCACACTGCCATTAACACACACTCTCTGACCTCACACTGCCATTAACACACACTCTCTGACCTCACACTGCCATTAACACACACTCTCTGACCTCACACTGCCATTAACACACACTCTCTGACCTCACACTGCCATTAACACACACTCTCTGACCTCACACTGCCATTAACACACACTCTCTGACCTCACACTGCCATTAACACACACTCTCTGACGTCACACTGCCATTAACACACACTCTCTGACCTCACACTGCCATTAACACACACTCTCTGACCTCACACTGTCATCAACACACACTCTCTGACCTCACACTGCCATTAACACACACTCTCTGACCTCACACTGCCATTAACACACACTCTCTGACCTCACACTGCCATTAACACACACTCTCTGACCTCACACTGCCATTAACACACACTCTCTGACCTCACACTGCCATTAACACACACTCTCTGACCTCACACTGCCATTAACACACACACTCTGACCTCACACTGCCATTAACACACACTCTCTGACCTCACACTGTCATTAACACACACTCTCTGACCTCACACTGCCATTAACACACACTCTCTGACCTCACACTGCCATTAACACACACTCTCTGACCTCACACTGCCATTAACACACACTCTCTGACGTCACACTGCCATTAACACACACTCTCTGACCTCACACTGCCATTAACACACACTCTCTGACCTCGCACTGCCATTAACACACACTCTCTGACGTCACACTGCCATTAACACACACTCTCTGACCTCACACTGCCATTAACACACACTCTCTGACTAACTGACTGATCAGCATATAACAATGTATTTATCTAAATAAAGTAGTTTTCTTTGACTGTACTTAGGGCAGGAATACTGTTTAATAATATATAATGGTTTTAACAAAACACTCTTTAACAACGAGCATATTTATTTCAATGCATTCTGTCGGGCATCTGCTTCGCTAATATTAATTATTCATATATTTATTACCTAAATATTTAGGTGTCCTTTTCTTTTTGTGAGCCAGTTATTAAATTCAGAACGGCGCCTAGATCCCAAATGAACATGAAGCAGATGCCAGCATGTTTAATTAAGCACCTGGACCCTGAGGCCAGAGTCGATTTTACCAGATGATCCCATTATCACCAGCAATTTGCATCTCTCCCTGTAACAGCTCTTTGTTCTCTATGAAGTGGTTTTGTGTTCAAAGATTACTGTCAATGCAAAGAGCAACTTGCACTCACACAAAGCACGTTTAATGTTGTGGAAAATCCCAAGATGCTTACAAAATTGGGGTGGGGGGAGGCGGGAGGCAAGATAAAACTAACATTAGGCACGAGTGAGGAAAGGTAGGGGGTGACCAACATTGTCAAAGTCGGGGGGGGGGGGGCGGGGTGTGGGGGTTGAGAAGGTGGGGAGCAATGGGGCAAAGGGGAGAGTCTTGGGGCGGGAGTTCTAGAATTCAAGGCCGTGCCACCAGTGTGGGAGGGTGGACATTGAGTTAGGGTGTCTACCCTCCAGGATTGACCAGGATTTAATCTCCTGGTCACTGCTCGGAGCAAACACCCAGGAGAAAAATCATAGGGGGTGTTATAGGAATTTTCCCCCCCCCCCATTTTCTTTGAACGCTTTTGTTTATTCATTATAAACAGATTGGAGATGGGGATAAAAGGTTGATTGACTGGGCGGGACGGTTGTAGTGCAGGAGGCCATGTGGTGAAACCTCGAGGGATACGTCCAACCAGAGTTGGCAACCCTACGTAGAGTAGGGCAGAGTCGGAAGAGTGAAGGATGCGAGCTGGGACCTGGGACTGGAGGAAGTAGAGCAAGATGAGGCCATGGTGGGATTACTGGAATGAGGATGAAGATTTTGGATTCAAAGCACTGGAGAATAGGAAGCCAGTGGAGATCAGCGAAGGTAATAGGTGAGCCAGATTTATTGTGGGATCGGGGAATTGGGCAGCGAGCTCATGCAATGCTCTCATGATCCACGACAAACCATCTCAACTCCAGAGGACCAGTGGGGGGCGGAAACCCACCTTCCTATGGGTCTTGTGACCTGCCAACCGGGGTCCCGGAAACCAATGGCTGTTCCAGCTGTCTCCTGCCACGCGCGGCTTGGGTGGGAGTTCTACTGGAATGGCCGGGAGTTCGGCTTCGCCGGCTCCCAGCCTCGCGTCCTGGTTTCCGGGATGGTGGTGGGGGGAGAGTTTGGAAGGGGGGACGCACAGCCTCCACTGCCCCAGGCAAAGCCTTTGATGGTAAGAGGGGAAGGGATGGGGGAACTCCTAACTGTTGGTCCGGTTGTTCACCAAGGCCCCCGGATGCCACCTTGCACTTCCAGCAATTTGCGGCGCTAAACATTTTCGAGCTGAAGGGTGAGGAAAGCAAACGGGGAACGCCGCAGGGTGACCGGATCCGGCAAATTCTGGGCCAAAGACTACAGCGGTTCAAGGAGAAGGCCCACCACCACCTTCTCGGGGGTGACAGAGAGCGGCCGATAAATGCTGTCCTTGCCAGTGACGTCCACATCCCGAAAACAAATATTCAAACCCTGCTTGTTTTCCCTGGTCCCCCAACACCCACCATCCCCCCCCCCCCTCCCCCGCCATCCCCCCGACCAGATATACAATTTGGCGTTGACCGATTTAACTAATTCCCTTATCGATCTTGAAAACTTCAGATGGATCGTTATAAAGATTCTTCTTCGAGATCCCCTGTGCTTGAGAGCGCCCTGGGGGCAAACTAAGGTAAGGCGAGCTGCCTCTCGTTCCTTCGCACTGACTCTTTGTTCTTTGAATCTCACCTCTTTCGCTCCTACCTGTATCAACAGTGCCTGCCCACATCAGCACAAGGAAGACAAAAGGCTTTCATCAGCACCCCAGCACTGACAGAGGATAGGTAGCGTATCCGACAGCAGACTGACAGCCCATAGTAGCATCGCCCAGATCCCAGTGGCTGGTGCCCAGTGGCTCTTTCTACCTCTGGAATGGTTTCATCTGCTGCCTCACCCCCACCACCTCTCCGCCCCCCCCTCCCCGGACTCCCCCCACCCTCGATGACACCTTTGAAGAAGCTGTCAGTGAATGCATTGATCTTTCACCAAACAAGAGGCGGAACCGTGTACAGGTTACAAGTCGGAGGCACTTGCGATGCGGAGAGAACCAGATTGACATCTCGAATTACCTTCGCCTTAAAGTCTGTGCCACTTAAAAGCAGAGCTTCGCTTTTATTTTCAATCCGGCGCTCGTTTCTCTTAAGAGTCGTGGAAGTTTCACGCCCATCGCGCCCTGAGCATGTGCGAGCTCTGCACTCCAGCTATCTGTTCAAATCCCATCTCCCTGCTCTTCTCCCCACATACCCTTTAATATTTCTCCTCTTCAAGTGTTTATCTCATTCCCTGTCACACGTTGGGACTGACACAGCTTCACTGGCACGAATCTATTCCATATTGTGCAAAAAAACAATTTTTCTAATCTTCTTGCGTTCTGTTTCTAGTACTAATCCTGTTCAGGCCTCTCTTGTTATTATTCACTGACCAGTGGAAACCAGTCCTTCACTGTTTAGAATCATAGAATCTTGCAGCAAAGAAGGAGGCCATTCGGCCCATCGTGCTGAGCCGGCTCTTTGGAAGAACTTTCCAATTAGTCCCAATCTGTATCAACTGTATTCTTTCAACTTGGGTATCATCCTGCACTGTACATTTGCCATGGCACCAAGATTCTTCCGATAATAGGGCATCCAAATCAGCACATACTATCTGTGGACTAATCAATGCCTCATACAGATTTTTTCAAATTCGTTCATGGGATGTGGGCGTTGCTGGCGAGGCCGGCATTTATTGCCCATCCCTAATTGCCCTCGAGAAGGTGGTGGTGAGCCGCCTTCTTGAACCGTTGCAGTCCGTGTGGTGAAGGTTCTCCCACAGTGCTGTTAGGTAGGGAGTTCCAGGATTTTGACCCACTGACGATGAAGGAAAGGCGATATATTTCCAAGTCGGGATGGTGTGTGACTTGGAGGGGAACGTGCAGGTGGTGTTGTTCTCATGTGCCTGCTGCCCTTGTCCTTCTAGATGGTAGAGGTCGTGGGTTTGGGAGGTGCTGTCGAAGAAGCCTTGACGAGTTGCTGCAGTGCATCCTGTGGATGGTACACACTGCAGCCACTGTGCGCTGGTGGTGGAGGCACTGAATGTTTAGGGTGGTGGATGGGGTGCCAATCAAGTGGGCTGCTTTGTCCTGGATGGTGTTGAGCTTCTTGAGTGTTGTTGGAGCTGCACTCATCCAGGAAAGTGGAGAGTATTTCATCACACTCCTGACTTGTGCCTTGTAGATGGTGGAAAGGCTTTGGGGAGTCAGGAGGTGAGTCACTCGCCGCAGAATACCCAACCTCTGACCTGCTCTTGTAGCCACAGTATTTATGTGGCTGGTCCAGTCAAGTTTCTGGTCAATGGTGACCCCCAGGATGTTGATGGTGGGGGCTTCGGCGATGGTAATGCTGTTGAATGTCAAGGGGAGGTGGTTAGATTCTCTCTTGTCGGAGATGTTCATTGCCTGACACTTGTCTGGCGCGAATGTTACTTGCCACTTATGAGCCCAAGCCTGGATGTTGTCCAGGTTTTGCTGCAGGCGGGCACGGACTGCTTCATTATCTGAGGGGTTGCGAATGGAACTGAACACTGTGCAATCATCAGCGAACATCCCCATTTCTAACCTTATGATGGAGGGAAGGTCATTGATGAAGCAGCTAAAGATGGTTGGGCCTAAGACACTGCCTTGAGGAACTCCTGCAGCAATGTCCTGGGGCTGAGATGATTGGCCTCCAACAACCACTACCATCTTCCTTTGTGCTACGTATGACTCCAGCCACTGGAGAGTTTCCCCCCTGATTCCCATTGACTTCAATTTTACCAGGGCTCATTGGTGCCACACTCGGTCAAATGCTGCCTTGATGTCAAGGGCAGTTACTCTCACCTCACCTCTGGAATTCAGCTCTTTTGTCCATGTTTGGACCAAGGCTGTAATAAGGTCTGGAGCTGAGTGGTCCTGGTGGAACCCAAACAGAGCATCGGTGAGTCAGTTATTGGTGAGTAAGTGCCACTTGATAGTACTGTAGACGACACCTTCCATCACTTTGCTGATGATTGAGAGTAGACTGATGGGGCGGTAATTGGCCGGATTGGATTTGTCCTGCTTTTTGTGGACAGGACGTACCTGGGCAATTTTCCACATTGTCGGGTAGATGCCAGTGTTGTAGCTGTACTGGAACAGCTTGGCTAGAGGCGCAGCTAGTTCTGGAGCACAAGTCTTCAGCACTACAGCTGGGATGTTGTCGGGGCTCATAGCCTTTGCTGTATCCAGTGCACTCTGCCGTTTCTTGATATCACGTGGAGTGAATCGAATTGGCTGAAGGCTGGCTTCTGTGATGGTGGGGATATCGGGAGGAGGCCGAGATGGATCATCTAGTCGGCACTTCTAGCTGAGGATGGTTGCAAATGCTTCAGCCTTGTCTTTTGCACTCACGTGCTGGACTCCGCCATCATTGAGGATGGGGATGTTTACAGAGCCTTCTCCTCCCATTAGTTGTTTAATTGTCCACCACCATTCACGACTGGAGAGCTTTGATCTGATCCGTTGGTTGTGGAATCACGTAGCTCTGTCTATAGCATGTTGCTTCCGCTGTTCAGCATGCATGTAGTCCTGTGTTATAGCTTCACCAGGTTGGCAACTCATTTTTAGCTACACCTGGTGCTGCTCCTGCCATGCTCTTCCATACTCCTCATTGAACCAGGGTTGATCCCCTGGCTTGTTGGTAATGGTAGAGTGAGGAATATGCCGGGCCATGAGGTTACAGGTTGTGCTGGAATACAAATCTGCTGCTGCTGATGGCCCACAGCGCCTCATGGATGCCCAGTTTTGAGCTGCTAGATCTGTTCTGAATCTATCCCATTTAGCACGGTGGTAGTGCCACACAACACGTTGGATGGTGTCCTCAGTGCGAAGACGGGACTTCGTCTCCATAAGGACTGTACGGTGGTCACTCCTACCAACACTGTCATGGACAGATGTATCTGCGACAAGTAGGTTAGTGAGGACGAGTTCAAGTTGGTTTTTCCCTCATGTTGGTTCGCTCTCCACCTGCCGCAGGCCCAGTCTGGCAGCTATATCCTTCAGGACTCGGCCAGCTCGATCAGTAGTGGTGCTACCGAGCCACTCTTGATGATGGACATTGAAGTCCCCCACCCAGAGTACATTCTGTGGCCTTACTAACCTCAGTGCATCCTCCAAGTGGTGCTCAACATGGAGGAGGACTGATTCATCAGCTGAGGGAGGGTGGTAGGTGGTAATCAGCAGGAGATTTCCTTGCCCATGTTTGACCTGACGCCATGAGATTTCCTGGAGTCTGGAGTCAATGTTGAGGACTCCCAGGGCCACTCCCTCCTGACTGTATATCACTGTACCGCCACCTCTGGTGGGTCTGTCCTGCCAGTGGGACAGGACACACCCAGGGATGGTGATGGAAGAGTCTGGGACGTTGGCTGAAAGGTATGATTCAGTGAATATGGCTATGTCAGGCTGTTGCTTGACTCGTCTGTGGGACAGCTTTCCCAATTTTTGCACAAGTCCCCAGATGTTAGTGAGGAGGACTTTGCAGGGTCGACTGGGCTTGGTTTGCTTTTGTCGTGTCCAGTGCCTCATGGTCCGATGCCGGGTTGTTCGTTTGGCTTTATTCTTATTATGACTTTTTGTAGCAAGATTTTACAACTGAGTGGCTTGCTAGGCCATTTCAGAGGGCAATTAAGAGTCATCCACATTGCTGTGGGTCTGGAGTCACATATAGGCCAGACCGGGTAAGGACGGCAGGCTTCCTTCCCTGAAGGACATTAGTGAACCAGATGGGTTTTTACGAAAATCCAGTAGTTTCATGGCCACCATTACTGATACTAGTTTTTTTTATTCCAAATTTTTATTTAATTAATTGAATTTAAATTTCCCAGCTGCCGTGGCGGGATTTAAACTCATGGGGCCCGATGTTACCAGGGCTGCGGGTTCTCGGCGGGGGGGCTATCGGGCGCGTGGGTAACGCGCCCGGTGAAATTAGTCAGCCACCCGCGCGATCGCAGTCCAATTAGGTCCATTTACCTGCTCCTCCGGGTTCCCCACTGCTGATCTGCGCGTCGGGCGGGCTGCGCATGCGCAGTAAGATCTGTCAGCTGGAGGCGCTCTATTTAAAGGGGCAGTCCTCCATTGACAGATGCTGCAACAAATAGCAAAAATTACAGCATGGAGCAGCCCAGGGGGAAGGCTGCTCCCAGTTTAATGATGCCTCACTCCAGGTATCAATACATGGGGTGAGGAGGAGGGGGAGGACAGAGATCTTCCCCCCGGCGGGCG
Source organism: Heptranchias perlo (assembly GCF_035084215.1). NCBI lineage: Eukaryota > Metazoa > Chordata > Chondrichthyes > Hexanchiformes > Hexanchidae > Heptranchias > Heptranchias perlo. Next base: position 9,265,289 of record NC_090325.1, on the reverse strand, counting down.
GGAGGAAGCTGCCTGCCTCTGCCACCAAGAAGGCCTGGCTCGAGGTGGCAGAGGAGGTCACCTGCACCACCAACATATTGACCACCTGCATACAGTGCAGGAGGCGCTACAATGACCTCAGTAGGTCAGCCAAAGTGAGTACACTTACTCTTTCCCCTACACTCCATCTGCCACATCAGTGCCCCCACCCCACATCTCTTTCTGCACTGCCAACACTACTCTGTCACATCACCCCTCATACCCACTCAAACCTCACCCTCATCTTACCTGCACTTACTCACCTCGCCAGTACTCATCCCGCCACTACCACTCAACCCAATCCTCACACAATCTCATGGCTCTATCTCATACTCACCCTCTCGTGCATCTCTTTCACGGTCAGCCTCACTCAACCTGCCACTACCTGTGCTGCAGCCACAGGGCATGCATCAGATATGTGCAGTAGGAAGCGTAAGGCAAACGTGTCGTGAGCATGAAGGGGATGCACAAGGGTGTTTGAGGGTTTGTCATGGTTGTTACTTATATTGAATTTCTGACCAACTCACATTACATATTATATTGGCACCACTACTGCCACGTCTTTGCGAATCTTGTCTGGTTTGTGCAATAATGCCCTTTCCTGAGGATCACAATGAAGACCCACAACTGATGCCACCCATTGTGTCACTGCAGAGTGGGTGTAGGTGTATTTGCAGGGCTCTTTTGTGCAGACGACTGAGAGACGTCGGCGATGTCCCCGGTGGCACCCTGGAAGGATGCGGAGGAGAAGTTGTTGAGGGCAGTGGTGACTTTGACAGCGACAGGTAAGAAGATGGTGCTAGGGCCAGCCGGGAGCAGCTTGGCATGAAGGAGGCTGCAGATGTCCACGACTACATGTCGAGTGACTCTGAGCCTCCGTGTGCACTGCTGCTCAGAGAGGTCCAGGACGCTGAGCCTCGGTCTGTGGACCCTGTGGCGAGGGTAGTGCCCTCTGCGACGCATCTCTCTCTGCGGTAGCCCTCCCTCCTGCTGTACAGGTGGATGTGTCACAGCACTGTGTTGTGGAGCTCCACGTGTCAGAGGTGGACGGCGTGGATGGCGAGGCTGGTGAGGCTGGTGATGCTGTTCGCCCTCCGAGGAGGTCATGACTGCAGCTACGGCGGCCCCCGTCAGGAGGAGGGTGACAGCGTGGCCTCCTGCAATGAGTGAGGGTCTCCCCCACCCCACCTGTCAAATGGACCTTTGCAGCTGCCACAGGCTGACAGCTGCAACAGGTCCATTTGAACTGGGAGTGTTTCCCCCAGTACGGGAAACAGTCCTAGTTTGCTATAAAATCCCACCCCTCCTCACATAATCCCTTAATCAGGTCAGTTAATGACCTGAAATAGCTAAATAAATAGCTTCAAGTGGCACCCCGCTGGCTTTAATTGCCTGCGGGATTCCCACCAGCGGGGGCTGCGCGCGCACGCCGGTGCGTCAGTGGGGAACCCGGAAGTTGGCGGGTTGGAGCCGGGCTCCCGACCCACTCCGGGATTCTCCGATTTTTGGAGCCCCCCCCGCCAGGAACGCACCCGATAGCGGGTGCTAAAATGATTCCCATGACTCTGGATTACTCGTCCATGCCTCTAGGATTACTAGTCCAGTAACATAACCACTATGCTACCGTACCGAGTTTTGCAATTACCTCCTTGATTTTGTATTCAATACCTTGGTATATAAAATACATGTATGCTTCTTAATGGCTATTTTCACCTGCAATCCTGATTTTAAAGATCCTTTCATGAGGCTAATTTTAACTCCGGGCGATGGGGCAATATGAGTGAAGTCGATTTGACCGCCCATTATCCCACCTGTCCAATTTGCCCTTCCATTGGCTGCAATGGAAAGGAAATTCGGGCGAGGTGTATAATGGCCGACTAGTTCAATATAGTCCGTTTTTGCACCATTGACGAAAGTTAAAATTACCCCCATAATTTCCAATGTCTCTAATAGATTCCCCCTTAACTTGCTCCGCTCTAAGGCCCTGTGATACTGCTCATTTTGGGCTACCGGCCAAGGTAAACTTTTACCTCGATGTTTCCAAGCCTCTCGTCACAGCTATATTCTGTCAATCCAGGCTGATACTTCAGTGCAGTACTGAGGGAGTGCTGCAGTGTCAGAGGTGTCGTCTCATGGCTGAGTCGTTATACCAAGGCCATCAGCCCTTTCATTTGGATGTAAAAGGGCGGGGGAGTGGGACTAGCTGGATTGCTCTTGCATAGAGCCGGCGCGGACTCGATGGGCTGAATGGCCTCCTTCCGAGCTGTGGCCTTTCTATGATTCTATGATTCTAAAGAACCCATGGCACTATTTGAAGAAGAGTCCTCACAGTGTCCTGAGCAATGTTTATCCCCCAACCAACATCACTGAAAAAGAAAAACAATTGCATTTATGTAGCGCCTTTCACGACCTCAGGACATTCCAAAGCACTTTACAGCCAATGAAATGCATTTGAAGTGTGGTCACAGTTGTAATCTAGGGAAACATGGCAGCCAATTTGTGCACAGCAAAACGGATTATCTGGTCAATATCACATTGCTGTTTGTGGGACCTTGCTGTGGGCAAATTGGTTGCCGTGTTTCCTACATTTACTACACTATAAAATTTGCTGTAAGGTGCTTTGGGACGTCCTGAGGTCATGAAAGGTGCTGTAGAAACGCATGTCCTTTCTTTTTTATTCTTTTTATCCCTAGCACCATCCCAGTGAATCTACATTGGCCCCCCCCTCCTGTGGCTCCAGTACCCTTTCTATAATGGGGAGCTCAAAATTTCACAAAGCTCCTCCAGCTGCAGCTTAACCGATGTCTTGTACAGACCCATCATCACCATCTGTGCTTTTCTATTCAATGCCCTTATATCTAGAAAACCCAGAGTCCTCTTTGATGGCGTTTCCCGCATGCAGTCGTTTCTCTTGCCGATTCACTTTTGGTCATACGTGAAACACTTTGGCCCAGGAATTCCCTCGGTGCTGTTCCTCGACGTAACTTCGGCTGAAGTGCGTTAGCGGGGTTTCTGCCGCGCTTCAGGTGAAGTTACGGCGATGGAGTGGGAGAAGTTCCAAGGAAATTCCGGGACCGTTGGGATATTTCTGAGATTTGTAATATAAATAGTGTCTCTGCAAAAACTGCCTCCACTTCACAGTGATGCAGGAGCGATGGTACAACTCTGGAATCAGGACCCACTCTGTCTCTGGAACGCAGCACAGTGCGAGACCCCCTTCATTTGGGCTTGATACTGTGTAAATATAACAAGGGCTTGCATTGATATAGCTCCTTTGAACATTGCGAGACGTCCCAAGGCAATTCACAGGAGCATAATCAGACAAAAATTTGACACTGAGCTAAAGAAGGAATCATTCAGACAGGCTTGGTCATAGAGGCAGCTTCTAAAGAGCATCTTAAAGGAGGAGAGAGAGGCGGGGAGGTTTAGGGAGGGAATTCCAGAGTTTAGGGCGTAGACAGCTGAAAGCACGGAAGGTGGAGCAAAGGAAGTCGTAACTGGTTTTTCTACCCATTGAATACGAGTGTTTGCAATTACAGCTAAAACTCCACTGTAACATTACGCTGAGTTTAAGGATTGCTGATAAGGTTCTTTAACTTTCTGGGCACTTACTGCAGAGTGTTCTTTTAAGTAACCAGATGCTCCCGCTCGCACTCTGAAAGTATGGAAAATTCACCTCCTGGGAGTGGGACTTGGCACGTGCATTCAAACATGTGTCCATTCAGCTGGCTCCTATATCATGTTCAGTTCTGGGCACTGCACCTCAGGAAGGATATATTGGTCTTGGAGGGGGGGGTGCAGTGGAGATTCGCCAGAATTATACCAGGGCTAAAAAGGTTAGATTATGAGGACAGGTTGCATGGACTAGGCTTGCATTCCCTCGAGTATAGAAGATTGAGGGGTGCTCCAATCGAGGTGTTTAAAATGATAAATGGATTCGATAGGGTGGATACAGAGAGGCTATTTGCCCTGGTCGGTGGGGGGGGGGGGTCCAGAACAAGGGGACACAATCTTGAAATCAGGAGTGAAATCAGGAAACACTTTTTCATGCAAAGGGCAGTGGAAATTTGGAACTTTCTCCCCCAAAGGCTGTGGATGCTGGGGGTCAATTAAAATTTTCAAGACTGAGATTGATAGATTTTTATGGGATATGGAACGAAGGCAGGTAAACGGAGTGTAAATCAGTTGTGATCTGATTGAATGGCAGAACACACTCGAGGGGCTGAATGGCCTACTCTTGTTACTATGTTTCTATGTTCCTAGCAACCCGGAATGCAAATCAGAGACTGCAGCACAGCTTGAATCGCACTCCACAGCTGCAGGTCTCGGGCTGGTAACTCAGTATTAACCGCAGCGTAAGAGGTTCACGAAACCCAAGACTAGCTCTCGGAAGAGCTGACCCTGGGCCCGAAATTTGGCGGCGGTCTGGAGCTGGCAGAGAGGTGTTGCAAACACAAATTTGCAGTACGTACACAGCACTCTATAGATTGTCAGCCTTGGCTCAATGGGTAGCACTCTGTCCCAAAAGGCTGTGGGTTGAGGTCCCACTCCGGAGACTTGAGAATATAATCGAAGCCGACACTTCCAGTACAGTACGGAGGGCAGTGCTGCACCATTGGAGGTGCTGTCTTTCGGATGAGACATCTGCCCTCTCAGGTGGATGTAAAAGATCCCATGGCATTATTTTGAAGAGCAGGAGAGTTCTCCCCGGTATCATGGCCAATATTTATCCCTCAACCAACATCACTAAAAAAAACAGATGATCCGGTCATCATCCCATTGCTGTTTTTGTGGGAGCTTGCTGTGCGCAAATTGGCTGCCACGTTTCCTACATTACAGCAGTGACTACACGTCAAAAATACTTCATTGGCTGTAAGGCACTTTGGTCGTGAAAGGTGCTATATAAATGCAAGTCCTTTCTCTCATTCTTTGTTTTTAATGGGGTCGTGCACTGTAAATGCCTTCAACAAGACAGACTCAGGGGCTGTAGCCAGAGCCCGTTGACAGACATAGTCTTGCCTTGCGTTGGTTGGCTCGACAAGGAGAAAGGACAGAGCTGTGACACCATCGCACCACCCAGTCTGTTGCAGTTTGTCACTTTAATTGATGTGAACCCTGTCAGTAATCCGACTCTGCAAGCAGCGTGGAATTTAGACATTTTCAGCCTCGCAGACAAGAGGGGGCCACCGCCTTGAAAACGCCAAGAGGCTTCTGCTCAAATAACGTCACGTCCATCATTCCCTAATTGTTCGTCGGACCCTGGTGAACAAGGGTCTCAACTCAATCCCAACCCCCAACCCCCCACCCCCCGGTCACCTCCCTACACCCCACCAACGCCAAACTTACAAACTATTTGTTTGCGTTTCACCTCATGCCTGTTTTAAAGCCTAATTAACCTGACCTTTAACCCCTCTGGCATTGGGCATCTCAGATTGCACAACAGCTTGACTCATGTCTTTTTTTTCCTCATGGATGAAAATGGATGAAGTAAAGGGGTGGAGGGGTGATTTAATTGAGGTGTTTAAAGTAGTAAAGGGATTTGATAGGGTAAATGCAGAGAAGCTATTTCTTCTGGTGGGGGGAATCCAGAACAAGGCGGTACCATCTTAAACTTAGAGCTAGGCCAGTCAGGAGTGAAATCAGGAAGCACTTCTTCACACAAAGGATAGTGGAAATTTGGAACTCGCCCCCCACCCACAAAAGGCTGTGGATGCTGGGGGACAATTGGAGCTTTCAAGACTGAGATCAACAGTTTCCAATGGCAGGAGAGGTCGGTAACCAGAGGACACAGATTTAAGATAATTGGCAAAAGAGCCAGAGGGGAGATGAGGAGAATTTTTTTTACTCAGCGAGTTGCGCTGCCTGAAAGGGCGGTGGAAGCAGATTCAATTGTAACTTTCAAAAGAGAATTGGATAAATACTTATAAAGGAAAATATTGCAGGGCTGTGGGGAAAGAGCAGGGGAGAGTGGGACTAATCTGATAGCTCTTTTAAAGAGCCGGCACAGGCACGATGGGCTGAATGGCCTCCTTCTGTGCTGTATCATTCTATGATCCTATATAGGTTGAGGGATAAATATTAGCCAGGACACCGGGGAGAATTCCCCTGCTCTTCTTTGAAATAGCGCCATGGGAACTTTTACGTCCACCTGAGAGAGCAGACGGGGCCTCGGTTTAACGTCCAACCTGAAAGACGGCACCTTTGACAGTGCAGCACTGGAGTGTCAGCCTGGATTTTGAGCTCAAGTCTCTGGAGTGGGGCTTGAACCCAGGGCCTGCGAACTCTTAGCCAAAGCTGACACCTAATTTGGCAGTCAGCATTGTTAAAAGATAAATTAAAAACTGAGCTCCTCAACCATTTTATTTTTGTTAAGTAACGCTCCTGTAAGGACAAACTCATTTCTGGGCTAGTCAGGGATGCGACTGCACCTATCAATGTGGACAGACCTGTTCTTGCTAACCCGAATAACAAAAACGGATGGCCAGAGGAATGTGACATTTCATGAAGTGGAGATGCCGGTGATGGACTGGGGTTGACAATTGTAAACAATTTTACAACACCAAGTTATAGTCCAGCAATTTTATTTTAAATTCACAAGCTTTCGGAGGCTACCTCCTTCCTCAGGTGAACGATGTGGAAATCCACATCGTTCACCTGAGGAAGGAGGTAGCCTCCGAAAGCTTGTGAATTTAAAATAAAATTGCTGGACTATAACTTGGTGTTGTAAAATTGTTTACACATTTCATGAAGAGATAGGTATTGGGATGAGAACGATCTGATTACAGTCTTCCCAGCTTTCGTAATGGTGAGGAATTTGCCATCCCCTCATAGGAATGTAGAAATAGGAGTAGTTCATTCAACCCACCGAGCATGCTCCTCCCTCACCCACCCTTTTGCTGCATTAATCAGCGTGTTGGTGAGCCTCCTGAGTACCTCAGTCTGGGTCAGCACCAGTCTATCAGTGGGACTCTGGTTGTAACCCTCCTGACCCAGAGGGAGCTCACTCAAGGGCCTCACTTAATGGAATGAGTCCAGTCCAGAAGGCGTGTCATTGGTAGACTGGTGATGTCATGGCAATACCGGAGACCTGGCTCAAAAAGGGCAGGATTAGGTACTAAATATTCCTGGATAGGGAAGGAAGGAAAGGAGGGGGAGTGGCAGTATTGATTAAGGAGGATATTGCAGTGCTGGAGAGAGAGGATGTCCTGGAAGGGTCAAGGACAGAATCTATTTGGTTAGAGTTAAGGAACAATAGAGGTGCCATTACATTACTGGGTGTATTCTATGGTCACCAGATAGTGGGAAGGAGATAGAGGAGCAAATTTGCAGGGAAATTACAGAGAAGTGCAAAAGCCATAAAGTAGTGATAATGCGGGATTTCAACTATCCTAATATAGACTGGGATAGTAACAATATAAGGGGCAAAGAGGGGGAGGAGATTTTGAAATGTGTTCAGGATAACTTTCTCGACCAGTATGTTTCTGGCCCAACGAGGAAAAAGGCATTGCTGGACTTGGTTCTGGGGACTAAGAGGGGCCAAGTGGAGCAAGTGTCAGTGGGGGAGCATTTAGGGAACAGTGATTATAGTGTCATAAGGTTTAGAATAGCTATGGAAAAGGACTCTGACCACTCTAAAGTAAAAATACTCAATTGGAGGAGGGCCGATTTCAATGGGATGAGAACAGATCTGGCCCGGGTAAACTGGAATCAAAGATTGGCAGGCAAAACTATAATTGAACAGTGGGCAGCCTTTAAACAGGAGATGATTCGGGTACAGACATGGTGCATTCCCACGAGGGAGAAAGGTAGAGCAACTAAAGCCAGAGCTCCCTGGATGACAAAGGAGATAGAGAGTAAGATGAAGCGGAAAAAAGTGCTGTATGACAGGTATCAGGATGGTAACACAAGTGCCAACCAGAGAGAATATAGAAAGTTCAGAGGGGAAGTGAAAAAGGAAATAAGAGGGGCAAGGAGAGAGTATGAGAATAGACTGGCAGACGACATAAAAGGGAATCCAAAAGTCTTCTACAGACATGTTAACAGTAAATGGATAGTAAGAGGAGGGGTGAGGCCAATTAGGGACCATAAAGGAGATCTACTCCTGGAGGCAGTGGGGATGGCCGAGGTACTAAATGAGTACTTTGCATCGGTCTTTACCAAGGAAAAAGATGCTGCCAGAGTCTCGGTAAAAGAAGATATAGTTAAGATACTGGATGGGCTAAAATTGAGGTTCTAGAAAGGCTGGCTGTACTTAAAGTAGATAAGTCACCCAGTCCGGATGGGATGCGCTCTAGGATGCTGAGGGAAGTAATGGTGGAAATTGTGGAGCTACTGGCCATAATCTTCCAAACATCCTTAGATACAGGGGTGGTGCCAGAAGACTGGAGAATTGCAAATATTAAACCATCGTTCAAAAAAGGGTGTAAAGATAAACCCAGCAACTATAGGCCAGTCAGTTTAACCTCAGTGGTGGGGAAACTTTTGGAAACGATAATCCGGGACAGAATTAGCAGTCACTTGGACAAGTGTGGATTGATTAGGGAAAGCCAGCGCGGATTGTTAAAGGCAAATTGTGTTTAACCAACTTGATAGAGTTTTTTGATGAGGTAACAGAGCGGGCAGATGAGGGCAATGGAGTTGATGTGGTGTATATGGATTTTCAAAAAGCATTTGATAAAGTGTCACACGGTAGGCTTATCATCAAGATTGCGATCCATGGAATAAAGGGGGCAGTAGCAACATGGATACAGAATTGGCTAAATGACAGGAAACAGAGAGTAGTGATGAACGGTTGTTTTTCGGATTGGAGGGAGGTGTACAGTGGTGTTCCCCAGGGGTCAGTGCTGGGACCACTGCTTTTCTTGATATATATTAATGACTGAGACTTGGGTATTCAGGGCACAGTTTCAAAATTTGCAGATGACACAAAACTTGGAAGTGTAGTGAACAGTGAGGAGGATAGTGATAGATTTCAAGAGGATATAGACAGGCTGGTGGCATGGGCGGACACGTGGCAGATGAAGTTTAATGCGGAAAAATGCGAGATGATGCATTTCAGTAGGAAAAATGAGGAGAGGCAACATTAGTTAAAGGGCACAATTCCAAAAGGGGTACAGGAACAGAGAGATCTGGGGGTATATGTGCACAAATCGTTGAAGGTGGCAGGGCAGGTTGAGAAAGTGGTTAAAAAAACATACGGGGTGCTGGGCTTTGTAACCAAAGGCATAGAGTACAAAAGTATGGAAGTCATGATGAACCTTTATAAAACACTGGTTCGGCCACAACTGGAGTATTGGCCTCCATTTTAGCACCCACTATCGGGTGCGTTCCTGGCGGGGGGGTGGCTCTGAAAATCGGGGAATCCCGGAGCGGGTCGGGAGCCCGGCTCCAACCCGCCCACTTCCGGGTTCCCCACAGACGCGCCGGCGTGCGCGCACAGCCCCCGCATGTGGGACTCCCGCAGGCAATTAAAGCCGGCGGGATGCCACTTAAGAGTCTCCACTTGGAGAAGCAAGGATTAATCAGGGATAGTCAACATGGCTTTGTCAAGGGAAGATCATGTCTGACTAATTTGATTGAATTTTTTGAGGGGGTGACTAGGCGTGTGGATGAGGGTAACGCAGTGGATGTGGTATACATGGATTTCAGTAAGGCCTTCGATAAAGTCCCTCACAGGAGACTGGTCAAGAAGGTACGAGCCCATGGAATCCAGGGTGCCTTGGCACTTTGGATACAAAACTGGCTTAGTGGCAGAAGGCAGAGGGTGATGGTCGAAGGTTGTTTTTGTGACTGGAAGCCTGTGGCCAGTGGGGTACCACAGGGATCGGTGCTGGGTCCCTTGCTGTTTGTGGTCTACATTAATGACTTGGATATGAATGTAAAAGGTATGATCAGTAAGTTCGCTGATGATACAAAAATGGTAGGGTGGTAAATAGTGAGGAGGATAGCCTCAGTCTGCAGGACGATATAGATGGGTTGGTCAGATGGGCGGAACAGTGGCAAATGGAATTTAACCCGGAAAAGTGCGAGGTGATGCACTTTGGAGGGACTAACAAGGCAAGGGAATACACAATGAATGGGAGGACCCTAGGCAAGACAGAGGGTCAGAGGGATCTTGGTGTGCAAGTTCACAGATCCCTGAAGGCGGCGGAACAGGTAGATAAGGTGGTAAAGAAGGCATATGGGATACTTGCCTTTATTAGCCGAGGCATAGAATATAAGAGCAAGGAGGTTATGATGGAGCTGTATAAAACACTGGTTAGGCCACAGCTGGAGTACTGTGTGCAGTTCTGGTCGCCACACTACAGGAAGGATGTGATCGCTTTGGAGAGGGTGCAGAGGAGATTCACCAGGATGTTACCAGGGCTGGAGCGCTTCAGCTATGAAGAGAGACTGGGAAGATTGGGTTTGTTTTCCTTGGAGCAGAGGAGGCTGAGGGGGGACATGATTGAGGTGTACAAAATTATGAGGGGCACAGATAGGATGGATACTAAGGAGCTTTTTCCCTTCGTTGAGGGTTCTATAACAAGGGGACATAGATTCAAGGTAAAAGGCGGGAGGTTTAGAGGGGATTTGAGAAAGAACTTTTTCACCCAGAGGGTGGTTGGAGTCTGGAACTCACTGCCTGAAAGGGTTGTGGAGGCAGGAACCCTCACAACATTCAAGAAGCATTTGGATGAGCACTTGAAATGCCATAGCATACAAGGCTACGGACCAAATGCTGGAATATGGGATTAGAGTAGACAGTGCTGATGGCCGGCGCGGACACGATGGGCCGAAGGGCCTCTATCCGTGCTGTATGACTCTATGACTCTATGACTCTATGACTCTAAGACTATTTACATTGCTATTTCAGGTCATTAACAGACCTGATTAAGGGAATATGTCTGGAGGGGTGGGATTTTAGAAACAACTGGGAATGTTCCCCATACTGGGGAAAACGCTCCCAGTTGAAATGGACGTGTTGCAGCTGTCAGCCTGTGGCAGCTGCAAAGGTCCATTTGACAGGTGGGGGGGGGGGAGACCCTCACTCATTGCAGGAGGCCACTCTGTCACTTGGGACAAAGTTTGGCCTCCACCACCCTCCTCCTGACAATCAAATGCACCATCTTGCACACTTACCCCGGGGTCCAGACACATGTACCTACCTTGCGGACCCCCTCAGATGTACATCTTCCGAATGGGGGCCGCCATAGCTGCAGTCATGACCTCCTCGGAGGGCGAACAGCATCACCAGCCTCACCAGCCTCGTCGGCCACGCCGTCCACCTCTGACACGTGGAGCCCCACAACACAGTGCTGTGACACATCCACCGCACAGAGAGATGCATCGCAGAGGGCACTACCCTCGCCATAGGGTCCACAGACCGAGGCTCAGCCTCCTGGACCTCTCTGAGCAGCAGTGCACACGGAGGCTCAGAGTCACTCGACATGTAGTCGTGGACATCTGCAGCCTCTTTCATGCCGAGCTGCTCCTGGCTGGCCCGAGCACCATCTTCTTACCTGTCGCTGTCAAAGTCACCACTGCCCTCAACAACTTCTCCTCCGCATCCTTCCAGGGTGCCACCGGGGACATCGCCGACGTCTCTCAGTCGTCTGCACAAAAGAGCCCTGCAAATACACCTACACCCACTCTGCAGTGACACAATGGGTGGCATCAGTTGTGGGTCTTCATTGTGATCCTCAGGAAAGGGCATTATTGCACAAACCAGACAAGATTCGCAAAGACGTGGCAGTAGTGGTGCCAATATAATATGTGATGTGAGTTGGTCAGAAATTAAATAGAAATAAAAACCATGACAAACCCTCAAACACCCTTGTGCATCCCCTTCATGCTCACGACACGTTTGCCTTACGCTTCCTACTGCACATATGTGATGCATGCCCTGTGGCTGCAGCACAGGTAGTGGCATGTTGAGTGAGGCTGACCGTGAAAGAGATGCACGAGAGGGTGAGTATGAGATAGAGCCATGAGATTGTATGAGGATTGGGTTGAGTGGTAGTGGCGGGATGAGTACTGGCGAGTTGAGTAAGTGCAGGTAAGATGAGGATGAGGTTTGAGTGGGTGTGAGGGGTGATGTGACAGAGTAGTGTTGGCAGTGCAGAAGGAGATGTGGGGTGGGGGCAGTGATGTGGCAGACGGAGTGTCGGGGAATGAGTAAGTGTACTCACTTTGGCTGACCTACTTAGGTCATTGAAGCGCCTCCTGCACTGTATGCAGGTGGGCGATATGTTGGTGGTGCAGGTGACCTCCTCTGCCACCTCGAGCCAGGCCTTCTTGGTGGCAGAGGCAGGCCACTTCCTCCCGCCCGCCGGGGGGAAGATCTCTGTCCTCCCCCTCCTCCTCACCCCATCTAATGATTCCTGGAGTGAGGCATCATTAAACTGGGAGCAGCCTTCCCCCTGGGCTGCTCCATGCTGTAATTTTTTCTATTTGTTGCAGCATCTGTCAGTGGAGGACTGCCCCTTTAAATAGAGCTCCTCCAGCTGACAGAGCTTACTGCGCATGCGCAGCCCGCCCGATGCGCAGATCAGCAGTGGGGAACCCGGAAGACCAGGTGAGTGGATCCAATTAGGCTGCGATCGCACGCGGGGCAGACTGATTTCGCCGGGCGCGTCACCCACGCGCCCAATAGCCGCCCCGCCGCAAACCCGCAGCCCTGGCAATATCGAGCCCATTGTGTCCAGTTCTGGGCACCGCACTTTAGGAAGGATGTGAAGGCCTTGGAGAGGATGCAGAGGAGATTTACTGGAATGATTCCAGGGATGAGTGACTTAAATTATGTGGATAGACTGGAGAAGCTGGGGTTGTTCTCCTTGGAACAGAGAAGGTAGAGGGGAGATTTGATAGAGGTATTCAAAATCATGAAGGGTCTAGTCAGAGTAGATAGAGAGAAACTTCCCATTGGCGGAAGGGTCAAGGACCAGAGGACATAGATTTAAGGTGATTGGCAAAAGAACCAAAGGTGACATGAGGAAAAACGTTTTTACACAGCGAGTGTTTAGGATCTGGAATACACTGCCCGAGGGAGTGGTGGAGGCAGATTCAATCATGGCCTTCAAAAGGGAACTGGATAAGTAGTTGAAACGAAAACATGTGCAGGGCTACGGGGATAGGGCGAGGAAGTGGGACTAGTTGGATTGCTCGTGCACAGAGCCAGTACGGACTCGATGGCCGCCTTCCGTGTTGTAACCTTTTTATGATTCTATAACCCAGTTTGAAATGTCCCTATTGGTGATACCCCAGTTTGGAATGGCCCTACTTGTGCTAACCCAGTTTGGAACGGCCCTCATTGATAGACTGGTGCTATCCTAGTTTAGAAAGTCACTCGAGAGGCTTACCAGTAGACCGGTGCAAATCCAGGGTGGGTGTCACTCAAGAGCCTCAAATCATGGAATAACGCTAGTCCACAGTGAGGATTCACTAAGAAGCCTAACTGATAGACAGACTTTCGTATAGAGGAGGGGTCATTCAGCTGTGCCCCTAAGACCAGACTCGCCCCAATAGCTTGTGGATGAATACAGCATCTGGTGTACTGCTGAGTCTCACAAGCCAAGCACTTACCAGGGTCAACCTCTGATTTGTGATCAGATAATGGGGTTGATTTTGATTCCTTTTGTCTGGCGATAACCAGGTGGTAACAGCCTCAAAATGAGGTCGGTAGCTTTACTGCCCGTTAGCACCAGCGATGTGGCCAGCACCATTTTAAAAGGGATCTAACGCCGAGTGTCCAAAGCGCCCGCCTGTTTCAGGCGATAGCCCCCTCTTTTAATATGGAAATCGGGACCCTGTGACGTAAATACGGCCCCGATTGCCATTTTAAGCAGGAACTGGTCGGAGCCTGATTACGTCTCTGTGAACCATTTTGGGACGTCTTTTGATGTATATCTGTAATGACTTAGATGAAGGAATAGAGAGCTGAATATCCAAGTTTGTAGATGACAGTAAGTTGGAAGGCACAGCAAGTTGCGTAGATGGGAGCAGGAATTTACAAAAGTGACATAAACAGACTAAGTGAGTGGGCAAAACTATAGCAGATGGTGGGGAAAGTGTGAGGCCATCCACTTTGGATCTGAGAAAGACAAATCGGAGGATTTTCTTAATGGTGAGAGACTAGGAGCTGTGGAGGAGCAATGGGATTTGGGTGTCCATGTACACGAATCACTAAAAGCTAGAGCACAGGTACAAAAAGCAATCAAAAAGGCAAATGGAATGTTGGCCTTTATCTCGAGGAGGGCTGGAATACAAAGGGGAGGAAATGATGCTTCAGTTGCACAGAGCCTTGGTCAGACCCCCATCTGGAGTATTGAGTTCAGTTCTGGGCACCGCACCTCAGGAAGGATATATTGGCCTTGGAGGGGGTGCAGTGCAGATTGACCAGAATGATACCAGGGCTTAAAGGGTTAAATTATGAGGCCAGGTTCCATAGATTAGGTTTGTATTCCCTTGTGTTTCGAAGGTTGGGGCGTGATCTAATTGAGGTGTTTCAAATGATTAAATTATTCGATAAGAGTAAATACAGAGAAATTATTTCCTCTGGTGGGGGAAATCCAGAACAAAGAGGCACACTTTTAAAATTAGAGCTAGACCATTCAGGAGCGAAATCAGGAAGCTTTTATTCATGCAAAGGATAGTGGAAATCTGGAACACTCTTCCCCCAGGGGGCTGTGGATGCTGGGTCAATTGCATCAAGGGATATGGATCAAAGGCAGGTGAATGGAGTTAAGGTACAGATCAACCATGATCTAAGTGAATGGCAGAACAGGCTCAAGGGGCTGAATGGCCTCCTCCTGTCCCTGATCGGGAGTGCACTGCCTGAAAGGGTGGTGGAAGCAGATTCAGTAGTAACTTACAAAAGGGAGTTGGATAAATACTTGAAGGAGAAAATTTTGCAGGGCTATGGGGAACAAGCAGGGAGGTGGGACTAATTAGATAGCTCTTTCAAAGAGCCAGTACAGGCATGATGGGCTGAATGGCCTCCTTCTGTGCTGTAGCATTCTATGATAAATTCTTGTTATTTACTAACTTGATTCTTTTTTGCAGCTTCTACAGTCCTTTTATTTCCTCTTCCTGGGATCAGCCCACAAATTATCAGATTTATTGAATTCATGATCCCAACTTGCGAGGGGGGCAGGGGGATGTGAACTCATGACCTCCGGAAGATTGCTAGTTCAGTACCAGAATTTACTGAGCCACCATGCACCATTACACACTGAGTGACCCACTATGTATTTCCAGCACTTCTTGTTTCTTGAAGGTGAAACAAAGGTGACAGCGGGGGACTGGTGACACAATGGCCTTTTACCTGTGAGACCTGGCTTTCAATCTAGGCCAGTAGTTTAGTGGTTATGTCACTGGACTAATAATCCAGAGAAGATAACTTCAAAATCCCACCAAGGAAATTTGAGAATTTGCACTCAGTTTTAAAAAAATCTAGTTAATAAAAGTGTCAGTAAAAGTGACCACGAAGCTGTCGGATTGTTGTAAAAACCCAACTGCTTTACTAATACCCTTTAGGGAAGGAAGCCTGCCGTCCTTACCCGGTCTGGGCCTACATGTGACTCCAGTCCCCGCACCAACATGGTTGACTCTTAACTGCCCTCTGAAGTGGCCCAGCAAGTCACTCAGTTGTATTAAACAGGCAATAAATGCCGGCCTTGCCAGTGATGCCCACATCCCAAGAATGAAGATATATAAAAGAAGGTTGATGAGATGAAAGTCTTCTCTGTCTGTTAGTCATCAAAAGAAAGACTTGCATTTATATAGCCCGTTTCACGACCTCAGGATGTCCCAAAGTGCTTTACAGCCAATGAAGTATTTTTGAAATGTAGTCACTGATGTAACGTAGGAAACGCGATTTGCGCACAGCAAGATCCCACAAACAGCAATGTGATAATGACCAGATAATCTGTTTTGTTTTATGAACCCATGACCTTCTGACTCAGAGGTAAGAGTGCTACTTACTGAGCCACAGCTGACACAGGGTGCTTATATGATATTGTTGGGCAGTCTCAATCCAGTTTCTGGTGAGCACGCACCCCACCCCCCCAACCATCCCTAAAAAGGGACTACCCTAATTCCGTCTTAATTGGCACCTTAATCTCGCTCAGGGAGTCTGCTGGATAACTGGTGGACAAAATGGTAAAACATCACATTGGTGCAATAGCTTGTGCTCCTATGGATGGGACTGAGGCACATTGTTGGGACAGAGGCAGAGGTAGCCTGACTCTGCAGCTAACAGTGGCCTGGCAATGCTTGAGGACATAGTGAGTGACCTATTCTCCGGCATTAGCATCCATTTCTTCAACATCATTTCAAGGGGAGACGAAGCCTCTTCTGCTAACACTGGGATCCGTGCAACACCCACAGGCCCCGGCTACAATATTTTCACTCGCCCGTCACTGTTGCTGCTAATGCTGCATGTCAGGAGCGACTGTTTCCTAGCACGATGTGTCCATTGATTAGTGAATTACCTTCGTCAGATGGGGTCCGCAGGGGAATGAAATACAAGAATCCTAAAGACTGTCGGTATCACATTCCCGCTCCTACACTCAACCAGGCAAGTGGAAGGAGGGGGGGGGGGGGGCGGGGAGGAATCAGCATTCAACCATCATCAATAAAAGATGGGCGTAATGAGTTCAGGAGCCTAGGGACTCAATGCACCACCATGAATTGCTAAAATAATGTCCCAATCTGCTCTCCTTAAGTCGATAGGATCATACGCCTGAGCGTGTGGTATGGGCCCTCTGAGTGCATAGTCTTGTTAAGTGTGCCCTCCATCTAATATTGACTGGCCACACAATTCCCCCAATAATCAACTCATTATTTATTGATAAACCCGAGGTAGAAGCACCAAAGCTGAGAATGCTTCAGTAACAAACATCTTCACTGAAGAACTTCAGATGGTATGGACTGGGGCCGATCAGATCCGCTACATCACAGGCCATGCACACATTTCATAGATGCTGGTGCGCAGCCAATTCAGTTCAGTCCAGGTGACATTAAGAAGCGGCTGAGGGCACCAGGCACAGCACCGGCTATGGGCCCTGACCATATCTCAGCTGGGGAGCTGAAGACCGGCACACCAGGGCTAGCCGCTCCTCCGGCCAAGCTGTTCCAGTACAGCAAGGACACTGGGATCTACCCAACAATGTGGAAGATTGCCCAGCTGTAGGTAGCGCTGTAGGTGTTGGCCTGTGGCTCAGTTGGTTGCACTCTCACCTCTGAGTCATAAAGGTTGTAGGTTCAACCCTGCTGGGAAATGCTTGTGAGGAGTTCAAGGGCATGATTAGGCTCCCACTTTGATCATAGAGTATTACAGCACAGAGGAAGGTGATTTGGCCCATCGTGCCTGTGCTGGCTCTTTGAAAAAGCTATTCAATTAGTCCCCCACCCCTGCTCTTTCCCCATAGCCCTGTCAGTTTTTCCTTTTCAAGTATTTATCCAATTCCCTTTTGAAAGTTATTGAATCTGCTTCCACCGCCCTTTCCGACAGTGCATTCCAAATCCTAATAACTCGCTGCGTAAAAAAATGTCTCCTTATCTCCCCTCTGGTTCTTTTGCCAATTAACTTAAATCTGCGTCCTCTGGTTACCGACCCTCCTGCCAGTGGAAACAGTTTCTCCCTATTTACTCTATCAAAACCCCTCATAATTTTGAACACCTCTATTAAACCTCCCTGCTTAACCTTCTCTATTCCAAGGAGAACGATCCCAGCTTCTCCAGTCTCTCCACATAACTGAAGTCCCTCATCCCTGGTCCCATTTTAATAAATCTCCTCTGCACCCTCTCTCCAAGGCCTGCATGATTAAAACAGCCCACCGGCCCAAGCAGTCTCAGCTCGGAGCCGGGAGGGAGGGGCACTTGGGCGAGGTGCCAGGGTGAAGGATGTAACCGCAGACCCCCCCTGCGTGACTCAGCACCTGCGCGGGGAGAAAAAGAGTCAGAAGAAAAATAAAAAGCTGAAAATGATATTCAGCCACACGGAAGGCAATACTTGGCTCTCTGCTACCTGATTCGTGATGACGTGTTAATCCCGAGTTGTTAATTTCGAGTGGCCAAGTTTATCCATCACACCTGACCTCCGACATACGCGGTTGTTGTGTTATTGTATTTCCTCGACTTGAAGGTGTCATGATATTTTATTGTCCTCCAGTCCCCCGTTATATTAAAGACGTCTAAAGTGACACCTGTAAGATTTCATTTGGTGTGAGAATATAAATTGAACCATTATGTCAGGGACCTCTGGGGTAACGTTGTGTGCAGAAAGAAGAAAGATGTTACATATGAACAAAGACTGGCAGGCAAATTTTGCTGTACTTGCAGCTTAAAGGGGTATTGTCACTTTTTCTTTCTTTTCCCCAATATTCTCACCCAAACGTGTCAGCCGTGGCTCAGTGGGTAGCACTCTCGCCTCTGAGTCAGAAAGTTGTGGGTTCAAGTCTCACTCCAGAGACTTGAGCACGTATTCCAGGCTTGTGCTGCACTGTCAGAGGTGCCGACTTTCGGATGAGGTGTTAAACTGAGGCCTCTGTCTGCCCTCTCAGGTGGATGTAAAAGATCTTGTGCCACTATTTCAAAGAAGGGCATGGGAGTTCTCCCCGGTATCCTAACCAATATTTGTCCCTCAACATCACTAAAACAGATTACCTACTTATTGCTCTTTGTGGGATCTTGCTGTGCGCAAATTGTCTGCTGCGTTTCTAACATTATAACAGTGACTACACTTCAAAACAGTACTTCATTGGTTGTAGAGTGCTTTGGGACGTCCTGTAGACATGAAAGATACTATAGCAAATGCACATCTTTCTTTCATTTAGAACAAATTGCAATATAAGTGCTCTCTAATTTAAGGAAGTATCCACTGTCAGGACCAACAATAAGTGCCTATTAAAGGGTGACTGTGCAGGTACAATGACAGCTCCCTTGCCATTTGTAGATGATATGGACAATTAGTCACCCAGAGCCAGCACAGCTGAGCATGAGACTATGGGAATAACTATCTCAAGAGGATTACACCAGGCAGATGGGAGGGCAACAGTGCTATTGCCTGTCAAGTTCATTGTGTAAAGGCCTAGTGTGAATATAGTTGGAATTACTTTCAGAAAATGCTGGAGCGGAGAAAGTCATTCATCATGTTCTGTTCAGCTTGTACCTGCGTCAACCCGGCTCAGTGGTAGCACTGTACTGGAGTGTCATCTGAACATACGGATTAAGAGCAGGAGTAGGCCATTCGGCCCCTCGAGCCTCTTCTGCCATTTGATAAGAGATCAAATGGCAGAGCAGGGGAATCAGAACGATCGTGGGTTCTAAGCCCCACTCTAGCACTTGCACCCATGATCTAGGCTGACACTCAGTACAGTGCGCAGGAAGTGCTGAGTCATTGGAAGTTGTGCCCTTTGGATGAAATCATAAAATCATAGAATGGTTACAGCATAGAAGGAGGCCATTTGGCCTGTCGTGTCCGTGCCGGCTCTCTGCAAGAGCAATCCAGCTAGTCCCTATCCCCGTAGCCCTGCAAATTTTTTCCCTCCAAGTACTTATCCAATTCCTTTTTGAAAGCCATGATTGAATCTGCCTCCACCACCCCCTCGGGCAGTGCATTCCAGATCCTAACCACTCGCTGTGTAAAAAAGTTTTTCCTCATGTCGCCTTTGGTTCTTTTGCCAATCACCTTAAATCTGTCTCCTCTGGTTCTCGACTTTTCCGCCAATGGGAACAGTTTCTCTCTATCTACTCTGTCTAGACCCTTCATGATTTTGAACACTTCTATCAAATCTCCTCTCAACCTTCTCTGCTCCAAGAAAAACAACCCCAGCTTCTCCAGTCTATCCACGAAACTAAAGTCCCTCATCCCTGGCATCAGTCTCGTAAATCTTTTCTGCACCCTCTCTAAGGCCTTCACATCTTTCCTAAAGTGATCCTTCCAAATGTTAGAGAATCTGTCTGCTTGTTTGGCTGGATACTATGGCACTATTTGGAGAACACCAGGAGGTCTTTCAGTGTCCTGGCCAATAACCAGGTGTTTAAGTTGACTAAAGGAGTTGGTAGGGTAGATAGAGAGAAACTATTTCCTCTGAAGGGGGAGGCCTGAACAAAGGGGCAGAACCTTAAAATTAGAGCTAGGCCGCTCAGGGGTGATGTCAGGAAGCACTTCTTCACACAAAGGGGAGTGGAAATCTAGAACTCTCTCCCCCTTTAAGCTGTTGAGGCAAGGGGTCTACTGACAATGTTAGATTGATCGATCTTTGTTAGGTAAGGATATTAATGGACATGGAGCCAAGGCAGGTAAATGGAGTCAAGATACAGATCAGCCATGATCTAATTGAATGGTGGAACAGGCTCGAGGGGCTGAATGGCCTACTCCGTTCCTATGTTCTTCCTATATTCCAAACCTTCCCTTAGCCAACACCACCAGAAAAAGAACTGTGTCATTCATTGTGTCATTGAGGATTTCCCAATTCTCCCTGGCTACAGGCATGGTGCCGGAGGTTTGGAGGACTGCTAACATTGTACCATTGTTTAAAAAGGGAGAAAAGAATAGACTGAGTAATTACAGGCCAGTCAGTCTAACCTCGGTGGTGGGCAAATAATTGGAATCGATTCTGAGGGACAGCATAAATCGTCATTTAGAAAGGCACGGGTTAATCAAGGACAGTCAGCGAGGATTTGTTAAGGGAAGGTTGTGTCTGACTACCTTGGTTGAATTTTTTGAGCAGGTAACAAGAAGGGTCGATGAGGGTAATGCATTTGATGTAGTCTACATGGATTTTAGCAAGGCTTTTGACAAGGTCCCTTGTGGCAGACTGGTCAAAAAAGTAAACGCCCCTGGGATCCAATGGAAAGTGGTAAGTTGGATCCAAAATTGGCTCAGTGGCAGGAAACAAAGGGTAATGGTTGACGGGTGTTTTTGTGACTGGAGGGCTGTTTCCAGTGGGGTTCCGCAGGGCTCAGTACTAATTCCCTTGCTTTTTGTGATATATATTAATGATATGGACTTGAATGTAGGGGACATGATCCAGAAGTTTGTAAATGATACAAAAATTGGCTGTGTGATTGATAGTGAGGAGGAAAGCTCTAGACTGCAGGAAGATATCAATGGACTGGTCAGGTGGGCAGAAAAGTGGCAAATGGAATTCAATCCGGAGAAGTGTGAGGTAATGCATTTGGGGAGGGCAAACAAGGCAAGGGAATACACAATAAATAGGAGGATACTGAGAGGTGTAGAGGAAGTGAGGGACCTTCAAGTGCATGTCCACAGATCCCTGAAGGTAGCAGGACGGTAGATAAGGTGGTTAAGAAGGCATACGAGATACTTTCCTTTATTAGCGGAGGCATAGAATATAAGAGCAGGGAGGTTATGCTAGAATTGTATAATACACTCGTTAGGCCACAGCTTGAGTACAGCATACAGTTCTTGTCACCATGTTACAGGAAAGACGTGATTGCACTAGTTCGGGTACAGAGGAAATTTACAAGGATTTTGCCAGGGCTCGAGAATTTTAGCTATGAGACAAGCTATGAGGTATTGCTGCAGTTATATAAGGTATTGGTGAGACCGCACCTGGAATACTGCATACAGTTTTGGTCTCCATACTTAAGAAAAGACATACTTGCTCTCGAGGCAGTACAAAGAAGGTTCACTCGGTTAATCCCGGGGATGAGGGGGTGGACATATGAGGAGAGATTGAGTAGATTGGGACTCTACTCATTGGAGTTCAGAAGAATGAGAGGCGATCTTATTGAAACATATAAGATTGTGAAGGGGCTTGATCGGGTGGATGCGGTAAGGATGTTCCCAAGGATGGGTGAAACTAGAACTAGGGGGCATAATCTTAGAATAAGGGGCTGCTCTTTCAAAACTGAGATGAGGAGAAACTTCTTCACTCAGAGGGTAGTAGGTCTGTGGAATTTGCTGCCCCAGGAAGCTGTGGAAGCTACATCATTAAATAAATTTAAAACAGAAATAGACAGTTTCCTAGAAGTAAAGGGAATTAGGGGTTACGGAGAGCGGGCAGGAAATTGGACATGAATTTAGATTTGAGGTTAGGATCAGATCAGCCATGATCTTATTGAATGGCGGAGCAGGCTCGAGGGGCCGATTGGCCTACTCCTGCTCCTATTTCTTATGTTCTTATGTTAAGATTGGATAGGCTGGGGTTGTTTTCTTTGGAACAAAGGAGGCTGAGGGGAGATTTAATTGAGGTGTATAAAATTAAGAGGGGCCTAGATAGACTGGATAGGGAGGACCTATTTCCCTTAGCAGAGGAGTCAGTGACCAGGGGCCATAGATTTAAAGTTATTGGTAGAAGGATTAGAGGGGAGCCGAGGAGAAATTGTTTCACCCAGAGGGTGGTGGGGGTCTGGAACTCACTGCCTGAAAGGGTGGTAGAGGCAGAAACCCTCAACTTATTTAAAAAGTGCATGGATGTGCACCTGAAGTGCCGTAACCTACAGGGCTATGGACCAAGTGCAGGAAAGTGGGATTAAGCTGGATAGCTCTTTTCAACCGGTACGGACATGATGGGCCGAATGGCCTCCTTCTGTGCCGTAACTTTCTATGATTCCATGATTTTATGATTCATCTTGTTGCTGTTGGGCAGACTCCGCTACGTGCGAATTGGTGGCTATGTTTGCCCACATGACAACTTCAAAATAATCATTTTTATGTGGAGAGCTTTGGGACATTTCTGAGAGATGTGATAAGATATTTTATCAATACAAGTTCCTTTTTTATACACATTTCCGGAAGTCCCAACTTGTGTTCTTTCCTATAACCAACTCATTCAAGTCAGTAATTCCTTTATATAATATATATAATTATATTATTTATTATAATGAATTTAATATTACAGCGATGACCAGAGGACATATCACATCATTAATATTAGTTATTGGTCAGAAGTTATCAATAGAAAGATGCCTGCATCCCTAAACACATCTATCATCTATCTATCTATCTATCTATCTATTCATCTATCTTTCTATCTATCTATTCATCTATCTATCTATCTATCTATCTATCTATCTATTCATCTATCTTTCTATCTATCTATTCATCTATCTATCTATCTATCTATCTATTCATCTATCTTTCTATCTATCTATTCATCTATCTATCTATCTATCTATCTATCTTCAATGATTACATAGTTTCTGCCTCAGCCACGAACCCTGGAAGTAAATTCCACAGCCTCACAACTCTCTGTGTGAAGATGTTTCTCTTGCTCCTTGTTCTAAGAATCTCACATTTAATCTTGTATCCAGTCTTGGTCAATACATTAGCCACTAGCCACATGTGGCAAATTGAGAATCCAGATGTGGCTGATTGCATTTCGTAAATAAAAATTGACTAATAGACACCGTCGTTGGTCATGTGATCTCAATGCTCATATTCGCACAGTGTATGCATGTGAACTTCGACCTATTTGTGTGTTTGTTGGTGCTTGATTACTGAGTGGTGGATTAAACAATGAGTGAAAAGGACATATTTGAATTGTAACTCGGCAAAGTTCGTCTTTTGGCGTGGCCAGCCAAATTCAGTTTAAAAGGCTTTTCGGAAGGGTTTCCGACTGATCTGTGTCACAGTGGGAAAAGGTATTTTCACTTTCCACCATGAAACCGAGTGTTTGGCCTCCCTCATGGATACTCTGCAGCCCTTTTATTATCTTCTTGTCAGTGCATAGGCTTGCCTCACTCTCCTTCTATGTCAATATTCAGTTTTGCTATGCCAGCTGTCAGAGTTTTGTTGCCTACTCTGGTCACTAGATGGCTCTGTGGAGCGAGGCGCTGAAGTCCCTCTCACAACCCCGTGGCCATCTTGTAGACTGAACAAGCTTAAATTCACCAAACGACTGAAGGCAATGCCCTGAGCAATTCACTTGTAAACATTAAACGGCAGCACAATTTGGAAGTGCGAGGTTTCACTTGTCCTTTGTGCACTCCTCTCTTAAAAGTATAATATTGTTAATTAGTGCAATATACAGAGCATTAAACCCAATCTGTTATTAACTTGAGAGTAGAAATAGTTGGGATTATGCCTATGTTAAAATTGCACAGAGAGGAATTCGGATATTGGTTAAATGCCTGTGCTGGAACATGCCAATCTTAATTTCCACCCTTTGAGTCTTTAAACAAATCTATCTTACATTCAAACCTATCTTCTGGGTTCATTATGGTGCAGAAAAACTCTGGCAAGTCCTCCTACAATCCACAGGCATTTAAAATCCAAGCTTGTATCACCTAAACAATACTTTCTTGTCTCTGAGTCAGAAGGTCGTGGGTTCAAATCCCAGTCCAGTACCTGAGCACATAATGCAGGCTGACACTCCAGTGCAATACTGAGGGAGTGCTGCATTGTCAGAGGTGCTGTCTTTCAGATGAGATGTTAACTAAGGCCCCATCTGCCGGTTCAGGTGGGCGCCGTTCAAAGAATCAGGGAGTTCTCCTAATGTCCTGGCCAACATTCATATCTCAAGGAACACCAGCAAAAGAGATTAACAGGTCACTTATCCCGTTGATGTCCGTGGGACCTGCTGTACACAAATTGTATTTGTCTACATTGCAACAGTGAATACACCGCACAAGTAAAGCGCATCCTGAGGGGCTGTATAAATTCCAGCTCTTTCTTCTTCCTGATTTATCCCATCTTCTTGCTCTTTTGAAACTTAGTGATGTCCTGCGCAATACACCTTCCACAGGAAACTAGCACTACACTTTAACAAAGAGCTCATTTCTTCCCTTAACACATCCAACCGATTAATGTCCAACTCAAGTGTATCAATATGCTAATTACATAACCGCATCTTAATAGAGGCATTTATTGCACAGCCATTTCAGTAAGAAAATTAACATAAATCAATACAAAGTTTCATATAAAATATTTCTCACAACAGTTGCTGACGCAGAGCCATGGAAAGATTAATGCATTTTAACTGAACTTAACAATTAATTGATAAACTTACTGATCATCGCTAAAATTATAATTAGTTTGAGTCCAGCACAACAACTGCCATCCAAGCTTGGCATCTTGGCTTTGTTGTTATAATTTCCTACATAACAACAATGACTCAAAGGTATTCCATTGGCAGTTAAACTCTTTGGAACAGGAGCAGGCCATTCAGCCCCTCGAGCCTGTCCCGCATCTCAAGGGCAACTTGGCATGGGCGATAAATGTCAGCCTTGCCACAGACAGCCACATCCCAAGAATAAATATTACATTTTTTTTTTAAAATACACCTGCCATCAAAGGTGACCTGTAAGATAAGGAAAGAAAAGAAAGAGCTTGCATTTCTATCGTGCCTTTCACCACCTCAGGAGTGCTTCACAGAAGTACTTTTTGAAGTGTAGTCACTGTTGTAATGTCGGAAACGCAGAAGCCAATTTGCGCACAGCAAGATCCCACTAACAGCAATGTGATAATGACCAGATAATCTGTTTTTAGGTGTTGGTTGAGGGACAAATATTGGCCAGGGCACAGGGAGAACTCCCCTGATCTTCTTTGATTTCCTATATTATAACAGGGACCAAACTTCAAAAAGTACTTCAATCGCTGTGGGATGCCCTGAGGTTGTGAAAGGTGCTATATAAATGCAAGTCTTTCTTCCAGTACCATGGGATCTTTTACGTCCACCTGAGAGGGCAGACAGGGCCTCAGTTTAACATCTCCTCTGAAAAACGGCACCATCTGAGAGTGCAGCACTCCCTCAGCACCGCACTGGGAGTGTCAACCTAGATCTTGTGCTTGAGTCTCTGGAGTGGGACTTGAACCCATGACCTTCTAACTGAGAGGTGAGAGTGCTACCCACTGAACCACAGCTAACAAATCAGACAAAAACCTATCCTCAACAATGTAAAGTCAGAAACCAGCACTAAGGCTGCAACCACTGATCTGAGACCCTTGTTCTGCCGATGGGCCCGAATGGTCTTTTCGCAACCCCCCTTTCCCCATGCTCATCCTTCAGCTCATTTCCAATGCTTAGGGGGAAGGGGCCGGAGGCCAGACCTTAAACAGCCTCAGTGCTTCCGAATTGCAGCTACCCGCCGGACCGGAGTTATACCAGAGTCGGTGTGACTCGAAGGTCTTTGAAACAACCTCTTCAAAGGGGTCTCACGCTTTAGTGTGCGCAGGGAGGGGCCAGGCTGAGAGTTAACCTCCAACCCCGCATTACGTTACCAGTTTTGGGACTAGGTGTCAGGCTTGGCTCTGTGGGTAGCACTCTCACTTCTGAGTCAGAAGGTTGTGGGTTCCAAATCCCACTATTCGAAGAAAAGCATAATGGTGCCCTGGCCAACATTCATCCCTCAACCATACACCACCAAAACAGGTTATCTGGCCATTGCTGTAATGTGGGGAATTGCTGTGTGCAAATTGGCTGGAAATGTTTCTCTTAAGGTTGCTACATCTGGTTGGATGTATCCCTAGAGATTTCATCACATGACTTCCTGCCTCTAACTGCCCTGCCCCCACACTCCAGCGATTGGTTACCTGATATGTCCATCCTCACAGTGCACCACTTTGCCACACTGCACTGGAGAGTGGACAGACACTTCATTGCCCCATTGGATGATTGTCAGTCAAACAGCCTTTCTTCCCTCATCTGCAATATTTTTATCAATAATAAATGAAAGTGATCAAAAAAATTAAAAGAAACCCGAACCCTGCTATTTTTCAACCAGGTGTTGCTCGCAGCAGTGTCCAGGAGATTGATCTTACATTCCTGGAGACTCCAGGACAATCCTGGAGGATTGGCAACCCTAGTTATCTTTGCCTTAGTCACCACCAGATCTGACTATTCCAACGCTCTCCTGGCCGGCCTCCCATCTTCCACCCTCCATACACTTGAGCTCATCCAAAACTCTGCTGCCTGTATCCTAACTCACAAGTCCCGTTCACCCATCACCCCCTGAACTCGCTGACCTACATTGGCTCGCGGTCCGGGAATGCCTCAATTTTAAACTTCTCATCCTTGTTTTCAAATCCCTCCATGGCCTCGCCCCTCCCTATCTCTGTAAACCTCCTCCAGCCCTACAACCCTCCGAGATCTCTGCGCTCCTCCAATTCTGGCCTCTTGCGCATCCCCAATTTTTAATCGGTCCACCATTGGCGGATGTGCCTTCAGCTGCCAAGGCCCTAAGCTCTGGAATTCCCTTCCTGAACTACTCCACTTCTCCCTCTCTCCTCCTTTAAGACACTCCTTAAAACCTACCTCTTTGAAGAAACATTTGGTCACCTGTCCTAATAACTCCTTAGGTGGCTCGGTGTCAAATTTTGTTTGATAATCGCACCTGTGAAGCACCTTGGGACATTTTACTACATTAAAGATGCTATATAAATGCGAGTTGTTGTTGTTGTTGTTGTTGTTGTTGTTGTTGTTGTTGTTGTTGTTTATCTACATAACAACAGTCACTATGGCCTAGACTTTAACCCCACCCACGACGGGCGGGAGAGGGTCGTGGGGGGGGGGGGGGGGGGGGGGCGGGAGGGGGTTAAAATATTGGAATCGAGCAACCCGACCACATTTTAACTATGAGGAAAGATTGGATAGGCTGGGGTTGTTTTCTTTGGAACAGAGGAGGCTGAGGGGAGTTTTAATTGAGGTGTATAAAATTATGAGGGGCCTAGATAGAATGGATAGGGAGGACCTATTTCCCTTAGCAGAGAGGTCAATGACCAGGGGAAATAGATTTAAAGTAATTGGTAGAAGGATTAGAGGGGAGCTGAGGAGAAATTTTTTCACCCAGAGGGTGGTGGGGGTCTGGAACTCACTGCCTGAGAGGGTGGTAGAGGCAGAAACCCTCATCGCATCTAAAAAGTACTTGGATGAGCACCTGAAGTGCTGTGACCTACGGGGCTACGGACCATGAGCTGGAAAGTTGGATTAGGCTGGGTAGCTGTTTATTGGCCGGCACAGACACATTGGGCCGAATGGCCTCCTTCTGTGCCGAAAATTTCGATGATTCAATGATTCTACGGTTCCCGGCCGTGGCAATATTTAAGGCGGCGATTCAGGCCCTGGGCAAGGCTTCCGCCAAAAGCAGGCGGGGCCGACTGAACATGCAAAAGCCGCGGCCTAATGGTGTCATCGGAGTGGTGACTTATTTTTGCACCTCGCCACTGGGGGAGTCCCGCGCTGCCAGATAGGTTTCATAACTTTGCCTGTCTTTAAGTTCCTTGTGGGCCAGGAGGAGCAGGAGTGCTCTCCCCCTACCCCCACCAGACCTCACAAGGAAGCCTTGTGCCTCCCCACTCCCTGATCTTATCCCCGTTAATATCGGGGCCGACGTCTCAGAAGTAATTTATTGTCTGTCAAGTTCTTTGGCCGAGCAAGCTACTCAGTCACATCACCACTTTCTAGAGATGGGCGATAAATGCCGGTCTTGCCAGCCACGCCTACATCCCAAGAATGAATAAAAGAAAAGTTAAGCATATATAATTATAATATAGACGTGTGTAAATATATATGTAGCTTCTAATATACCTATGTACACATACGTGTACTTATATACATGTTCACACATTTTAATGTACATTTGGTTAGATCTAGTCATTGACGTCCACGCTCGAGCCAAGTCCAGCTTTAGATGTTAGAGGTAACTTTCAGACTCGGTGCTGACAACGGGGAGCCTTGTCTGCCGGGAGCATGCGTCCGAAAATCGGGCGCCCGATTTTTCGACCGTCTAAAATCCCTGATTACCACGATCCCAACGGACAAGGCTTGCTGCCAGCAGCCTTCAATCGGAAAATGAACCCACTGTAATTAGGTTTTATATAATAATAATAACCTGCTCGTCTATTACTTTTCAATATTATCTCTTTTTAAAAGAATATTAATGGAACCCAATCTTTGCCTTGCTGCTTTAGCGCAGAACAAAGATGCGACTGTTGCCAAAGCATAATTAATTTTCCGCCTGTGCTACATAAAGCAGATTCCCCACGCCCTCTCCTCACTATCTCTCCATCACTAATTGGGCAATAAACTCTTTCTTTGTATTTCGCTGTTGCAAAAAGCCCAGAAAGTTAATTGAATTTGGCTGCGATTGCCAGCGGGCCCTGGTAACATCATGTGCAGAATGCTCCATGCCTGCTCTCCCAGCCCAGCCCACCCCCTCAGGGGGTTGGGGGGGGGTGGCGGGTGTGAGGGGAGGAGGCCTACAGAAAGACGAGGAGCTCGGGCCTCCTCCCAGTGCCATCCCACCATTCAAACCCACCCACCCACAGACAAAAGGCAAGCTCTCGCTGCTTGAAACCAGCGTTCAGTAACACACACACACACGCTCGAAAAAAATAGAGAGAGCAATAAAGGCAAGGTTTTGTCGAACATAATTAAAGTCAGCAGGCAGAGGGGACCTGGAGGATCTGTGATGGACAGTTCACTTGCCTCGGGGAAAGAGATAATTGCAGAGAAAAATAAAGTGGGGGTGGGTGGGGGAATTCTGCCATTAACTGCGTCTCTGCAGAGTCTCACAGAGGAGACAAGCCGTCAGGAGAGGGATTTAGGGGAAAGGTTGCTTGTTTTAATAATTGATGGGAGCGTTTCTAAAGCACCCTGAGCCTTGAAAACGCTACTGGGGGCTCATAAGATTGATAGCAGTATAATTTATTACCTGGCGTGGTGCGTCTGAATGAGATATTGTCTGTGCATTTGTTACAGGGCTGGACAGGGGAGGGTTAATCGCCTGGGTGTATGAAGGGGAGGAGAAGCCTGGCCGTACATGATAAATTAGCCAGCGATTTAATTGGAAAGCTCATCATTAACTCTCACCCCATTAGGATCTCGGCTTCACCCTCAAAGGGGTGTAATGTTTAATATTAATATTTGTATCTTTCTCTCTATTGCAGTTGAATTTTTTTTTACATAGAATTACAAGGAATGTACAGCACAGAAACAGGCTCTGTGCCGGTGTTTATGCTCCACACGAGCCTCCTCCCTCCCTACGTCATCATTTTAAAGTACTTTTTTATTTTAGACTGCTGATTCGCTGCGTCGTTTCGATTTGGAGTGGTCGTGAGTGTCCCTTAGTTCGAAAGAGGTGAAAGACTTGCATTTATATAATGTCTTTCACGACCTCAGGATGTCCCAAAGCACTTTACAGTCAATTAAGTACTTTTGAAATGTAGTCACTGTTGTAATTTAGGAAATGCTGCAGCCAATTTGTGCACAGCAAGGTCCCACAAACAGCAATGTGATAATGACCAGATAATCTGTTTAAATATTGTCCAGGACACCGGGGAGAACTCCCCCAGTTATCTTCAAAATAGCATCATGGGATCTTTTACGTCCACCTGAGAGGGCAGATGGGGCCTTGGTTTAATGTCTCATCCTTTGACTGTACAGCATTCACTCAGTACCGCACTGGGAGTGTCAGCCTAGATTATGTACTCAAGTCTCATGGAGTGAACCCATGACCTTCTGACTCAGAGGTGAGAGTGCTACCACTGAGCCACAGCTGACACCTAAAGGTATCAACCATGTGGTGTAGGACTGGAGTCACATGTAAGCCACACCAGGTGGGGGTGGCAGGTTCCCTTCTCTGAAGGACTTTAGTGAACCAGTTGGATTTTTATCGGCATTCCAGCAACTTTTGTAGTCTTCCCCCCGAACAGTGCCAAACTTTACCGAATTCAATGTCCCAATTTGCCATGCTGGGATGTGAACTTACAATCTATGGGATTGCTAGTGCAGTACCATAACCACTAGGTTACCATACTCACGAAGCAGACGGCGACAGATTATGGGCCTGGTTCTCTTCCGACCCATACCATATGGCGACAGCTCCTCCCACAGTCAGGTATCTGCCTACAGATATGGTTGGTGGCATCTTGTAACGTGTAGCAAACAGGCTATGCTGGCTATTGATCATCCTGGGATGCCTTCTTTCATGCAGCGTCACTGAAAGCACAACGTACAGTAATTGGGGTGTTTCCGAGGAAGATCCAACATTAAGAACATAAGATCATAAGCAGGAGTAGGCCATATGGCCCCTCAAGCCAGCTCCACCAGTCAATAAGATCATGGTTGATCTTCTACCTCAACTCCACTTTCCTGCCCATATCCCTTGAATCTCTTGATTCTCTTAGTGTCCAAATATCCATCGATCTCAGCCTTGAAGATACTCAACGACTGAGCATCCACAGCCCTCTGGGGTAGAGAATTCCAAAGGTTAGTCCAGCATTCACATATCTTAGTGGTGTTGTTTTCCTTCTATCTCTTTTGCTGGCACTTAGGTTCTTATGAGCCAATTGTTCCAATGACTTTTCTTGCCCCAGCACCAATTGGTTTCCCAATGGGAATTCCCCTATCCGAAGTCTGCTGTCCCAATTTTCTTTCGGAATAGGAGCCTATAAATGCACTTATTGTGCCAAAGCGAAGTACGTTCACTCACAGAATCAAAGAATATCATGCTGTATTTATCCAATTCCCTTTTGAAAGTTACTATTGAATCTGCTTCCACCACCCTTTCAGGCAGTGCATTCCAGATCATTGCAACTCACTGCATAAAATGTTTTCTAAAGATGCTATCAAAAGATGTGGGTGTGTGGGTATCTGCGGATGAGCTCATGTCAGCTCACGTCCTGGGAAAGCATACAGGTTTCCCAGGTTTGCTTGGGAGGAACAGGTATCTTACGGCTTACGGTTCCCAAAGCTCTCCACCACTGGGGCTTTCCACGGGTCATGTCTGGGTCTGTTGCAGATTAATTGATGAGAGATTGATTGCTATGATTAGTCAACAACTCCATTGTCGTTGTATCAAGTGATTAGCAGGATGGTAGAAGGTGAACTAGATGGACCTCGGTCTTTTCTCATCTAGTAATTCCTATGTTCCGATGCGTCAGGAGCTGTGGCTGCAGCCGATAGCCTTGATCTCCTCGAAGCCACACAGAGAGTTGCCTTTCTGGGCTAAAGATTGACATCTACCAGAGGGGCAAGCATTCACCTGCATGATGTGGTGTTGCTAATTGTAAACAGGCCGAACATTGAGATGCAGGTGGTGGCATTGAGCAAGAGAGCACATGTAGCCCATTGAGTATAACTGTTGACTCCTTGGATCTTCTGCAATCCCGCTACGCCGTAAAGCTGCACTGCCCTGTTATGAAATTGCTTGCTGCCGCAAACCAACCCCCACCCCACACACTTGCTGACTGGCTGATGTTAGTGACTTTCCTCCCCATGGCAGCCTGAGGTGCCCCCGTCACAGTAAAGTTACGGGCGTTCAGGACCTTTACAGCCACCGGCAGCACAGTGCCCGTGGCGGAGGTGGGCTGCAGGCCTGTAGGTCGCAGCGGGTGGCATATCTTTATAAAGTGAAGCCTCTGCAGGCACTGCCCCCTGGCACAAGTGGAGGTAGGAGTGCCTCTGCCCAGATATTCTGGTATGGGTGGCGCTGACTCCACGTGCTATATGCCTCAGCGGCCTGGCTCCTCTCGTCTTCGCCCAAAAAATGGGCGCTCGTGAACTTCTAGGCCGCAGTTGCCTCACGCAAAAAGACAGGCACGGACTCCCATATTCTCTCTCACACCCTCCGTCTTGTTTGCTTGTTACCCAGTCCTTATTTGCAACTGAAGTATCGAGTGGCTCACTCGTGCCTTTTAGGTCCCCTGTCACTCTCCATACCCCCCCCCCTTGCCCCCTTGTCCGCTTGCCGCTTGCCCCAGGCTGTGATGGGCTCCCAGTGCTTGGAGAGTTCCAGCTTTTAGGGCTGATGGGAGCCGCAAAAAGCCTGTTAAAATATTAAAATCTTAAAGTGGAATTCATTCCCTTTCATTGATCGACTGAAGTGCATTTTTACTGGATTTCCCTCAGAAAAAAAAATAGATTCGAAAGATCTAAAGGAAAATGCATTACCTTTTCCGAATTCTTTCTCCATTATCTAGTTGGACGTCACGGCTTATCTGTTGAATTCATCAGTCTAGACAATGGGGCTGGGTTCAACTCTGGTTATCCAATTATAGATTTTCTGTGATAAACAGGCCAGAGGAGCTAGAGGTTTAGAATCGGCAGTTTTCTGGAAACGAATGGGTTTTTGCTTTGCATTAACTTGTACTTTTTCACCATTACTGTTACATTTTGCTTCCCCTCAGCTCCTGAAGGCGCTGATTAATGTATGAGGGTGGGTGTAACAGGGTTGCTGCCAGTCCCCCAACCCAAGCGGCCGTTATATATTCAAAGCCTGCTATATCCTTCCCCTGCCCACCTCCCCTCGGCTCTCTCCCAACACCAAGCCCAATATCATAGAATCATACCGCACAGAAGGAGGCCATTCGGCCCATCGTGTCTGTGCTGGCTTTTTGAAAGAGCTATCCATATACTCCCACTCCCTTGCTTTTTCCCCATAGCCCTGCAAATTTTACCTTTTCAAATATTTATCCAATTCCCTTTTGAAAGTTAATACTGAATTTGCTTCCACCGCACTTTCAGGCAGCGCATTCCCGATCGTAACAGCTCGCTGCGTTAAAAAAAAAGTTCTCCTCATCACCCCTCTGTTTTTTTTGCCAATTACCTTAAATCTGTGTCCTCTGGTTACCGACCCTCTTGACAGTGGGCCAGAAGCTGGTCCAAACCATGTAAGTGAGGCTGACAGTGAGGTGGGGGGTCAGCACACTAACCGCTGGGCAGGAAGTAGTGATGCATCATGTGATCAATGCCCAGTCATAAAATATACACACAAATTCTCATAAATACCACTGATGGAATTCACTCAGAAAAATAAACCCAGTTCCGTCTGGTTGAATGGGTTTGTGATGCTCACAGCCTGTATGCTTTCAGAATTTGTTTCAAACAGGACATTCCTGCTATTGCTGTTTGATGTCATTAATGCAATTTATCGAGTAAAGGTGCCGCTTTGCGTGTGTGTGTTGTGTCCATCACTGCGTCTATGCTCGTGTGTATTTATCTGCTTATCCATGTACAATGCCTGTGTATATTTGTGTCTGTGTGTGCACCTATGTCTGTCTGTGCATGTGTGTGTGCGGCAGTCTGCCAGTCTGTCTGTACACATCTGTGTGTCTGTTGGCTTGTCTGTGCATGTACGTGAGTGTCAGTCTGTCGGTGCACGTGCACCTGTGAGTCTGTTTGTGTGTGTGTCTGTGCATGTGAGCCTGTGTGTGCGTACAAGTGTTTGACTGTCTTTGTATATGTACATATGTTTATGTGTGTGCACACTTGTGTGTATGTATTTTTGTGTGTGTGCATGTCTGTATATGTGTGTGCATGTCTGTGTGTCTGTATATATGTGACTGTGTGTGTGTGTGTGTGCATGTGCCTGTGTGTGCCTGTGTGTGTTTGTCTGTCTATGTGTGTCTGCGTGTGTGTGTGGGCCTGTGTGTACGTATGCCTATGTGTGTGTGTGTGTGTGTGTGTGCATGTACCTGTGTGTACGTCTGTCTATGTGTGTCTGTGTGTGTGTGGGGGGGCCTGTGTGTCTGTGTGTGTGTGTGTGCCTGTGTGTATGTCTGTCTATGTGTGTCTGTATGTGTGTGTGGGCCTGTGTGTATGTCTGTCTATGTGTGTCTGTGTGTGTGCGTGTGGGCCTGTGTGTATGTGTGTCTGTGTGTGTGTGTGTGTGCATGTGTGTATGTCTGTCTATGTGTGTCTGTGTGTGTGTGCCTGTGTGTATGTCTGTCTATGTGTGTCTGTGTGTGTGTGTGCCTGTGTGTATGTCTGTCTATGTGTGTCTGTGTGTGTGTGTGTGCCTGTGTGTATGTCTGTCTATGTGTGTCTGTGTGTGTGCGTGTGGGCCTCTGTGTATGTCTGTCTATGTGTGTCTGTGTGTGTGTGTGCCTGTGTGTATGTCTGTCTATGTGTGTCTGTATGTGTGTGTGGGCCTGTGTGTATGTCTGTCTATGTGTGTCTGTGTGTGTGCGTATGGGCCTGTGTGTATGTCTGCCTGTGTGTGTGTGTGTGTGTGTGTGTGCCTGTGTGTATGTCTGTCTATGTGTGTCTGTGTGTGTGTGTGTGTGTGTGTGTGTGCCTGTGTGTATGTCTGTCTATGTGTGTCTGTGTGTGCGTGTGCCTGTGTGTATGTCTGTCTATGTGTGTCTGTGTGTGTGTGTGTGTGTGTGGGCCTGTGTGTATGTCTGTCTATGTGTGTGTGTGTGTGTGTGTGTGCCTGTGTGTATGTCTGTCTATGTGTGTGTGTGTGTGTGTGTGTGTGTGGGCCTGTGTGTATGTCTGTCTATGTGTGTCTGTGTGTGCGTGTGCCTGTGTGTATGTCTGTCTATGTGTGTCTGTGTGTGTGTGTGTGTGTGTGGGCCTGTGTGTATGTCTGTCTATGTGTGTGTGTGTGTGTGTGTGTGTGCCTGTGTGTATGTCTGTCTATGTGTGTCTGTGTGTGTGTGTGTGTGTGTGTGCCTGTGTGTATGTCTGTCTATGTGTGTCTGTGTGTGTGTGTGTGTGTGGGCCTGTGTGTATGTCTGTCTATGTGTGTCTGTGTGTGTGCCTGTGTGTATGTCTGTCTATGTGTGTGTGTGTGTGTGTGTGTGGGCCTGTGTGTATGTCTGTCTATGTGTGTCTGTGTGTGTGTGGGCCTGTGTGTATGTCTGCCTGTGTGTGCGTGTGTGTGTTTGTTTTCCTGCTAATGTTGTTTCTCAGGCTCATTTCCAACCTGCTGGATTTGTAAAGTAAAGTGAGGGAGCTGTCACTCTGGCTTTGTGTGTTTTGGCCGATTTTTAAGTGTCTGATTGATGTAGTTGGCGCCAAGGGTTTTTCCCAGAGGAGGGGAAGTGGAGGACTAGGGTTGGTAATGTAATCCAATCTGGGGATGGATACTGCTAATTCCACTCTGAGAGGCAGGGGCCACAGAGAGTGGGAGGTGACAAGAGATCAGTGGAAAGAGAAATCCATGGGGAAGATTCTGATAATGGAGCTAATGGGATGTGAATAAAGACAGTAGCAATGATATGGAGGAGGCCTGTTAATTGGGACATAATGGGAGAAAATCTATTACCCATCTATCAAATTCTGCCTATTGGACAAACAAGATTAGGACTGACTTTAAGGCTACTACTAACACAACAACAACAACAACAACAACAACAACAACAACAACGAATTGCATTTATATAGCGCCTTTAATGTAGTAAAACATCCCAAGGTGCTTCACAGGAGCGATTATCAAACAAAATTTGACACCAAGCTGCATAAGGAGATATTAGGACAGGCGACCAAAAGCTTGGACAAAGAGATAAGTTTTAAGGAGTGTCTTAAAGGAGGAAAGAGAGGTGGAGAGGTTTAGGGAGGGAATTCCAGAGCTTCGGGCCTAGACAGCTGAAGGCACGGCCGCCAATGGTGGAGTGATTAAAATCGGGGATGCGCAAGAGGCAAGAATTGGAGGAGCACAGAGTTCTCGGAGGGTTGTAGGGCTGGAGGAGGTTACAGAGATAGGGAGGGGGCGAGGCCATGGAGGAATTTAAAAACAAGGATGAGAATTTTAAAATCGAGGCATTCCCGGACCGGGAGCCAATGTAGGTCAGCGAGCACAGGGGGTGATGGGTGAACGGGACTTGGTGCGAGTGAGGATCGGGCAGCAGAGTTTTGGATGAGCTCAAGTTTATGGAGGGTGGAAGATGGGAGGCCGGCCAGGCGAGCATTGGAATAGTCCAGTCTAGAGGTAACAATAGCATGGGTGAGGGTTTCAACAGATGAGCTGAAGTACGGGTGGAGACGGGCAATGTTACCGAGGTGGAAGTAGGCGGTCTTAGTGATGGAGTGGATAAGTGGTCGGAAGCTCATCTCGGGGTCAAAGAGGACGCCAAGGTTTCAAAAGGTCTGATTCAGCCTCAGACAGTGGCCAGGGAGAATGATGAAGTCAGGGGCTAGGGAACAAAATTTGTGGTGAGGACCAAAGACAATTGCTTCGGTCTTCCCAATATTTAAACTTTAATACAAGAAAGGTGGGCTATCCTCAGTGTCTCAGCTGGTGAAGATCTGACACAGGTGTACCAGAACCGTCTGTCAACACTAACTGACTAGGCTCTCACACATGGGAGGGCTAAGGCACCAGAGGGTGACCACTGAATGATAGCCCAGCAGAGTCAACATCTGCAGGAAAGGAGGGAAGAAACACAGTGATAAACAAAGGTGCTGTTTTAAAGGCAAGTTTAGCTCTGTGGTGGCACTCTGAGTGAGAAGGTTAGGGGTTCAAAGCTCCCTCCTGGATTTAAGCACAGAATCTAGGCTGATAATTCAGTGCCTGTACGATCTAGCTGCGTTTATGTATGTTTATAGATATCTGCATTTGTACCTTTCTATATTTTGAGCTATTATAGAATCATAGAATGATACAGCTCAGAAGGAGGCTATTCGGTCCATCGTGCCTGTACCAGCTCTTTGAAAGAGCTATCCAATTAGTCCCACTCCCCTGCTCTTTCCCCATAGCCCTGCAAATTTTTCCTTTTCAAGTATATATCCAATTCCCTTTTGAAAGTTACTGCTTCTACCATCCATTCAGGCAGAGCATTCCAGATCATAATAACTCGCTGTGGAAAACCACTTCTCATCTCCCCACTGGCTCTTTTGCCAATGACCTTAAATCTGTGTTTTTTTCATTCGTTCATGGGATGTGGGCGTCGCTGGCGAGGCCAGCATTTATTGCCCATCCCTGATTGCCCTTGAGAAGGTGGTGGTGAGCCGCCTTCTTGAACCGCTGCAGTCCGTGTGGTGAAGGTTCTCCCACAGTGCTGTTAGGAAGGGAGTTCCAGGATTTTGACCCAGTGACGATGAAGGAACGGCGATATATTTCCAAGTCAGGCTGGTGTATGATTTGGAGGGGAACGTGCAGGTGGTGTTGATCCCATGTGCCTGCTGCTCTTGTCCTTCTAGTTGGTAGAGGTCGCGGGTTTGGGAGGTGCTGTCGAAGAAGCCTTGGCGAGTTGCTGCAGTGCATCCTGTGGATGGTACACACTGCAGCCACTGTGCGCTGGTGGTGAAGGGAGTGAATGTTTAGGGTAGTGGATGGGCTGCCAATCAAGCGGGCTGCTTTGTCCTGGATGGTGTCGAGCTTCTTGAGTGTTGTTGGAGCTGCACTCATCCAGGCAAGTGGAGAGTATTCCATCACACTCCTGGCTTGTGCCTTGTAGATGGTGGAAATGCTTTGGGACGTCAGGAGGTGAGTCACTCGCCACAGAATGCCCAGCCTCTGACCTGCTCTTGTAGCCACAGTATTTATATGTGTCCTTTGGTTACCGACCCTCCTGCCAGTGGAAACAGTTTCTCCTTATTTACTCTATCAAAACCCCTCGTAATTTTCAACATCTCCATTAAATCTCCCCTGAACCTTCTCTGCTCCGAGGAGAACAATCCCAGCTTCTCCAGTTATCTATCCCTACCTCTCTGAATTTATGTCTATGCCTATTTATATCTATCTGTATCCATATCTATCCATCTGCATCTATCTCTATCTACATTTAGATGTACCTGTATTATATGTATCTATACAGGTGTTGTAGGTATCAGCTGTGGGTCAGTGGTAGCGGAGGGGTTGTTCTCCCTGGTGTCCTGGGCCAATGTTTATCCCTCAACCAACAGATTATCTGGTCGTTATCACATTGCTGTTTGTGGGATCTTGCTGTGTGTATATTGGCTGTCACGTTGCCCGCATTACAACAGTGACTGCACCTCAAAAGTTCTTCATCGGCCGTAAAGTGCTTTGGGACTTCCTGAGGTCGTAAAAGGTTTTATATAAATGCAAGTCTTTGCTTCTTTTTATTTTTTTTTAGGGGCCAGCTTCGCTCAGCAGCAGAATGCTCACCCCTAAATCGGTGGGTTGTGGGTTCAAGTCCCACTGCAGGACTTCTGATGGCTGATAATTCAGTGTGGTGCTAATGGAGTGCTCCGTTGTGCTTTGAATGAAACAGTAAACTGAGGCCCCACCTGCCTGTTAAATTGTGTGCTAAAGATCCCATGGGAGTTCTCAATAAAACCCCAGTGCACATCTGGGTGCACCTCAATAAATTTAGGTGTCATCCTCGGCTCACTTGATAGCACTCTCACCTCCGAGTCGGAAGGTTGTTTGTTTAAGCCCTACTTTAGAAACTTGAGCACAAAATCGAGACTGACACTCCAGTATTGAACCGTATATAGATGAATGAATTAAACACAAATAATCGATTTATAGTAGATCCAGTTCTTTGTAGCAAATTGAATAGAACAAAGGTGCTTTTTCTGTGCTTATACACATTATGCTGTTACATCTTGACTTTTGTGTTTTAAATGTCTTGCCATAAAACCCTGTATTCCCATTAGTGTTTTAATGGCCTTAACAACTTGCAGTGCTGCTTTTAATGACTTGTGAATGGGAACTCCCAAATCCCTCTGCTCTTCCACATCACCCAGCTTTCATTCATTCAAAGTATAATTATTACTTGTATTTTTTTTGATTTACATTTTATTTATTTTTCACCCTTGCATTTACCTGACATTGAATGCCATCTTCCACCACCCTTTTGCCCATTCCACCTCATCCCCAATTCCAGACCCCTTAATTTTCTCCAATAGCCTCCTGTGTGGTCCCTTGACAAAGGCTTTCGGAAAGTCCCTCCACACTACATCCATTGCATTGCCCCCATCCACCATATCTGTCACCTCCCCTAGTTTGTCAAACACGATCTTTTTCTCTGACGTCTGTGTTGGCTCCTTCTACTTCTTTTCTTTACATCTAGGTATACAGTCATTTAATCTTTAATTAAAGATTCCAAAACTTTTGAACCTACCACAGATGTTAAGCTAGCTGGCCTGTAATTACTCAGGGTTAGATCTTCCTCCCTGTTTGAAAATGGATGTCGCATTGACCACAACGGTGGAAGTGAGATAAACCCGAAGGAAATTCACCCCCATAATTTCTAGGACCTCCGCTATTTCTGTCCCCATCTCCCTCAGAATCCTTAGATGTATCCCATCAGATCCTGGCACTTTGTCCTCCTTTAGCGTAATGAACTTCTCTGATACTTTCCTTTTATTTATTATAGAATCTCTTATTTTACATTTAACCAATTCTGAATTTACTTCCTCCACCAATATCCTTCTCTTTTTTTTTATTCGTTCATGGGATGTGGCCGTCGCTGGCGAGGCCAGCATTTATTGCCCATCCCTAATTGCCCTTGAGAAGGTGGTGGTGAGCCGCCTTCTTGAACCGCTGCAGTCCGTGTGGTGAAGGTTCTCCCACAGGCTGTTAGGGAGGGGGTTCCAGGATTTTGACCCAGCGTCGATGAGGGAACAGCGATATATTTCCGAGTTGGGATGATAGAGTCATAGAGTTATACAGCACGGATAGAGGCCCTTCGGCCCATCGTGTCCACGCCGGCCATCAAGCCCTGTCTAATCTAATCCCATATTCCAACATTTGGTCCGTTGCCTTGTATGCTATGGCATTTCAAGTGCTCATCCAAATGCTTTTTGAATGTTGTGAGGGTTCCTGCCTCCACAACCCTCTCAGGTAGTGAGTTCCAGACTCCAACCACCCTCTGGGTGAAAAAGTTCTTTCTCAAATCCCCTCTAAACCTCCCGCCTTTTACCTTGAATCTATGCCCCCTTGTTATAGAACCCTCAACGAAGGGAAAAAGCTCCTTAGTATCCATCCTATCTATGCCCCTCATAATTTTGTACACCTCAATCATGTCCCCCCTCAGCCTCCTCTGCTCCAAGGAAAACAAACCCAATCTTCCCAGTCTCTCTTCATAGCTGAAGCGCTCCAGCCCTGGTAACATCCTGGTGAATCTCCTCTGCACCCTCTCCAAAGCGATCACATCCTTCCTGTAGTGCGGCGACCAGAACTGCACACAGTACTCCAGCTGTGACCTAACCAGTGTTTTATACAGCTCCATCATAACCTCCTTGCTCTTATATTCTATGCCTTGGCTAATAAAGGCAAGTATCCCATATGCCTTCTTTACCACCTTATCTACCTGTTCCGCCGCCTTCAGGGATCTGTGAACTTGCACACCAAGATCCCTCTGACCCTCTGTCTTGCCTAGGGTCTTCCCATTCATTGTGTATTCCCTTGCCTTGTTAGTCCCTCCAAAGTGCATCACCTCGCACTTTTCCGGGTTAAATTCCATTTGCCACTGTTCCGCCCATCTGACCAACCCATCTATATCGTCCTGCAGTCTGAGGCTATCCTCCTCGCTATTTACCACCCTACCAATTTTTGTATCATCAGCGAACTTACTGATCATACCTTTTACATTCATATCCAAGTCGTTAATGTAGACCACAAACAGCAAGGGACCCAGCACCGATCCCTGTGGTACCCCACTGGCCACAGGCTTCCAGTCACAAAAACAACCTTCGACCATCACCCTCTGCCTTCTGCCACTAAGCCAGTTTTGTATCCAAAGTGCCAAGGCACCCTGGATTCCATGGGCTCGTACCTTCTTGACCAGTCTCCTGTGCGGGACTTTATCGAAGGCCTTACTGAAATCCATGTATACCACATCCACTGCGTTACCCTCATCCACACGCCTAGTCACCCCCTCAAAAAATTCAATCAAATTAGTCAGACATGATCTTCCCTTGACAAAGCCATGTTGACTATCCCTGATTAATCCTTGCTTCTCCAAGTGGAGACTAATTTTGTCCTTCAGAATTTTTTCCAATAATTTTCCTACCACTGATGTTAGGCTCACTGGCCTGTAGTTCCCCGGTTTTTCCCTACTCCCCTTCTTGAATAATGGTACTACATTAGCGGTTCTCCAGTCCTCTGGCACATCCCCTGTGGCCAGAGAGGTTCTGAATATATGTGTTAGAGCCCCCGCAATCTCCTCCTTTGCCTCACACAGTAGCCTGGGATACATTTCGTCCGGGCCTGGGGATTTATCCATTTTTAGGCCTGCTAAAACCGCCAATACCTCCTCCCGCTCGATGTTAATATGTTCGAGTATATCACAGTCCCCCTGTCGTATTTCTATGTCTACGTCGTCCTTCTCCATAGTGAAAACAGATGCAAAGAATTCATTTAGAACCCCTCCTACATCTGCCGGCTCCACACACAGATTGCCATTTTTGTCCCTAATGGGCCCTATTTTTTCCCTAGTTATCCTCTTACCCTTAATATACTTATAAAACATCTTAGGATTTTCCTTTATTTTGCTCGCCAGTGTTTTTTCATGGCCCCTCCTTGATCTCCTAATTTCCTTTTTAAGTATCCCCCTGCACTTTTTGTACTCCTCTAGGGCTTCCTCCGTCCTTAGCCTTTTGTATCTGCCAAAAGCCCTCCTTTTTTTCCTAATCCATTCTCGTATATCCCCTGACATCCAAGGTTCCCTGGAGTTCTTGGAACCACCCTTGACCTTTACGGGAACATGTTGCCATTGTATGGTCTCAATCTCCCTTCTGAAAGACTCCCATTGCTCCGATGCGGATTTTCCTACAAGCAGCTGATCCCAGTCCATTTTGGCCAGATCCTGCCTTATCCTATTAAAATCGGCCTTCCCCCAATTTAGAACCTTTATTTCCGGCCCCTCCCTGTCCTTTACCATGACCACCTTAAATCTCACTGAATTATGGTCACTGTCACCAAAGTGCTCACCTACTAGCACTTCTTCCACTTGGCCGGCCACATTCCCTAGAATTAGGTCCAGTACCGCCCCCTCTCTTGTAGGACTTTCTACATGCTGGCTCAAAAAGCTCTCCTGGATGCACGTTAAGAATTTTGTACCCTCTAAGCATTTTACACTCTGAGTATCCCAGTTAATATTGGGGAAGTTGAAATCCCCCACTATTATTACCCTATTATTTGCACAATTTTCTGAGATTTGCCTACATATCTGTTCCTCTATCTCCCCCTGACTGTTTGGGGGTCTATAGTACACTCCCATCAAAGTGCTTGCCCCCTTTTTGTTTTTAAGCTCCACCCATATGGCCTCATTTGAGGAACCTGCTAATATATCATCCCTCCTTATGGCAGTAATTGATTCTTTAATTAATATTGCGACCCCCCCTCCTCTTATACCTCCCCCTCTGTCTCGCCTGAAGATTCTGTACCCCGGAATATTGAGCTGCCAGTCTTGCCCCTCCCTCAACCATGTCTCTGTGACAGCAACAATATCATACTCCCATGTGTTTATCAACACCTTCAGTTCATCCACCTTATTTGCAAGACTCCTTGCATTAAAATAGATGCCATCCAGCCTTGCTCTTACATATTTGCCCTGTCTTCCAAGCTGACTTATTTTTTTCTCACTATTTGGCTGCACATCACCCCCTATTGTAGCTCCACTCTGTATCCCATCCCCCTGCCAAGTTAGTTTAAACCCCCCCCAACAGTGCTAGCAAACCTCCCCGCAAGGATATTTGTCCCGCTCTGGTTCAGATGCAACCCGTCCGACTTGTACAAGTCCCACCTTCCCCAGAAGCAGGCCCAGTGATCCAGGAAACTGAAACCCTCCCTCCTGCACCAACTCTTCAGCCACGCATTCATCTGTTCTATCCTCCTATTTCTATACTCACAAGCCCGTGGAACTGGGAGTAATACAGAGATTACAACCTTTGAGGTCCTGCTCTTTAATCTGTTACCTAGCTCCCCAAATTCTTGATGCAGGACCTCATCTCCCTTCCTACCTATGTCATTGGTCCCAATGTGGACCACGACCTCTGCCTGCTCACCCTCCCCCTTGAGAATGCCCTGAAGCCGCTCAGTGACATCCATGACCCTGGC
Source organism: Heptranchias perlo (assembly GCF_035084215.1). NCBI lineage: Eukaryota > Metazoa > Chordata > Chondrichthyes > Hexanchiformes > Hexanchidae > Heptranchias > Heptranchias perlo. The sequence continues at coordinate 9,221,624 of NC_090325.1, read as the reverse complement.
ACCAGGGAGGCAACAAACCATCCTGGAGTCACGTTTACGGCCACAGAAACGCCTGTCTGTTCCCCTTACGATAGAATCCCCTACCACTATAGCTCTTCCACTCTTTTTCCTCCCAGCCTGTGCAGCAGAGCTACCCCTGGTGCCAGGAAGTTGGCTGCTGCTGCCTTCCCCTGATAAGTCATCCCCCTCAACAATATCCAAAGCGGTATATTTGTTTGAGAGGGGGACGGCCACAGGGGACCCCTGCACTGCCTGCCTGCTCCTCTTACTCTGCCTGGAGGTCACCCAATTACTTCCTGCCTGTACAACCTTTACCTGCGGTGTGACCATCTCACTAAACGTGCTATCCACAACGTTTTCAGCATCGCGAATGCTCCATAATGAATCCATCCGCAGCTCCAGTGCCGCAATGCGGTTTGTCAGTAGCTGCAGCTGGATACATTTCCCGCACACATGGTCGTCAGGGACACCGGAAGGGTCCCTGATTTCCCACATAGAGCAGGAAGAGCATAACACGGGGCTGGGCTGTCCTGACATGACTTACCCTTTAACTAATTAATTCAAATTAAATGAATCCCACCAATTTCACTTCAATTAAAAAGGTATGCTCAAGGGCCCTTGCTGAACAGCAGTCCCCCACTACACAACAGAGACCCGAGAATCCACAAACTCGAACCTTAGACAAATTCAGCAGGAAAATACTCACCAACCAATCACTTACCTCTTCCTTGGATTACTTTTTGCTTATTTATCTTTGGTCCAGGAGTTAAGTCCCAGCCAATCACCTACCCGCTGTCCTGTGACGTCAATCCTTGTTTTTTTCACCGATTGCCTCTCTGCGGGCCTTTAGTAGTCTCCGAGTCCCGCGCTCTCTCCTAGGTCCGCTCCCGCCTGTAGCTCCGCTCCGAGTGCGGGTAGGCCCTCGAGCCTGGGCCTTTAGTAGTCTCTGAGTCCCGCGCTCTCTCCTAGGTCCGCTCTCGCCTGTAGCTCCGCTCCGAGTGCCTTGGAGGGGAACGTGCAGGTGGTGTTGTTCCCATGCGCCTGCTGCCCTTGTCCTTCTAGGTGGTAGAGGTCGCGGGTTTGGGAGGTGCTGTCGAAGAAGCCTTGGCGAGTTGCAGTGCATCCTATGGATGGTACACACTGCAGCCACTTTGCGCTGGTGGTGAAGGGAGTGAATGTTTAGGGTGGTGGATGGGGTGCCAATCAAGCAGGCTGCTTTGTCCTGGATGGTGTCGAGCTTCTTGAGTGTTGTTGGAGCTGCACTCATCCAGGCAAGTGGGGAGTATTCCATCAAACTCCTGACTTGTGCCTTGTAAATGGTGGAAGGGCTTTGGGGAATCAGGAGGTGAGTCACTTGCCACAGAATACCCAGCCTCTGACCTGCTCTTGTAGCCACAGTGTTTATGTGGCAGGTCCAGTTAAGTTTCTGGTCAATGTTGACCACCAGGATATTGATAGTGGAGATTCGGCGATGGTAATGCAGTTGAATGTCAAGGGGAGGTGGTTAGACTCTCTCTTGTTGGAGATGGTCATTGCCTGGCACTTGTCTGGCGCGAATGTTACTTGCCACTTATCAGCCCAAGCCTGGATGATGTCCAGGTCTTGCTGCATACGGCACAGACTGCTCCATTATCTGAGGGGTTGCGAATGGAACTGAATACTGTGCAATCATCAGTGAACATCCCCATTTCTGACCTTATGATGGAGGGAAGTTCATTGATGAAGTAGCTGAAGATGGTTGGGCCTAGGACACTGCCCTGAGGAACTCCTGCAGCAATGTCCTGAGGCTGAGATGATTGGCCTCCAACAACCACTACCATCTTCCTTTGTGCTAGCCACTGGAGAGTTTTCCCCCTGATTCCCATTGACTTCAATTTTACTAGGGCTCCTTGGTGCCAAATGCTGCCTTGATGTCAAGGGCAGTCACTCTCACCTCACCTCTGGAATTCAGCTCTGTTGTCCCGGAACCCAAACTGAGCATCGGTGAGCAGGTTATTGGTGAGTAAGTGCCGCTTGATAGCACTGTCGACGACACCTTCCATCACTTTGCTGATGATTGAGAGTAGACTGATGGGGCGGTAATTGGCCGGATTGGATTTGTCCTGCTTTTTGTGGACAGGACATACCTGGGCAATTTTCCACATTGTCGGGTAGATGCCAGTGTTGTAGCTGTACTGGAACAGCTTGGCTAGAGGCGCAGCTAGTTCTGGAGCACAAGTCTTCAGCACTACAGCCGGGATGTTGTTGAGGCCCATAGCCTTTGCTGTATCCAGTGCACTCAGCCGTTTCTTGATATCACGTGGAGTGAATCAAATTGGCTGCAGACTGGTTTCTGTGATAGTGGGGATATCGGGAGGAGGCTGAGATGGATTATCCACTCGGCACTTCTGGCTGAAGATGGTTGCAAAAACTTCAGCCTTGTCTTTTGCACTCACGTGCTGGACTCCGCCATCATTGAGGATGGGGATGTTTGCAGAGCCTCCTCCTCCCGTTAGTTGTTTAATTGTCCACCACCATTCACGACTGGATGTGGCAGGACTGCAGAGCTTTGATCTGATCCGTTGGTTGTGGAATCACTTAGCTCTGTCTATAGCATGTTGCTTCCCCTGTTTTGTGAACACTGAAGCGCCCTATCAGGAAAGGGTGAACAGGCTGGGGCTCTTTTCTCTCGAAAAGAGAAGACTAAGGGGTGACCTGATAAAGGTTTCTAAGGGGATGTTTCCACTTATGGGGGAGTCCAAAACTAGGGGCCATAAATATAAGATAGTCACTAATAAATCTAATCGGGAATTCAGGAGAAACGTCTTCACCCAGAGAGTGGGTAGAATGTGGAACTCGCTACCACAAGGAGTAGTTGAGGTGAATAGCACAGATGCATTTAAGGGAAAGCTAGATAATCACATGAGGGAGAAGGGAATTGAAAGATATGCTGATAAGGTTAGATGAAGTAGGGAGGGAGGAGGCTCATGTGGAGCATAAACACCAGCGTGGACCTGTTGGGCCGAATGGCCTGTTTCTGTACATTCTATGTAATACAGTCACCACTGCTTGGAGCGGGTGCGTTCATGCAATTTTGCTCACTATACGCGATGGCCGATTTAACAGGGCAGCGAGCGTTTGTAGACAAGAGCAGGAGTCATGCTGTAAGTAATACTTTCCCTTGGCACTGGCTCTGTGAGTTGCATAATAGATCAGAAAAGAGTAACAATCTTAGTTGGATCAGATGTCTGTGATTGATGGCTTGTACATGAGATAATACACGCATGGAGTACTCTGCTAACCCTTGACCTGATGTGGAGATGCCGGTGATGGACTGGGGTTGACAATTGTAAACAATTTTACAACACCAAGTTATAGTCCAGCAATTTTATTTTAAATTCACAAGCTTTCGGAGGCTACCTCCTTCCTCAGGTGAACGATGTGGAAATGAAATCCTCTAAATGAAATCGCATTTATAATTCACAGAACAATGCTCGGTGAGTACAGACAGTTTTTTCAACTGCCCGTTGCCAAGGCAATCAGTGTGCAGACAGACAGGTGTTACCTGCAAGGTCTCAGAATATACAAATCGCCAAAAAAAACAACAAACAAAAAAAAACAGAGATAGAGAGGTAGAAACATAGAAAAGACAGCAACTGACCCATTATATTAAAAACAGATAACATTTGTTATATTAAAAACAGATAACAAATGTTATCTGTTTTTAATATAACGGGTCAGTTGCTGTCTTTTCTATGTTTCTACCTCTCTATCTCTGTTTTTTTTTGTTTGTTGTTTTTTTTGGCGATTTGTATATTCTGAGACCTTGCAGGTAACACCTGTCTGTCTGCACACTGATTGCCTTGGCAACGGGCAGTTGAAAAAACTGTCTGTACTCACCGAGCATTGTTCTGTGAATTATAAATGCGATTTCATTTCGAGGATTTCATTTCCACATCGTTCACCTGAGGAAGGAGGTAGCCTCCGAAAGCTTGTGAATTTAAAATAAAATTGCTGGACTATAACTTGGTGTTGTAAAATTGTTTACAATTGTCAACCCTTGACCTGACCAAGGATCCCGGGCTCTGCAGTGCCAACCTCATGAAAGTGATTAGATAACATCATGCAAGCAGTTAAATTGTTTGGCTGAGCCACTAGATGCCATTGATCCAGGGGCCAATATAACAAGTCAAGGCATTCTGTTGTTCATAACCCTGAAAGGCTTGTGTAATTCACAAGAATATAACACGAATGTTGTAATTTAAGACTACCAGGTGCAAACTAAACATCAGCTCATTCGAAACTCTGCTGCCTGGATCCTAATTTGCACCAAATCCCGTTCACCCATCACCCCTGTGTTCGCTGACCTACATTGGCTCTCAGTCCGGAAACGCATCAATTTTAAAATTCTCACCCTTGTGTTCAAATCGTTCCATGGTCTCGCCTCTCCCTATCTCTGTAACCTCCTCTAGCCCTGCAACCCTTTGAGATCTCTGCGTTCCTCCAATTTTGGCCTCTTGAATATCCCTGATTTTGATTCCTCCACCATTGGCGGCCGTGCCTTCAGCTACCTAGGCCCTAAGCTCTGGAATTCCCTCCCAAAACCTCTCCGCCTCTCTACCTCTCTCTCCTCCCTTAAAACGGCCCTTAAAACCTACCTCTTTCCTGATATCTCCTTATGGGCTCAGTGTCAAACTTTGTTTGATGATCGCTCCTGTGAAACGCCTTGGGACGTTTTTACTACGTTAAAGGTGCTATATAAATGCCTGTTGTTGCTGTTGTCGTTGTCGTCGTTGTTGTTGTGAGTAAGCCCAGCTGTTTCTGCCCAAAATAAACGGAACACTTAAGACGCTATAACCGGCATCTTTGAAATTGACATTAATGCAAATGGCTAATGGTTATTGCTTTTTTTTTGTCAGTTTAAACGCCTGCCCGTTTTAAAGATGGACGTTTTATGTGGTGGGGACCGTACTTGTTAAGCATCACTGCCAATTTCCACTTCTTGTAAACAATTTTACAACACCAAGTTATAGTCCAGCAATTTTATTTTAAATTCACAAGCTTTCGGAGATTTTCTCCTTCCTCAGGCAAATGTTTCAAGAGCTCCTTGAAGCCTACGCATTTATACATATTGAACAATACATGGTGTTTACAGACTGCCCCTGCAACTGCCCGTTGCCAAGGCAATCACCGTGTTCAGACAGAGAGGTGTCACCTGCAGAACCCCCGAATACACATTCAACAAAAAAACAAACAGGGAAAAAAAACAGAGAAAAAAAAAACACAGAGAGAGGCAGAAACATCCGGAAGGCAGAGAGAGCCAGCAAATGACCCATTATATTAAAAACAGATAACATTTGTTCGCTGGTGGGGTAACGTGTAGCGTGACATGAACCCAAGATCCCGGTTGAGGCCGTCCTCATGGGTGCGGAACTTGGCTATCAATTTCTGCTCGACGATTTTGCGTTGTCGTGTGTCTCGAAGGCCGCCTTGGAGTACGCTTACCCGAAGGTCGGTGGATGAATGTCCATGACTGCTGAAGTGTTCCCCGACTGGGAGGGAACCCTCCTGTTTGGCGATTGTTGCGCGGTGTCCGTTCATCCGTTGTCGCAGCGTCTGCATGGTCTCGCCAATGTACCATGCTCTGGGGCATCCTTTCCTGCAACGTATGAGGTAGACAACGTTGGCCGAGTCACAGGAGTATGAACCATGCACCTGGTGGGTGGTGTCATCTCGTGTGATGGTGGTATCTGTGTCGATGATCTGGCATGTCTTGCAGAGGTTACCGTGGCAGGGTTGTGTGGCGTCGTGGACGCTGTTCTCTTGAAAGCTAGGTAGTTTGCTGCGAACGATGGTCTGTTTGAGGTTGGGTGGCTGTTTAAAGGCGAGTAGTGGAGGTGTGGGGATGGCCATAGCGAGGTGTTTGTCCTCATTGATGACATGTTGAAGGCTGCGGAGAACATGGCGTAGTTTCTCCGCTCCGGGGAAGTACTGGACGACAAAGGGTACTCTGTTGGTTGCGTCCCGTGTTAGTCTCCTGAGGAGGTCTATGCGATTTTTTGCTGTGGCCCGTCGGAACTGTCGATCGATGAGTCGAGCGTCATATCCCGTTCTTACTAGGGCGTCTTTCAGCGTCTGTAGGTGTCCATCGCGTTCCTCCTCGTCTGAGCAGACCCTGTGTATTCGCAGGGCCTGTCCATAGGGGATGGCCTCTTTGACGTGGAAATGAAAATGGGGAGAGATGTATAACACTTCGATGGAAATGAAAATGGGGAGAGATGTATAACGGGCGGCTGAATCGATCGCGCCCGTATTGCACTATCGGCTGATGTGCCTTTCCTCACTCCACTGGAACTCCTCTTTCTGTTCCACATCCAGGGGAGCCACTGGTTGTCCCAGTGGAAAGCTCAGGCTGAACAGTCTGCCCGAAGCATGCGAGCAAGCAACCGGTGACAGGAAGAGCACTGTCACTGGAGGAGTGCACCAGAGTGCCCGGTTACAGGAAACCAGCAGCAGGGAAAATAAATGCACCAGCTGTGTAATGCTCAAGGTTCAGTTTGGCATGTCAGATAAAAACAAAACAGAAAGTATCCCAATCTCAAAAATCAGGCCGCCTGGCTTCAAGTACTGGAGTTCTGGAGCAAACAGCATGGAGGCTTCTCGGGGCCTCTTTTATAGAGGTGCTCGGCAAAAGACCAGAAGGAATTCTTTGTGGGGTCTATTATTTGGTGGCTGTAATGAGGCCAGTGCACTCACTGAGTGTAGTCTCAAACATTTACAAATTTATATCTATCTGTATTTATATTATCCATCTGTCATCTATCTATGCATCTATCATCGATCCATATACATCTATCTGTACTTGTATGTATCTATTTATATCTATCTGTATCTATCAACGCATATTTATATCTGTATTTGTATTTGTCTGTATCTATCTGAATGTACATCTATCTGTACTTCTCTCTATCGCTTTCTATTTATCTGTTTACATCTTTCTATCTGCATTCATATTTTTCTATGTATTTATATGCATCTGCGGTTATATCTCTGCATTTATATCTATTTCTAGATCTATCTTTGGTTATAACTCTCTATTTGTATTTATATGTATCTGTACTTATTTCTATCCATCTATATCTTTATTTATATTTATTTTTATTTATGTCTGCTTTATTTGTATCTATCTCTATCGTTATCTGTACTTAAATCTATCCATTTCTATTTATGTTTGTATTTATATGTCTGTATTTATATTCTGTTTTAAAATATAGATGGATTTAAATCTCTACAATTATATCTATCACTATGTCTCTGATTAATATGTGTCTACATTTATATGTATCTGTATTTGTATCTAACCATTTGCATCTATCTATCTGAATCTCTCTGTATGTATATATATCTGAATTTAGATCTATCTATCTGTATCTATCTGTAGTATCAATCTGTATTGTATATTTTTATGTTCTTGTTTCTATCGGTTTTTTTTGTATCTATTTACAAATCTGTCTGTATTAGTACATAGAATCACAGAAACATAGAAAATTTACGGCACAGAAGGAGGCCTTTCGGCCCATCGTGTCCGCACCGGAAGAAAATGAGCCACCCAGCCTAATCCCACTTTCCAGCACTTGGTCCGTAGCCCTGTAGGTCACGGCACTTCAGGTGCACATCCAGGTACTTTTTAAATGAGTTGAGGGTTTCTGCCTCTACCACCCTTTCAGGCAGTGAGCTCCAGACCCCCACCACCTCCTGGGTGAAAAGAATTTTCCTCAGCTCCCCTCTAATCCTTCCACTAATCACTTTAAATCTATGCCCCCTGGTTATTGACCCCTCGGCTAAGGGAAATAGGTCATAGAATCATAGAATCATAGAACGGTTACAATATGGAAGGAGGCTATTCGACCCATCGAGTCCACGCTGGCTCTATGCTAGAGCAATAGAGCTCGTCCCACTCCCCCGCCCTATCCCCTTAGGCCTGAAAATGTTTTCCTTTCAAGTACTTATCCAGTTCCCTTTTGAAGGCCATGATTGAATCTGCCTCCACCACCCCCTCCGGGAGTGCATTCCAGATCCTAACCACTCGCTGTGTAAAAACATTTTTCCTCATGTCACCTTTGGTTCTTTTGCCAATCACCTTAAATCTATGTCCTCTGGTTCTTGACCCTTCCGCCAATGGGAAGAGTTTCTCTCTATCTGTCTAGACCCTTCGTGATTTGGAATACCTCTATCAAATCTCCCCTCAACCTTCTCTGTTCCAAGGAGAACAACCCCAGCTTCTCCAGTCTATCCACAAATCATCCCTGGAATCATTCTAATAAATCTTTTCTGCACCCTCTCTAAGGCCTTCACATCTTTCCTAAACTGCAGTTCCCAGAACTGGACACAATACTCCAATTGTGGCCGAACCAGTGTTGTATAAAGGTTCATCATGACTTCCATACTTTTGTACTCTATGCCTCTATTTATAAAGCCCAGGGTTCCGTATGCTTTTTTAATCGCTTTCTCAACCTGCCCCGCCACCTTCAACGATTTGTGTATATATATACCCACAGATCTCTCTTTTCCTGTACCCTTTTTAGAATTGTGCCCTTTAGTTTATATTGCCTTTCCTCGTTCTTCCTACCTAAATGTATCACTTCGCATATTTCTGCATTAAGTTTCATCTACCACGTGTCCGCCCACACCACCAACCTGTCTATATCCTTTTGAAGTCTATCACTATCCTCCTCACTGTTCACTACTGTTCCAAGTTTTGTGTCATCTGCAAATTTTGAAATTGTGCCCTGTACACCCAAGTCCAAGTCATTAACGTATATCAAGAAAAGCAATGGTCCCAGCACTGACCCCTGGGGAACACCACTGTACACCTCCCTCCAATCCAAAAAATAACCAGTCATCACTACTCTCTGCTTCTTGTCACTTAGCCCATTCTGTATCCATGTTGCTACTATCCCCTTTATTCCATGGGCCATGTAGGTCCTTCCAGTCCACTCTATCTAGGCCTCTCATAATTTTATACACCTCAATTAAATCACCCCTCAGCCTCCTCTGTTCCAAAGAAAACAACCCCAGCCTATCCAATCCTTCCTCATAGCTAAAATTCTCCAGCCCTGGCAACATCCTCGTAAATCTCCTCTGTACGCTCTCTAGTGCAATCACATCCTTCCTGTAATATGGTGACCAGAACTGTACACAGTACTCAAGCTGTGGCCTAACCAGTGTTTTATACAGTTCCAGCATAACCTCTCTGCTCTTATATTCTGTGCCTCGACTAATAAAAGAAAATATCCAATATGCCTTCTTAACCACCTTACCTACCTGTCCTGCTACCTTCAGGGATCTGTGGACATGCACTCCAAGGTCCCTCACTTCCTTTCAGTATCCTTCCATTTATTGTGTATTCCCTTCCCTTACCTTGTTTGGCTCCCTGTACCTGTATATGATTCTATTTATATCCATTCTTATTTATATCTATCTGTATTTGTATCTTTCTATCTGTATCTATCTATTTGAATTTAGATCTAACTGTGTTCGTATCTCTTTATACTGATCTGCATTTACAGCTATCTGAAATAAAATCGATCTATATTTAAATCTCTCTATTTATATCTATCTGTATTTAAATCTATCTGTATTTATATTTTCTGTAATGTTTCTGCTATAATATCTATCTGTATTTATATGTATCTGCATTTATAGCTATCTGGACCTATGTATTTGATTTTCATTTATCTGTATTTATATCTATATTTGTTTTTCTCTATATTTATTTCTCTGTATTAGTGTCTATCTCTATTTATATGTATCTGTGTTTACACCTCCTGTATTTGTAACTATCTGTATTTATATCTATAATCTATCTATATATTGATATCTATCATTCAGTATCTGTATCTCTCTATCTATTTATCTAATCAACTTATGGCTAGAGGCAGATAAGAAGTGTTTCTTGCTACAGTATGCGGTTGGCTGGTTTTTCTCTCTCTCTCTCTCTCTTTCATATCTTCCACCTGGACCTCTCAATGTTTCCATTCCTGTTTTGTGTCTTCTTTCTGCAGCTTTCTTTCAGCGACAACTTTGGAATCTAAAATTGATGCTACAATGTGGGGGACTTTAGGGACTTCCTCCGTGGATGAACTAAGATGGGCCGAATGGCTTTATCTTCGTTTTTTTTTGATTAGGGCCTGGATTTTGACATCGAGACGGGAACTCAGCGGGTGGGTGGATTTGCGCGTGGGGAACCCCGGAAGCAAAGTGAGCCTGTTTAAATCTGCGATCGCACCTTGATTGCAGTCAATTATCTTTGCTTCCGGGATTCGCGTCTCCGAGCTGCGCAGTGGGCCTACTGCACACCCGGATGATGCAATCAGAGCTGCATTATTTAAAGACAATGGATTTTGAAAGAGAAATCGAGTCCAGGAAAGCGAAGGCAGCGCCTAGATTTGGTGATGCCTCCCTAGATGTGTTACTGGCTGCACTGAGAGCCAGGAGGGAGGTTATTTTTCCAAGGAATGGCAGGAAGAAACCTGGCTCTAGTCACTAAAAAAGGCTTGGCTGGAGATAGGACATGAGGTAACAAGCAGAAGCACAGTGCCCAGGTCTTGGCTGCAGTGCAGGAAGTGATTCAATGACCTGAGCAGGTCTGGAACAGTGAGTACATTTGCATATTCACCCACATCCTGGAATGTACAACACCCCCCCCTCCCCCTCGTCACACTGTCTTGGCAAGCCTACTCCATCACAAGACTCCTCACACCCACTTAAATGTCACCAGCAATCACCCTTCACTTTCTATGCACTCGCTCACCTCCCCATTTATGATCTCAACACTGTCACTCATTCCAATCCTTGTACAACGTGATGCACCTGTCTGATATGCACTGCATCCATCGGGTGAAGACGGCACCTTCAGTCACTCACCGGTATGTCCTGTTGCCCTTGTAGGAGAAGGGAGCTCAAAAGGCGAGAGAGAAGGGCGAGGACTGGTGGTGGCCTTCCACAGATTGTGGAATTAACTGAAGCAGAGGAGGAGTCGATGGAGATAAGTGACACATCTACAGCCCTCTCAATCGGAGGTGGAGAGACTAGAAGCTCACGTGTGGTTGGTGACAGAATATGACGCAGATTTCACAAAGATGCTGACTTTATATAATCAATGCCTGAGGTACTTCTACATTATTGCTTCCAGACTTTCAAGTGAACCTTTCATTTGCTTCATGATCAATCCCAATACATGGCGGCTGTGCAATAAGTGTATGCGTGGCTGAAGGACTGTTTTGTGCAAAGGGAGGGGGGGTGGTTTTAGAGGCTGATGATTTTGCCAGGTGGTATGAGTACGTCAAAGATCTTTATTTTTGGAATGTCGTAATGAGAACCTCTGAGAGATGCGGGCATCCCTGGCAGCAATGTGTGTGGCTGGTCTAGCGATACATGCACCATTGCCATATTCCTCCTCCTCATCTTCCTCATCGTCCTCCTCATCCTCTTCCTCTTCGTTGCTGCCGGCGGAGGATAATGGAGGAGCACCTTTGCCCTCAGCCACCTGTAAACCTCTCGGCAGCGCTGGGTTGTGCAGGACGCAGCACACCATGATTATCCTGGAGTCCCTGGCTGGCGATCACTGAAGGGCTCCCCCAGACCTGTTGAGGTATCTGAAGCGTATCTTTATCATGCCTATGGCTTGCCCAATGACACACCTGGTGATCGTGCGGCTCTGGTTGCATCGTCGTTGTGCCTCGTTGGTGGGGTTCCTCGCAGGTGTCGTAATCCACGTTTGCATGGGGTGACCCTTGTCTCCAAGGAGCCAACCCTTAAGTCTGTCTCTTGCCTGGAAGAGGGGGTCGTGAATGTTTGACTGACACAAAATGAAGGCATCATGACAGCTGCCAGGGAATCTGGCGCACACCTGCAGAAATCTCTTGTTGTAGTCGCACATTAGCTGCACATTGATGGAATGATAGCCCTTTCGGTCAATGAATGCTGCTGGTTCATTTGGTGGTCCTCGTCCTCGGATTGGCATGTGTGTGCAATCGATGGCGCCCTGGGAAGCCAGCCAGAGAGGTGGAACCCAGTGCCCGCTCATTCTGGCTGGTGTCGCCGCGGGGGAAATTCACGTAATCGGATGCAAACAACCCACTCGAGTGCGGCCTTATACACTTGTGTGCTGATGACCGAGGGAACCTGAAGATGTCACCGGTGCAGCCTTGGAAGGAACCAAGAGGCAAAGAAATTCAGGGCTGTGGTTACTTTCAGTGCGACGGGCAATGCGTGGCCACCAGGTCCAGCTGGGAGCAACTCTTCCTGAAGGAGGCTGCTGAGGTCTGCGTCCACCTGCCGACTCAAACTGAGCCTACGTAGACATTGATCCTCAGGGTTCCAGGAAGTTCAGCCCCTGCCTGTAGACCCTCTCAACCATTGGAGTGGGCGTGTTGGAGCCGGGATGCGGTCCCACTTCCAACTTCTGTCATTTTGACCTCACCCCACCCTCCCCCCAAAACCCACCCAATCTTAGGGGTGAAAATTGCCTCCGCGGTTTCAGTAAATGTTGCTGATTCAGATTGTTTCTGAAACGTGCATGAAAATTCAGGAGGCCAGCCAAGTGCATATCTTGGCTGTTGACATCTCTGTTTGTTCAGGTGCGTTGACAGACAGTCTCGAGTAATAATGTATTTCGAAAATGGCAAAAGACATAAGATCTGCACAGTAACAGATCGTGAAACAGGTCCATTCTTGTGGCAATCTTCAGAATATCACAAGGGGAAAAAAAAACATACACAAATTAGCGGGATGAAATGTCAACAAAAAAAAAGTGAACTCCCAAACGATGCAGCTTGCCTCCAGGAAAGAAAAAAAGAAAGAGAGAAAAGAAAGAAGCTTAAAATTATGTAGCACCTTTTCACATCTCTGGTAAATATCCCAAAGTGCTTCACACAATAGAAACATAGAACCATAGAAGAGATACAGCACAGAAGGGGGCCATTCGGCCCATCATGTCCGCGCCGGCTCAAAGAACAACCAGGTGCCCATTCTAATCCCACCTTCCAGCACCCAGTCCGTAGCCCCGCAGCTTACAGCACTTTAGGTGCAGGTCCAGGTACTTTTTAAAAGAGTTGAGGGTCCCTGCCTCTACCACCAATTCGGGCAGCGAATTCCATACACCCACCACCCTCTGGGTAAAAAAGTTTTTCCTCATGTCCCCTCTAATCCTTCCGCCAATCAGCTTAAATCTATGTCCTCTAGTTCTTGAACTCTCCGCTAGGTGAAACAGGTACTTCCTGTCTACTCTATCTGGGCCCCTCATAATTTTGTACACCTCAATCAAGTCACCCTCAGCCTCCTCTGCTCCAAGGAAAACAACCCCAGCCTATCCAATCTCTCCTCGTAGCTGCAATTTTCAAGCCCTGGCAACATTCTTGTAAATCTTCTCTGCACTCTCTCCAGAGCAATTACGTCCTTCCTGTAATGTGGTGACCTGAACTGCGCATAATACTCCAGCTGTGGCCTTACCAGCGTTTTATACAGTTCCAATATTACATCCCTGCTTTTGTATTCTATATCTCGGCTAATAATGGAGAGCATTCTGTATGCCTTCTTCACAACCTTATCTACCTGTACGGCCACCTTCAGGGACCTGTGCACATGCACTCCAAGGTCTCTCACTTCCTCGACCCCTCTCAATATATTCCTGTTTACTGCATATTCCCTTTTACTGTTTGCCCTCCCTAAGTGCATTACCTCACACTTCTCTGTTTTGAACTCCATTTGCCACTTTTCCGCCCACTCCACCAACCCATTGATATCTTCTTGGAGTCTACAGCTATCCTCTTCACTATCAACTACACAGCCAATTTTTGTGTCAACTGCAAATTTGCCAATCATGCCCCCTACATTCAAGTCCAAATCATTAATATATACCACAAAGAGCAAGGGACCTAACACTGAGCCCTGTGGCACGCCACTGGAAACGGATTTCCATTCGCAAAGACATCCATCGACTTTTACCCTTTGTTTCCTGTTACTGAACCAATGATGTTCATTGATTTTGAAATAGCTAAAGAGGAAGTTGAAAGCAATCGAGGAGTCTTGGTAGATTCAACACTCAACATGACCAATCAGAATGGACCAGCAATCACCAAAACCAATAAAATTACATAGAATTATAGAATTATATCAAGTTTACAGCACAGAAACAGGCCATTCGGCCCAACTGGTGTTTATGCTCCACACGAGCCTCCTCCCTCCTTACTTCATCTCACCCTATCAGCATATCCTTCCATTCCTTTCTCCCTCATGTGTTTATCTAGCTTCCCCTTAAATGCATCTATGCTATTCACCTCAACTACTCCTTGTGGGAGCGAGTCCGAGTCGAATGTTAAACTACGTAGCCAGAACGGTAGAACACAGAGGAAGTTGTGATCAAACTGTATGGTGCTCGGGCCAGATCGCACCTTGAGTACTGTGTCCAGTCCTGGTTACCATGACATAAGGGAACAAACTCAAGCATTGAAGGCAGTGCAGAGAAGAGCCATGAGGCTGACCGCTAGTGTAAATGAGGTGTATTATGAGAAAAGACTTTTTCGGCGTTCAAAGGAGGCACCTGAGAGCTGATCTTAAAAAGGTATATGATAGTAAATGGTATGGAAAAGATAAATCGGAAAATTACTTTAAATTAAATTGCTGGAGTAGGACAAGGGGAAAATTAATGAAAGGTAAACGGATTGATATCAGTAAGTTTTTCTTCACACAAAGAGTGAGCAGAATCCCAGATAGAGTAGTGGAGGTGGAAACTTTGGAATCTTAAGATGGGTGCAAAGGTGGGTGTTCTAGGGTCTTTTTTGATGGATGAACTAAGATGATAGAGGTGTTCAAAATCATGAACAGTTTTGATAGAGTAAAAAAGGAGAAACGGTTTCCAGTGGCAGAAGGGTCAGTCACCAGAGGACACAGATTTAAGGTGATCGGCAAAAGAACCAGAGGTGAGATGAGGAAACATTTTTTTTACGCAGCGAGTTGTGATGATCTGGAATGCACTGCCTGAAAGGGCGGTGGAAGCAGATTCAATAGTAACTTTCAAAAAGGAATTGGATAAATACTTGAAGGGAAAAAGTTTACAGGGCTATGGGGAAAGGGGAGCGGGACTAATTGGATAGCTCTTCCAAAGACCCGGCACAGGCACGATGGGCCGAATGGCCTCCTTCCGTTCTGTAACTATGATACTACTATGATACTATGGCCAAACGGCCTTATCTTATGATCATGTGATCATCGTTAGGCAGGCAGAAATTTTGCACAGGGAGGTCCCACATACAGCAATGAGATTAATGACCAGTTACTCTGTTCTTACAGGTATTTGTTGAGGGAGGAATGTTGTCCAAGACACTGGGAAACTCCCTATTATTCTTAAAATAGTATGATGGGATCTTTAATGGCCACCCAAACTGGGTTTTATGTCTCATTTGAAAGCTGGCCCCTTTTGCATGCAAGCACTCCCTCAGTACAATACTGAAGTGTCAGCCCAGATTAATTGCTGCAGGCCCGGGAATGGCACTCCGACCCCAACCCTCTGACTCAGAGATGAGAATATCATCAAGCACCAGACTTACCACTGACCAGAAACTCAACTGGACCAGCCACATAAATGTCGTGGCTACTAGAGCAGGTCAGAGGCTGGGTATTCTGCAGCAAGTGACTCACCTGCTGACTTCCTAAAGCCTTTCCACCACCTACAAGGCACAAGTCAGGAGTGTGATGAAACACTCTCCACTTGTCTAGATGGGTGCAGTTGCAACGTCACTCAAGAAGCTCGACACTATCCAGGACAAAGCAGCCCACTTGATCGGCTTCCCATCCACCACCTTAAACATTCACTCCCTTCACCACCGGCGCACCGTGGCTGCAGTGTGTACCATCCACAGGATGCACTGCAGCAACTCACCAAGGCTTCTTCGACAGCACCTCCAAAACCCACGACCTCTACCACCTAGAAGGACAAGAGCAGCAGACACATGGGAACAACACCATCTGCACGTTCCCCTCCAAGTCACACACCATCCCGACTTGGAAATATCTCGCCGTTCCATCATCGTCGCTGGGTCAAAAATCCTGGAACTCCCGACCTAACAGCACTGTGGGAGAACCTTCACCACACGGACTGCAGCGGTTCAAGAAGGCGGCTCACCACCACCTTCTCAAGGAGCAACTAGGGATGGGCAATAAATGCTGGCCTTGCTAACGATGCTCATATCCCCAGAATGAATTTTTATAAGAGCCAAACTGTTTTGATGGATGGTCCACAGCTAAAGTATTAGCTTGTCAGTTCTCCCCACAACTTGCTGAGTGTTTCCAGCATTTCTGTTTTTGTTGACAGTTTCAAATTTTTTGAACTAATCTCGTTTTGAAGCCGTCTCCTCTGCTGGTGGAATGAAGAACATATATGAAGATAAAGTTAAGTTATGGGTCTTTTGGAAGAGATGTTAAACCGAGGCCCCGTCTGCCTGCTCACATTTGATGTAAAAGATCCTATGGCACTAGAATCATAGAATCATAGAAGTTACAACATGGAAACAGGCCCTTCGGCCCAACATGTCCATGTCGCCCAGTTTATACCACTAAGCTAGTCCCAATTGCCTGCACTTGGCCCATATCCCTCGATACCCATCTTCCCCATGTAACTGTCCAAATGCTTTTTAAAAGACAAAATTGTACCCACCTCTACTACTGCCTCTGGCAGCTCGTTCCAGACACTCACCACCCTTTGAGTGAAAAAATTGCCCCTCTGGACCCTTTTGTATCTCTCCCCTCTCACCTTAAATCTGTGCCCCCTCGTTATAAACTCCCCTACCTTTGGGAAAAGATTTTGACTATCGACCTTATCTATGCCCCTCATTATTTTATAGACTTCTATAAGATCACCCCTTAACCTCCTACTCTCCAGGGAAAAAAGTCCCAGTCTGTCTAACCTCTCCCTGTAAGTCAAACCATCAAGTCCCGGTAGCATCCTAGTAAATCTTTTCTGCACTCTTTCTAGTTTAATAATATCCTTTCTATAATAGGGTGACCAGAACTGTACACAGTACTCCAAGTGTGGCCTCACCAATGCCCTGTACAACTTCAACAAGACATCCCAACTCCTGCATTCAATGTTCTGACCAATGAAACCAAGCATGCTGAATGCCTTCTTCACCACCCTATCCACCTGTGACTCCACTTTCAAGGAGCTATGAATCTGTACTCCTAGATCTCTTTGTTCTATAACTCTCCCCAACGCCCTACCATTAACGGAGTAGGTCCTGGCCCGATTCGATCTACCAAAATGCATCACCTCACATTTATCTAAATTAAACTCCATCTGCCATTCATCGGCCCACTGGCCCAATTTATCAAGATCTCGTTGCAATCCTAGATAACCTTCTTCACTGTCCACAATGCCACCAATCTTGGTGTCATCTGCAAACTTACTAACCATGCCTCCTAAATTCTCATCCAAATCATTAATATAAATAACAAATAACAGCGGACCCAGCACCGATCCCTGAGGCACACCGCTGGACACAGGCATCCAGTTTGAAAAACAACCCTCGACAACCACCCTCTGTCTTCTGTTGTCAAGCCAATTTTGTATCCAATTGGCTACCTCACATTGGATCCCATGAGATTTAACCTTATGTAACAACCTACCATGCGGTACCTTGTCAAATGCTTTGCTGAAGTCCATGTAGACCACGTCTACTGCACAGCCCTCATCTATCTTCTTGGTTACCCCTTCAAAAAACTCAATCAAATTCGTGAGACATGATTTTCCTCTCACAAAACCATGCTGACTGTTCCTAATTAGTCCCTGCCTCTCCAAATGCCTGTAGATCCTGTCCCTCATAATACCCTCTAACAACTTACCCACTACAGATGTCAGGCTCACTGGTCTGTAGTTCCCAGGCTTTTCCCTGCCGCCCTTCTTAAACAAAGGCACAACATTTGCTACCCTCCAATCTTCAGGCACCTCACCTGTAGCGGTGGATGATTCAAATATCTCTGCTAGGGGACCCGCAATTTCCTCCCTAACCTCCCATAACGTCCTGGGATACATTTCATCAGGTCCCGGAGATTTATCTACCTTGATGCGCGTTAAGACTTCCAGCACCTCCCTCTCTGTAATATGTACACTCCTCAAGACATCACTATTTATTTCCCCAAGTTCCCTAACATCCATGCCTTTCTCAACCGTAAATACCGATGTGAAATATTCATTCAGGATCTCACCCATCTCTTGTGGTTCCGCACTTAGATGACCTTGTTGATCCTTAAGAGGCCCTACTCTCTCTCTAGTTACCCTTTTGCCCTTTATGTATTTGTAGAAGCTCTTTGGATTCACCTTTGCCTGAACTGCCAAAGCAAACTCATATCCCCTTTTTGCCCTCCTGATTTCTCTCTTAACTCTACTCCGGCAATCTCTATACTCTTCAAGGGATCCACTTGATCCCAGCTGCCTATGCATGTCATATGCCTCCTTCTTCTTTTTGACTAGTGCCTCAATCTCCCGAGTCATCCAAGGTTCCCTACTTCTACCAGCCTTGCCCTTCACTTTATAAGGAATGTGCTTACCCTGAACCCTGGTTAACACACTTTTGAAAGCCTCCCACTTACCAGACGTCCCTTTGCCTGCCAACAGACTCTCCCAATCAACTTCTGAAAGTTCCTGTCTAATACCATCAAAATTGGCCTTTCCCCAATTTAGAATTTTAACTTTTGGGCCAGACCTATCCTTCTCCATAGCTATCTTAAAACTAATGGAATTATGATCACTGGTCCCAAAGTGATCCCTCACTAACACTTCTGTCACCTGCCCTTCCTTATTTCCCAAGAGGAGGTCAAGTTTTGCCCCCTCTCTAGTCGGGCCATCCACATACTGAATGAGAAATTCCTCCTGAATACACTCAACAAATTTCTCTCCATCCAAGCCCCTAATGCTATGGCTGTCCCAGTCAATGTTGGGAAAGTTAAAGTCCCCTACTATTACCACCCTATTTTTCTTGCAGCTGTCTGTAATCTCCTTACATATTTGCTCCTCAATTTCCCGTTGACTATTTGGGGGTCTGTCGTACTATCAAAGTGATCTCTCCCTTCTTATTTTACAGTTCTACCCATATAGACTCAGTGGGCGAACCCTCGGATATATCCCCTCTCACTACTGCCGTGATGTTCTCCCTAATCAAGAACGCAACTCCCCCTCCTCTCTTACCTCCTGCTCTATCTTTCCTATAGCATCTGTACCCTGGAACATTGAGCTGCCAGTCCTGCCCCTCCCTTAGCCATGTTTCAGTAATAGCTATAACATCCCAGTCCCATGTACCCATCCATGCCCTGAGTTCATCTGCCTTGCCCATCAGACTTCTTGCATTGAAATAAATGCAGTTTAATCTAGACTTCCCTTGGTCTTTGCCCTGCTTTCTCAGACCATCTGTCCGGTCATGTTCTGTACACTCTCCCTTACTGCCTTTTGTTTCTGTCACCACTTTATTTCCCACTGACTTCCTGCATCGGTTCCCATCCCCCTGCCACATTAGTTTAAACCCTCCCCAACAGCACTGGCAAACACTCCCCCTAGGACATTGGTTCCAGTCCTGCCCAGATGCAGACCGTCCAATTTGTACTGGTCCCACCTCCCCCAGAACCGGTTCCAATGGCCCAGGAATTTGAATCCCTCCCTCTTGCACCATCTCTCAAGCCACGTATTCATCTTAGCTATCCTGTCATTCCTACTCTGACTAACCCGTGGCACTGGTAGCAATCCTGAGATTACTACCTTTGAGGTCCTACTCTTTAGTTTAACTCCTAACTCCCTAAATTCAGCTTGTAGGACCTCATCCTGTTTTTTACCTATATCGTTGGTGCCTATATGCACCACGACAACTGGCTGTTCACCCTCCCCCTCCAGAATGTCCTGCAGCCGCTCCGAGACATCCTTGACCCTTGCACCAGGGAGGCAACATACCATCCTGGAGTCTCGGTTGCGTCCGCAGAAACGCCTGTCTATTCCCCTTACAATCGAGTCCCCTATCACTATAGCTCTGCCACTCTTTTTCCTGCCCTCCTGTGCAGCAGAGCCAGCCACAGTGCCATGAACCTGGCCACTGCCACCTTCCCCTGGTGAGCCATCTCCCCCAACAGTATCCAAAACGGTATACCTGTTTTGGAGGGAGATGACCGCAGGGGACCCCTGCACTGCCTTCCTACTCTTCCTCTGTCTGTTGGTCACCCATTCACTATCTCCCTCAGTAATTTTTATCTGCGGTGTGACCAACTCACTGAACGTGCTATCCACGACTTTCTCAGCATCGCGGATGCCCAAAGTGAGTCCATCCGCAGCTCCAGAGCCGTCAAGCGGTCAAACAATAGCTGCAGCTGGACACACTTCCCGCAGGTGAAGGAATCAGGGATACAGGAAGGAGCCCTGAATTCCCACATCCCACAAGAGGAACATGACACGGCCCTGGGATCTCCTGCCATGACTTAACCCTTAAATTAGCTTAAGAACAACTACAATGTCAAGAGAAAAAAAAAGGAAAGAAAAACTACTTACCACTCCCTTTAAGGAGTTTACTCCTTTAAATTGTTCTCAATTTAGAGAATGTTAACTACACTAGGGACCTTGATTCACTAAAAAATAAACGCTACTTCCTATAAGACCTGCAGACCTTCCCTTTCCTTTTACTTTAGTTACTGTCGATCAGTAGAAATACTCACCTGAACCTACTCCCCAATCAGGTGCCTCCCCTGTGTCGCGTCCCGATCTGATTCCTGACGTCACTTCGAACTCGGTCGCAGCTCCGCTCGGCTCGGCTCCTCTCAGCTGTTCTCAGCGCTCTGAAATCCCGCCTTTTATCGGACGCTCCCTCCGCTCGGCTCGGCTCCTCTCAGCTGTTCTCAGCGCTCTGAAATCCCGCCTTTTATCGGACGCTCCCTCCGCTCGGCTCCTCTCAGCTGTTCTCAGCGCTCTGAAATCCTGCCTTTTATCGGACGCTCCCTCCGCTCGGCTCGGCTCCTCTCAGCTGTTCTCAGCGCTCTGAAATCCCGCCTTTTATCGGACGCTCCCTCCGCTCGGCTCCTCTCAGCTGTTCTCAGCGCTCTGAAATCCCGCCTTTTATCGGACGCTCCCTCCGCTCGGCTCGGCTCCTCTCAGCTGTTCTCAGCGCTCTGAAATCCCGCCTTTTATCGGACGCTCCCTCCGCTCGGCTCGGCTCCTCTCAGCTGTTCTCAACGCTCTGAAATCCCGCCTTTTATCGGACGCTCCCTCCGCTCGGCTCCTCTCAGCTGTTCTCAACGCTCTTAAATCCCGCCTTTTATCGGACGCTCCCTCCGCTCGGCTCGGCTCCTCTCAGCTGTTCTCAACGCTCTGAAATCCCGCCTTTTATCGGACGCTCCCTCCGCTCGGCTCCTCTCAGCTGTTCTCAACGCTCTGAAATCCCGCCTTTTATCGGACGCTCCCTCGGCTCGGCTCGGCTCCTCTCAGCTGTTCTCAGCGCTCTGAAATCCCGCCTTTTATCGGACGCTCCCTCCGCTCGGCTCGGCTCCTCTCAGCGCTCTGAAATCCCGCCTTTTATCGGACGCTCCCTCGGCTCGGCTCGGCTCCTCTCAGCTGTTCTCAGCGCTCTGAAATCCCGCCTTTTATCGGACGCTCCCTCCGCTCGGCTCCTCTCAGCTGTTCTCAGCGCTCTTAAATCCCGCCTTTTATCGGACGCTCCCTCGGCTCGGCTCGGCTCCTCTCAGCTGTTCTCAGCGCTCTGAAATCCCGCCTTTTATCGGACGCTCCCTCCGCTCGGCTCGGCTCCTCTCAGCGCTCTGAAATCCCGCCTTTTATCGGACGCTCCCTCGGCTCGGCTCGGCTCCTCTCAGCTGTTCTCAGCGCTCTGAAATCCCGCCTTTTATCGGACGCTCCCTCCGCTCGGCTCCTCTCAGCTGTTCTCAGCGCTCTGAAATCCCGCCTTTTATCGGACGCTCCCTCCGCTCGGCTCAGCTCCTCTTGGAAGAAGATTAAGGTATTCTCCAGGCGTCCTGGCCAACATCTTTTTCCTCAGCCAACATCACTAAAACAGGTTCACTAATCGTTCATTCATCAGCTATTTGTAGGAACTGGCAGCGCACAAATTGATTACTGCATTTGTACGACTACACTTCCAAGCCAATCCACTAATTGTAAAGTGCTTTGGGACATCCTGAGGTTGCAAAAGGTGCTTTTTAAATGTTAAGTTCATTAGCGATCAGACAAAAAAAGTGGTTCACTCACACGGAGAAATGAATGAATTAACCTGGGGTATATTCTTCTTCGCATTTTTGCTACCAAACAGACCAAGTGCATGTCTGGGAGTGTGTTCCTCTCATATGTCACCCGTTCATGTATCACCTCCTAGCTGGTGACCTCTATTATTACCTTTAGCAATGCAGTGAGATGCTTCATCCTCTGAGACCATGTGTGCTCAGTGCCTTTTTTTGAGTGGTGATTTTCCTCGTAAGCAGACTTTTTTTTTTATTCGTTCATGGGATGTGGGCGTCGCTGACGAGGCCAGCATTTATTGCCCATCCCTAACTGCCCTCGAGAAGGTGGTGGTGAGCCGCCTTCTTGAACCGCTGCAGTCCGTGTGGTGACGGTTCTCCCACAGTGCTGCTAGGTCGGGAGTTCCAGGATTTTGATCCAGCGACGATGAAGGAACGGTGATATATTTCCAAGTCGGGATGATGTGTGACTTGGAAGGGATCGTGCAGGTGGTGGTGTTCCCATGTGCCTGCTGCTCTTGTCCTTCTAGGTGGTAGAGGTCGCGGGTTTGGGAGGTGCTGTCGAAGAAGCCTTGGCGAGTTGCTGCAGTGCATCTGCAGACTGAATAAGCAGATACTCTGTGCTGTGAAATTTAGGCTGTGGCACGGTTTTATAGCCTTAAACAAGATTTGCTGTAAAGCACGCCTGCTAAAAAATGTTTGAAAGAATGTTTGAGAGCTGACTGAGTGCATTGTAATCGTCAGTGGTATATGCGAGTGATTATAGTCACTCTTGAATTATTCTCAGCTGTATTTTCCTAGGTTAAAAACAAAATGGGTCGACTCGGCCTATATTCACTGGAGTTTAGAAGAATGAGAGGAGATCTCATCGAAACATATAAAATTCTAACAGGACTAGACAGACTAGATGCAGGGAGGATGTTCCCGATGGCTGGGGAGTCCAGAACCAGGGGTCACAGTCTCAGGATACGGGGTATGCCATTTAGAACCGAGATGAGGAGAAATTTCTTCACTCAGAGGGTGGTGAACCTGTGGAATTCTCTACCAGAGAAGGCAGTGGAGGCCAAGTCATTAAATATATTCAAGAAGGAGATAGATATATTTCTTAATGCTAAAGAGATCAAGGGATATGGGGAAAAAGCGGGAACAGGGTACTGAGTTAGACGATCAGCCATGATAATTTTGAATGGCGGAGCAGGCCCGAAGGGCCGAATGGCCTATTCTTGCTCCTATTTTCTATGTTTCTATGTTAAAATACTGCAGATGCTGGAAATCTGAAATAAAAACAGAAAATACTGGAGAAGCTCAGCAAGTGAGGCAGCATCTGTGGAAAAAGAAACAGAGTTCACGTTTCAGGTCGAAGACCTTTCGTCAGAACTGGAAGATGTTAAAAGAGTTAAAGTTTTTAAGCAAGTACAGAGCGAGGGAAAGGAGGAGACCGCATTGTGAGCAGCAAATGCGGTATATTAAATTGAAAGAAGTACAAGTAAATCACTGTTTCACCTGGAAGGAGTGTTTAGGGTCCTGGACGGTGGGAAGGGAGGAGGTGAAAGGTCAGGTGCATCTCCTGTGCTCGCACGGGAAGGTGCCGTGGGGAGGGGAGTGGATGTTGGGGTTGACTCCCCCCTGGGGGTGACTCCCCTCCCTCCCCCACCTTTCCCTGGCTTAAAAACTTGCTTAAAAACTTTAACTCTTTAACATCTTCCAGTTCTGACGAAAGGTCTTCGACCTGAAACGTTAACTCTGTTTCTTTCTCCACAGATGCTGCCTGACTTGCTGAGCTTCTCCAGCATTTTCTGTTTTTATTTCAGATTTCCAGCATCCTCAGTATTTTGCTTGTGATTTAGTGTTTAATTCACGGCCACGTCTCTCCCAGGAATGCCCCACCTTGAAGAAGTTCTGCTCTTCTCTCCGACGGGATTTCCGTTTGTCTCTTTTACCTTGTTCACCTTCATTGCTCTCTGTTTCCCTTCTTGTGTTAGATCAGGTTTCTTCTAAAACTCACTTTCTCAGTCACATCTCTTTCCTCAGTGACTGTCTCCGGCTCCGACTTATTCCACGTGGATTCCAACTTAAATTCCACCTTTCATGTTTCGGATCCACCCGTGATTACGGATACCTCCATGATATACAGCGTTCCTCGAACCACTGCTCCCGCCATTTCCTGAGATCCACGCTCACGCCGTGTGCTGCCACGTGCAGGCTCTCGACCTCTCTCTCCAGCAGCACCGACTTGCTCTTTTTCAGAATTGCCCCCGGTCCGCAGTTCCATTTCATCCTTCATCTCATCCAGTGCTTTAACAAAAAACTTTTCTTCTTCCTTTCAGGTGTCAAGGAGCACAAGCTTCAACAACTCTTAGATAACAACGCCCCTCCTCATCCTTCTTCCCCTTCACTTTCCTCTGACCCAATCCCTCCCTCCAATCTCACCCTTTGTTTTCACTATCCCCTCTGACCTTCCTCTCTCTGACCCCGAACGACCTGTCCTCAGCAAAGGCCTTAGCTTCATCCCCTCACGCCCCCACCTCAATGAATTTCGAGTTCGACACGATGCTGAGCTCTTCTTCCATGGCCTTCACCTTCGCGCTCACTTCTTTGGCCAGGAGTCTTCCCCCCGCACAGCGGACCCTTTCTCCAGTCTTCAGGAATTATTGTTCCACTTGGACCCCTCCCACTGGCCCCTTACCCTCTCTCGATCTTTTCATTGGGAACTGCCGGCATGACATCGACCGTCTCAATTTCTCTGCTCCCCTCACTCACTCTCACCACCTCCCTCTGAACTTGCAGCACTCCGTTCTCTCAGGTCCAACCCCGACATTGTCATTAAACCCGCTGACAAGGGCAGTGTTGTTGTTGTGTGGCGAACAGAGCTCTACCTTGCGGAGGCTGAACGCCAACTCTCCGACACCTCCTCCTACCTCCCGCTGGACAATGACCCCACCGCCGAACATCAAAC
The DNA here is from genome assembly GCF_035084215.1 of Heptranchias perlo. Lineage (NCBI taxonomy): Eukaryota > Metazoa > Chordata > Chondrichthyes > Hexanchiformes > Hexanchidae > Heptranchias > Heptranchias perlo. The sequence goes on along the minus strand of NC_090325.1, from coordinate 9,196,417 downwards.
CATAGTTTCCCAGACGGTCACTGACCTCATCTCCTCTGGAGATCATCCTCCCCATGGCCTCCAACCTCATCGTCCCCCAACCCCGCACAGCCCGCTTCTACCTCCTTCCCAAGATCCACAAACTGGACAGCCCTGGGAGACCCATCGTTTCAGCCTGTTCTTGCCCCACGGAACTTATTTCCTCCTATCTCAACTCTATTTTTTTCTCCCCTTGTCCAGTCTCTTCCGACCTACATCCACGAATCTTCTGACACCCTCCGCCACTTTAACAGTTTCCAGTTCCCTGGCCCTAACCGTCTCCTTTTCACCATGGTCATCCAGTCCCTCTACATCTCCATCCCCCACCAGGACGGCCTGCGGGCCCACTGCCTCTTCCTTGAACGGAGGCCCAACCAGTCCCCATCCACCACCATCTTCCTCCCCCTGGTTGAACTTGATTTTACGTTGAACAACTTCTCCATTGACTCCACTCACTTCCTCCAAATAAAAGGTGTCGCTATGGGAACCCGCGAGGGTCCCAGATACGTCTGCCTTTTCATGGGCTACGTCGAACATTCCTTGTTCCAGTCCTACTCAGGTCCCCTCCCTCACCTCTTTTTCCAATACATTAATGACTCTATTGGTGCCGTTTTCTGCTCCCTCTCCAAACTGGAAAATTTCATCAACTTTGTTTCCAATTTCCACCCTCCCCTCGCCTTCACCTGGTCCATCTCCAACTCTTCCTTTCCCTTCCTCGACTTCCCTATCTCCATTTCTCGGGATCAGCTGTCAATTAATATCTATTATAAGCCCACCGACTCCCACAGCTACCTTGATTACATTTCCTCCCACCCCACTTCCTGTAACGACTCTATTCCCTTCTCCCAGTTTCTCAGTCTCTGTCGCATCTGTTCTGACGATGCCACCTTCCACACCAGTGCTTCTGAAATGTCTTCCTTTTTCCTCAACCAAGGATTCACCTCCATTGTAGTTGACAGGACCCTCGACCATGTCCATCCTATTTCCTGCACTTCTGCCCTCACCCCTTCCCCTCCCTCCCAGAACCATGATCGGGTCCCCCTAGTCCTCACCTTCCACCCCACCAGCCTCCACATTCAACGGATCATCCTCCGCCATTTCCGCCACCTCCAGCGCGATCCCACCACCAAACACATCTTCCCCTCCCCTCCACTTTCAGCATTCCGAAGGGACCGCTCCCTCCGCCCCACCCTGGTCCACTCTTCCATCACCCCCAACACCCGCTCTCCTCCCCACGGCACCTTCCCGTGCGAACTCAGGAGATACAACACCTGCCCTTTCACCTCCTCCCTTCCCACCGTCCAGGGCCCTAAACACTCCTTCCAGGTGAAACAGCGATTTACTTGTACTTCTTTCAATTTACTATACTGTATTCACTGCTCACAATGCGGTCTCCTCTACACTGGGGAGACCGAACGCAGACTGGGCGATCGGTTTGCTGAACACTTCCATTCAGTCCGCAAGTGTGACCCTGACCTGCTGGTCACTTGCCATTTTAATTCCCCGTCCCACTCCCACTCTGACCTCTCTGTCCTCGGCCTCTTACACTGTTCCAGTGAAGCTCAACGGAAGCTCGAGGAACAGCACCTCATCTCTCGATTAGGCACTTCACAACCTTCCAGACTCAACATTGATTTCAATAACTTCAGATCATACCCACTGCTCCCATTGTTTCGGACAGCAGGTGCTGGTAATGGTTCTGCTGTTGCCATTTACAGCTCCTCTGGACCCATCTTTTGTTTCTTAATTTGTCCCATTATCACCCTCCTTGTTTTGCACCACCATCCCTTTTGTCATTTAATCACTCCTGCCCTCCACCCTATCAGAGACCTTCCCTTTTGTTCTTTCCTCCCCTCCCCTCCCTGCCCCCTCCTTTCCCTGGTTCTGTACTTGCTTAAAAACTCTTCTAACATCTTTGTTTTCTTATGTTATGCTTTTCCAGCCTGCTAAAATACCCCTCGCCCACTGTCATCACTTCAATTTGTGTTGGAATTCCATTCTCAGGATGTGGGTGTCGCTGCCCGTCCCTAGTTGCCTTGAGAAGGTGGCGGTGGGCCTTCTTCTTGAACCGTTGGAGTCTGTGTTTGTAGCAGCTTGATGCAAGAGTGGCTTGCTAGGCCACTTCAGAGAGCAGTTACGAGTCAACTATTGTTGGTGTGGAGACTGGAGTCACATGTAGACTCAGACTGGATAAAGACGGAAGGTTTCCTTCCCTAAAGAACATTAATGAACCAGTTGGTTTTTACAACAATCCGACAGCTTCACGGTCACTTTTACTGATGTCGGATTTTTATTTCCAAATTTTAAAAAACTAAATTCAAATTCTCAAACATTCATGGTTGGATGTGAACTCACGGTCTCTGGATTACTAGTCCAGTAACATACACTACACTAACGTACCTCGTGTTGCATGGAATCAATTTAAATGTGCTAAAGTAATCCACCAAACACATCCAAGCAACTTACTTTGGGGCATCACTGGCTCAAATCCAGAGACTTGAGCACATAATCCAGGCTGATACTCCAGTGCAGTACTGAGGGAGTGCTGCACTGTCGGAGGTGCCGTCTTTCGGATGAGACGTTAAACCGGGGCCCTGTCTGCCCTAAAAGATCCCATGGCATTATTTGAAGAAGAGCAGGGGAGTTCTCCCCAGTGTCCTGGGCCAATATTTATCCCTCAACCAACATCACTATAGTAAACAATTTTACAACACCAAGTTATAGTCCAGCAATTTTATTTTAAATTCACAAGCTTTCGGAGATTTCCTCCTTCCTCAGGCAAATGTTTCAAGAGCTCCTTGAAGCCTACGCATTTATACATATAGAACAATACATGGTGTTTACAGACTGCCCCTGCAACTGCCCGTTGCCAAGGCAATCACCGTGTTCAGACAGAGAGGTGTCACCTGCAGAACCCCCGAATACACATTCAACAAAAAACAAACAGGGAAAAAAAACAGAGAAAAAAAACAGAGAGAGGCAGAAACATCCGGAAGGCAGAGAGAGCCAGCAAATGACCCATTATATTAAAAACAGATAACATTTGTTCGCTGGTGGGGTAACGTGCAGCGTGACATGAACCCAAGATCCCGGTTGAGGCCGTCCTCATGGGTGCGGAACTTGGCTATCAATTTCTGCTCGACGATTTTGCGTTGTCGTGTGTCTCGAAGGCCGCCTTGGAGTACGCTTACCCGAAGGTCGGTGGATGAATGTCCATGACTGCTGAAGTGTTCCCCGACTGGGAGGGAACCCTCCTGTTTGGCGATTGTTGCGCGGTGTCCGTTCATCCGTTGTCGCAGCGTCTGCATGGTCTCGCCAATGTACCATGCTCTGGGGCATCCTTTCCTGCAACGTATGAGGTAGACAACGTTGGCCGAGTCACAGGAGTATGAACCATGCACCTGGTGGGTGGTGTCCTCTCGTGTGATGGTGGTATCTGTGTCGATGATCTGGCATGTCTTGCAGAGGTTACCGTGGCAGGGTTGTGTGGTGTCGTGGACGCTGTTCTCTTGAAAGCTAGGTAGTTTGCTGCGAACGATGGTCTGTTTGAGGTTGGGTGGCTGTTTAAAGGCGAGTAGTGGAGGTGTGGGGATGGCCATAGCGAGGTGTTTGTCCTCATTGATGACATGTTGAAGGCTGCGGAGAACATGGCGTAGTTTCTCCGCTCCGGGGAAGTACTGGACGACAAAGGGTACTCTGTTGGTTGCGTCCCGTGTTAGTCTCCTGAGGAGGTCTATGCGATTTTTTGCTGTGGCCCGTCGGAACTGTCGATCGATGAGTCGAGCGTCATATCCCGTTCTTACTAGGGCGTCTTTCAGCGTCTGTAGGTGTCCATCGCGTTCCTCCTCGTCTGAGCAGACCCTGTGTATTCGCAGGGCCTGTCCATAGGGGATGGCCTCTTTGACGTGGTTAGGGTGGAAGCTGGAAAAGTGGAGCATCGTGAGGTTGTCCGTGGGCTTGCGGTAGAGTGAGGTGCTGAGGTGCCCGTCTTTGATGGAGATTCGTGTGTCCAAGAAAGAAACTGATTCTGAGGAGTAGTCCATGGTGAGCTTGATGGTGGGATGGAACTTGTTGATATTATCGTGTAGTCTCTTTAGTGATTCCTTGCCGTGGGTCCATAGAAAGAAAATGTCGTCGATGTATCTGGTGTATAGTGTTGGTTGGAGGTCTTGTGCAGTGAAGAAGTCCTGCTCGAACTTGTGCATGAAAATGTTGGCGTATTGGGGTGCGAATTTGGTCCCCATGGCTGTTCCGTGTGTTTGGGTAAAGAACTGGTTATCGAAGGTGAAGACATTGTGATCCAGGATGAAGCGGATGAGTTGTAGGATGGCTTCCGGAGATTGGCTGTTGTTGGTGTTGAGTATTGATGCTGTCGCAGCGATGCCGTCATCGTGGGGGATACTGGTGTATAGTGCCGAGACGTCCATCGTGGTGAGAAGTGTTCCTGGTTCAACTGGTCCGTGGGTACTGAGTTTTTGTAGGAAGTCTGTAGTGTCGCGACAGAAGCTGGGGGTTCCCTGTACGATGGGTTTCAGGATGCCCTCGATGTATCCAGAGAGGTTGATAAACAGATGATCTGGTCATTATCCCATTGCTGTTTGTGGGACCATTGCTGTGTGTGAATTGGCTGCCGCGTTTCCTACATTACAACAGTGACTACACTTCAAAAAGTACTTCATTGGCTGTAAAGCACTTTGGGACGTCCTGAGGTTGTGAAAGTTCTTTTTGTCTTTGACTCTGCTTTTTCTTTATCATCTTCATTTCTCACCTTCTTCCAGATACCTCTTTAGCTTCTGTGGATACTACGCTCGGGGCCAAGCCCATGGACTCCCTCATTTGCTTAACCATTGGAGGGTTTCCAGTGAAATCATGAACGCATTCCTCAAGAAGCTGTCCAGTGCTCCATAAAGAAGTTAACTGAAGCTCTGTTTCATTCCTCCAACAAACACTTAAGCAGCGACCAGGGGAAGCAGCTATTCCATTGATAGTTCCTCTAGGCACAAAGTATTATTTTGTAATAAAAATAGGAAACGCTGGAAAAGCTCAGCAAGTGAGGCAGCATCGGTGGAGAAAGAAACAGTTAGCGTTTCAGGTCGATGACCTTTCTTCAGAACTGGAAGATGTTAAAGAGTCATTATTTTGTGTCGCCCATTGATATTCCTACACCGATCAGCAAGCTACGACATGCCTAAAATCTCTGCATGTCCATCGAATGCCTTCAATAACCCCCAACCCCACACCACCCCCCCCCCCAACTCCCCCACCACTTCACTACTTGAACAATCCTATGATATTAAATCACTACAGAATAGTGCTGATATTACAAAATGCTACCATTCGTTGAGCTGGGGATAGTTGCGGGTTTGTAACTTTGGCGGAAGAACGGAGGAATGCCCAGTGGAAATCCGGGGACTCGCCTTTCATCTACAGCTGCAGATAGTGACACCACAAGTCCCGGCCAGAATGGAGATGATTGGGTAATTTCCCTGTCAATCACCGCCTGTGAGTAGCTGGGATTGATTTTACGCACAATTTGGGATGAAGATAAATTCAGATTAGAGATACGAATGCCTAAATGTTGCCTTTCTATCAGTCTTTGTCCCCTTTTCACACCCTGTACTTCTTGATATCAAAATTAACTCAGAGAGGAAAATGTGGCCATAGGTTTGCCAGCTGTCTAAGCATGTTTGCAATCCACAGATATTACAGGACATTCCAAGGTGCTTCACAGGCAATGAATTACTTTTGAAGTGTATGCACTGTAATTAGGCAGGTAGGTTATGTGATCTAGTTCAATATTTTTTTTGAAGGGAGTGTCTCCATGGCAACCATATCAATGTTTGCCCCTTAATTCCCCCTCCTTCATTCTGGAAATGCATGTGTGTGGATGTCAGGTGAGGGTAGAATCAGGCTCAGTAGCCTGGTAACTCTCAGTGTCTAGGGCGTGCTCGTACCCAACCTGCGAGAGGGACCCGAGGTCTGTGGGCACAATTGCAAATAGTACCCCACCCAGCAAGAGTCAGTCTTTAGAGGATGAAAGAAAGAACGGAAGAACTTTCATTGATATCGCTCCTTTCACAACCTCAGGACGTCCCAAAGTGCTTTATACCCAATGCGTTAATTTTGGAAAGTGTAGCCACTTTTGTTTTCGTAGGCAGTCACAGCAGCCCATTTGCACACAGCAAGATCCCACATTCAACAATGAGGTGAATGACCCATTAGTCTGGTTTCAGGGAGAGATTTTGGGCAGAACACTGTGAGAAATACATAGAACTTGCATTTCTATAGCACCTTTCATAACCTCAGGGCATCCCAAAGCGCTTTACAGCCAATGAAGTACTTTTGAAGTGTAGTCACTGTTGTGATGTAGGAAACTCAGCAGCCAATTTGCACACAGCAAGATCCCACAAACAGCAATGTGATAAAGAACAGATCATCTGATTTAGTGATGTTGGTTGAGGGATAAATATTGGCCATGACAGAAGCCAGAAGGCTGTGGGTTAAAGCACCACTCCAGAGACTTGAGCACACAATCCAGGCTGATACTCCAGTGCAGTACTGAGGGAGTGCTGCACTATTGGAGGTGCCGTCTTTCAGATGAGGCGTTAAATCAAGGCCCCGTCTGCCCTCTCAGGTGGACATAAAAGAGCCCATGGCACTATTCGAAGAAGAGCAGGGGAATTCTTCCTGGTTTTCTGACCAATATTTATCCTTCAATCTACATCACTACAACAGATGATCAGTTCATTATCTCATTGTTGTTTGTGGGACCTTTTCTTTTATTCGTTCATGGGTGTCACTGGCAAGGCCAGCATTTATTGCCCATCCCTAATTGCCCTTGAGAAGGTGGTGGTGAGCCGCCTTCTTGAACCGCTGCAGTCCGTGTGGTGAAGGTTCTCCCACAGTGCTGTTAGGTAGGGAGTTCCAGGATTTTGACCCAGCGACGATGAAGGAACGGCGATATATTTCCAAGTCGGGATGGTGTGTGACTTGGAGGGGAACGTGCAGGTGGTGTTGTTCCCATGTGCCTGCTGCGTTTCCTACATTGCAGCAGCCAATTTGAGCACAGCAAGCTCCCACAAACAGCAATGTGACAATGACCAGATAAGCTGTTTTTTAGTGATGTTGGTTGAGGGATAAATATTGGCCAGGACACTGGTCTTCTTGAAATAGAGCTGTGGGATCTGTTACGTCCAGCTGTGAGGGCAGACGCGGCCTCGGTTTAATGTTTCATTCAAAAGACGGCACCGCTGACAGTCCAGCACTCCCTCGATTCTGCAGTGATGTATCAGTCTGGATTATGGGTTCAAGTCTCTGGAGTGGGACTTGAACCCGCAACTTTCTGATCCAGAGGTGAGATGTGCTGCCCACTTGGCCATTGCTGACACCTAAGTATGATCTGGTCCTTTCCCAGAATCCAAATTCCTACCCACCAATGGAAAATGCAAATATATACATTATGTGAGGAAAAGAAACTGCTTGGGCGCGATGCCCACCACGGTAAAATAGTTAGATTCCCAACTGGATAATATGTGACTTGTACGAGGTATTTTAGGGCAACCAGCACCTGTAGAACAATATCCCAGGCTCAGTCAAAGCCTTTAGAGAGAAGGAGAGACAAAAATGGAAATAAAATATAGAAAAATGAAGGGCCATTCAGCCCATCAAGAAAGAAAGACTTGCATTTATATGGCTTCTTATGTCCATCAGAAACATCTCACAGCTTTTCACACACACTGAATTACTTTGAAGTCAGTTATGTGGGCAGATAGCAACCATTTTGCACCCAATGAGATCCCACAAAACAACCAGTCAATTGTGTTTTTAGTAGTGCTGGTTGATGGCCAGAAAGTTGGGAAAATTCCTGAGGCTTCTTCGAATAATCCAATGATATTTTTGGCATTGACCGGAACCATCAGATGGGGCCTTGGTTGAAATCCTGAACCAAAGAACAGCACCTCCAACACACTTGGTCCACGTGATTTCCTGGACTGGTTTCGATCGCCTGAAGGGGTCGGAGAGGAATTTTCGAGAGTATTTTTTCCTTTATTGTCCCTGGGTTTTTACTCTGGTATTTTCCCAGAAGATTACATGTCTGCGGCGGGGGAGGAGAGGGGATTGAAGTGTCTAGTTATGATGCTTCAGTCATCATGGTGCGTGGGATAGACTTGATGGACCAGCTGGCCTTATCCTGCCCATCAATTTTGTATGTTCGTTTGCAGCACCTTCCTCAGTACTGCCCTGGACTGCCACACCGCTCTTTCCCCGTAGCCAATGCGGTGCTATGAACTTGCATGATGGGCCAAATGGCCTCCTTCTGTGCTGTGTGGTTCTATGATTCTATCCTAGATTGTGTCCTAGAGTCTGCAGTGGGACTTGAAGCCATAAACCTCAGGACTCAGAGGTCAGAGTGCCACCAAAAGACCCTCGCTGACACTGACTCAAGCCCATTTCTTCCATCACCCCTGTAAAACTGCTTCTGTTAGTGATTCTGCCCAACTTAGTTCCTCCCCATCTACAAATGTTCTCTCCAGCACCAAAATATGATAGAGGGCATCTCCAACCTTTATTATTCAAAATCAACCCACTGGAATGGGGCACGAACCCACAACCTTCGAACTTAGAGGTGAAAATGCTACCAACTGAGCCAAGCTACACCACCGAAATTGCATTCCTCCATGGTCTCTGATGGCAAAGCCATGGAAAATGTTAATTTTGGTCTTGGGACAAGAAAAATAAGATCTCCAGCTATTGCTGTGGATATTGGCAGTGAACCATAATAAGCTCACACCTCCTCTTTCATTACTGCCACTAGATTACATGTTGCTTAAATCTTATTATTAAAGGGTTTGAGAGCAAAGGAAAACTGTTTGTGTGGGCTTTACACAGTCTCGATTAGACGTGACCCATTATTACAGTTTAGACGGCATAATCGGCTACAGCTCATTTGCTAGATTTACTGTCACTAAAATTTGCTGAGAAAAGAAACCTCGACCTTTAATTCCTGGCCTGAAAGGCCCAGTATTGAACTGTTCACGTCTGTATTTCTGTCTGCCCGTGCATTGCTATTGATGAGGCGAGTTAGAGGATAACATAGAATCTTAAGTACATCGTGCCTGTTCCGGCTCTTTGACGTGCTATCCAATTAGTCCCAATCCACCCTTGCTTTTTCTCCATAGCCCTGCAAATTTTTCCCCTTCAAATATTTAGCCAATTCTCTTTTGAAAGTTATTATTGAATCTGCTTCCATCGCCCTTTCAGGAAGTGCATTCCAGATCATAACAACTCACTGCGTTAAGAAATTTTTCATCTCCCCTCTGGTTCTTTTACCAATTATCTTAAATCTGTGTTCTTTGGTTACCGACCCTCCGGTCAGTGGAAACAGTTTCTCCCTATTTACTCTATCAAAACCCCTCATGATTTTGAACACCTCTATTAAATCTCCCCTTAACCTTCTCTGCTTTAAGGCAAATAATCCCAGCTTCTGCAGTCTCTCCACATAACTGAAGTCCCTCATCCCTGGTACCATTCTAGTAAATCTCTTCTGCACCCTCTCTAAGGCCTTGACATCCTTCCTAAAGTGTGGTGCCCAGAATTGGACAAAATACTCCAGCTGAGGCCTAACCAGTAATTTATAAAGGTTTGGCATAACTTCCTTGTTTTTGTACTCTATGTGCTTGATTTTGGAATGGTGGTGAGCTGACAGCGGGGGTGGGTGGAGGGGTGAAGGTGCACGTGGCAAACCCGCATGAACAAAACTTACCGTTTCCGACGCGATCGCATGTTGAGTGCTGAAGATTAATGTCCTCTCCGAGTTTCGCACCTGGCAGCCAGGTTGATTGACAGGCTGGCTGACGTCAGGAGCTGCAACATTGGAGAGGTGGGGGGGGGGAAGAGAGAGAGCGAGATATCATACAGCGCTGGACTGGAAGACCGGTGTGGGGGGGGGAGAGGGGAAGATCGGGGGGGGGGAGGGGGAAGATCCGGGGGAGAGAGGGGAAGATCGGGAGGGGAGGGGGAAGATCCAGGGGAGAGAGGGGAAGATCGGGAGGACATCGAGGGGGTGAAGAGTGGGACATCGGGAGGACATCGGGGGGGGGGTAAAGAGAGGGACATCAGGGGGGGTGAAGAGGGGGACATCAGATGGGGTGAAGAGAGGGACATCGGTAGGTCATCAAGGGGGTGATGAGGGGGACATCAGGGGGACATCGGGGGTATGGTTCATTTTGTGTTTTCACTTCCGTCTATGGTTTCACCAGGCGTGAATCAGAGGCGGTGGGCAAGCCGCCCAGGTAAGTTAAAAATCGTTCTCATGACTTACTCTGTCACAGCTAAAGTGCCTTAAGTACCTCAATGAGGTACATTTGGCTCTTTAACTGCAATTAAAGCCGGCGGGACTTCTATTTTCGGGTCGCCCGCGCGCACACAGGTGGGTCCCTGGGAAACTCGGAAGTCGGCCTGTTGGAGCCTGCCTCCGAACCTGAACTGGATTTCCCCGATCTTCGGAGCTCCCCCGCCCCCAATGCATCCACAACTGCCCCCTAAAATCACGCCCTATGTCTCTATTTATAAAGCCAAGGATCCCGTCTGCTTTTCTAACAGCCTTACCAACTTGTCCTGCCATCTTCAAAAATTTGTGTGTGACTGCATTATAACCCTGAAACTCACGTTGCAGAACTTGCAATGCAATTTTGATTTTAGTTCATTTCAAACTGAGCTTTGCGAACAAGAGCTGGCCTGAAAATAGGCTCCAATACAATGGCCTCGCCTCCTTTACTCTGGGCAAAGAATTTCTTCCTTTTTTTGATGCTGTTCCTTCATCGTCACTGGGTCAAACTACCTAGAAGGATGAGGGCAGCAGGTGCATTGGGACACCATCATTTCCAAGTTCCCCTTCAAGTCACACACCATCCCAATTTGGACCTATATTGGCTGTTTCTTCATTGTCGCTGGGTCAAATGCTGGGTCACTGCGGGAGCACATTCACCTCACGGGATGCAGTGGTTCAGGAAGACGGCCCAACACCACCTTCTCAAGGACAACTAGGGATGGGCAATAAATGCCAGCGATGCCCACATCCTGAGAATGACTGCAAGACATCGACTTGCAGTACGATGGCAATATAAACAAGAGGGCACAATTTTAAAAGGGGTAGAGGAACACAGATCTGGGGGCAAATGTGCACAAATCGTTGAAGGTGGCAGGGCAGATTGAGAAAGTGGGTAAAAAAGCATACGGGATCCTGGGTTTTATAAATAGAGGCATAGAGTACAAGAGTAAGGAAGTCATGATGAACCTTTATAACACACTGGTTCGGCCACAATTGGAGCATTGTGTCCAGTTCTGGGCACCGCACTTTAGGAAAGATGTGAAGGCCCCGGAGAGGATGCAGAATAGATTTACTAGAATGATTCCAGGGATGAGGGACCTTAGTTACGTGGATAGACTGGAGAAGCTGGGGTTGTTCTCCTTGGAACAGAGATGGTTGCGAGGAGATTTGATAGAGGTATTCAAAATCATGAAGGGTCTAGACAGAATAGATAGAGAGAAACATTGGCCAAAGGATCAAGAACCAGAGGACATAGATTTAAGGTGATTGGCAAAAGAACCAAAGGTGACATGAGGAAAAACCTTTTTACACAGCGAGAGGTTAGGATCTGGAATGCACTGCCTGAGGGGGTGGTGGAGGCAGATTCGATCATGGCTTTCAAAAGGGAACTGGATAAGTACTTCAAAGCAAAAAAATTTGCAAGGCTACGGGGATAGGGCGGGGGAGTGGGACTAGCTGGGTTGCTCGTGCATAGAGCCGGCACAGACTCAATGGGCCGAATGGCCTCCTTCCATGCTGTAACCTTTCTATGATTCTATGATACTGCACTACACACACCCACATGGAAAAGCAATCTCACAGGGTGGGTGGAGGCCTCCAATTAACACTTGATGGGGGTGAAACTGGTCTTGAATGGTGGGGGAAAGCCAGCAGCCCTTGTTACATCCGCCAGATTCTCTTTTCCATCCAATGGCATAAATGCCTGTTTTGTTCTGCAGCCCAAGATTAATTTCACCCCACTCCCAATATCTGATCATAGAAACATAGAATCACACAGCATAGAAGGAGGCCATTTGGCCCATTGTGCCTGTACCAGCTGTTTGAAAGAGCTATCCAATTAATTCCACTCCCCCTGCTCTTTCCCCATAGCCCTGCAATGTTTTCCTTTTTAAGTACTTACTCAATTCCCTTTTGAAAGTTACTATCGAATCTGCTTCCACCGCCCTTTCAGGCAGTGAATTCCAGATTGTAACAACTCACGGAGTAAAAAAATTCTCCTCCTCTGGTTCTTTTGCCAATTATTTTAAATCTGTGTCCTCTGGTTACCGACCCTCCTGCCAGTGGAAACAGTTTCTCCCTATCTACTCTAACAAAACCCCTCATAATTTTGAACACCTCTATTAAATCTCCCCTTAACCTTCTCTGTTCTAAGGAGAATAACCCCAGCTTCTCCAGTCTCGCCACGTAACTGAAGTCCCTCATCCCTGGTACCATTCTAGTAAATCTCTTCTGCACCATCACCAAGACCTTGACATCTTCCTAAAGTCTGCCCAGAATTGGACACAATCCTCCAGCGATCAGTTAAACTTAACTGGGTTGTTGCGTATTGACTAATCAGGGCTGCGGTAAGTTGGGACTAATGAGGTGGGAAGGCGGTTCAACAAAGAGGGTGTGGGAGAATGAAACTACTCAGTGCCATAAGATGAACTAGTCTGGACTTGAAGCGTATTAGCCTTAACCACTCGTAATTCGAATGTAGAGAAGAGTGACGCCAAGTGCCATAATAATTTTTGTTTAATGTATATATTTTATACAAATGCAATTTTTTCCCCCTCTCCCAGCCAAGAACTTAAAGTGGATGAAGTGCGGACGTCCCAAGGAGGTAATGTTAACTGATTTGTCGACAAGTCCACATATGCCTGGGAGATTCCTCGGATCTGCTCCCGCTTCACTGGGTTGAGATGAGTGGGGCGGGTAGTGGAAGGGCCCAACCTTCAGATCAGGATGTCCAGATCAGGACGTAGGATTTGCTCCTCAAATCCCAAGAGTTTTACCAAAGCATCGTTGATGTGCTCGTGCCAGATCAGCGCCCCCTCGCGCCCGTTGCTATATAACTGACGTGAGCATTTGATATTGCTTCTTACAAGAGTGGAGGCATGACGTCAATCTCTGAAAGCGGGGTCGGGGTGGGTGCTGAGCAAGAAATATGTTTGGGAACCTCTGAATTCCTGTACGTATCCGCCCATGTACATGCAAACAGACCGATAGATAGGGCATGACAAGCTCAATACTGCGTCTGCAAAAGTGAGACCTGAAAGGGCGCAGTATTGAGCTGTCCATGTCTGTCTTTCTTTCTGTCTATCACCGTAAGGCTTGAAAGGACCAAGTATTGAGCTGTCCATATCTATCTTCCTCTATCTCTCCATCTATCATTGTGTTCACAACGGTGAGGCTGGAAGGACATGTTGATCATTTTCTGCTACTTAGAAGGCTGGATGAATGGCCAGCACCCATATAAAAGATGTTTGAAAAAATGTAGGAGAGAAGATACAATAAATCAAGTCGTGGTGTTTGGGTGATACCAAGTTTCACTTTCAAAAGCCTGCTGTTTATCAGACAAAGAAAGAAAAGTGATGGAAGCAGAAGGCTCAGGGCTCCATTTACAGTGCGGATAATCTCATTGTTAGCCTTTTCTCAACTGGAACCTGTTCCATCACTTTCCAAGTGCACTGCTCATCATCCAAAGGGTATACGTGTCCTGTTCATGTGAAAATCCTGTCGTAGCACACACGGTTCATTTATGTACACAACTTATTATTACTTCAGTGTTGCTCCCTCTGCCCTCCCAGATGTCACCCAGCTCCCTTCTTACACAGGGTTTGAGAGAATCTTCCACAGTTTGGGGATCTTGAGAAGGATGAGTTGATCTCAATACTCACTTCAATGTATCCATCGAAAGAAGAAAGAAAGAAAGAAAGACTTGTATTTATACAACGCCTTTCACAATCTCAGGACGTGCCAAAGCGCTGTCCAGCCAATTAAGTATTTTTGAAGTGAAGGCATTGTTGTAACGTAGGAAACACAGCAATCAATTTGCACACAGCAAACTCCCACAAACAGCAATGTGATAATGACCAGATCGGCTGTTTTAGTGATGTTGGTTGAGTGATAAATATTGGTCAGGACACCAGGGAGAACTCTCCCGCTCTTCCTCGAATTATTGCCATGGGATCTTTTACATCCACTGGAAAGAGCAGACGGGGCCTCAGTTTAACACCTCATCTAAAAGGCAGCATCTCCCATACTGTAACACTCCCTCACTACTGCACTAAATTCTCTGGAGTGAGATGTGAACCCACACCCTTCTTACTCAGAAACAAGAACGCTACCAACTGAGCCATGGCAGACACACGTGTGCTTTAGGTATTCATGTATCCATTACTCTGTGTGTAACTCACTGCCAATTTTAGATATTGTTATATATGAAGTGGACTCCCAGGTGTTCGTTATTCACCGTGCAATCTCAGTGCGATCTACAGCCTCCAGGGGAAGATGGGCACTGGAGATGCACCCCAAGTGTAAATCAAGGGACCTCCCACTGGCCCCGTAAACCCTGGCACCGTCAGCTGCAGATGACCTGGCCACATGGCAGAATGTGCCCTCCCCCCATGGATTTCAGCCCCTGTTATTAGGATTTGGAGGTAACAGCTGTACTGAGATAACCCCATTCAGCTGTTTTGAAAGCACGGCATAAAAGCTTCAAATGCTTCAAGCTCATCCTCCCGTCGTGTTTTCCTTTTGATGCAAACACTGATTAAAAGCTTAGAATCGCCGCTTTTTTTCAAACCAGGCTGGTTGCCTTTTTGAACGAGTACGATTGGACGTCACAGACAGTAAAGTGTTAATCCCATTTTAATATGTGTCCCACTAATGGATTGGCCAGGGGGAATGCCACACAATTAGCTCAATAATAGGCTGCTCTGCCCATCTTGCTTTTTAAACATAGGATGCAATTAACAATGCCCTTTGATAGGAGATAACCTCAAAAGTATGATATTAAACTAATATTATATAATTTAGCAATTAATCAGGATCAAATATTGAAATAGGAATCCATTCATCCATTTATTAGTTCTCAGGATGTGTGCGATGCTGGCAAGACATTTATTGCCCATCCCTAGTTCCCATGAGTAGGTGGTGGTGAGCCTTCTTCTTGAGCTTCGAAACGGGCATTAAGAGCGGTGTGGGGATGGAGTCAGAAGTAGGCCAGCCCAGTTAGGGGTTACCAAGTTCCCTTCCCTGAAGGAGATCAGTGAACTACCAGTATTCAAAGTCATCCTTCCTGTTGCTGGATTGATAGAGGGTTATGAGAGGTGTCATAGGATGGTACTCTTTCCTATTCACTGCGCCCAGTCAGATGGACCGTGATGGTCCTGTCCATTTTTAAAAATTTGTTCTCGGGATGTGGGCGACGCTGGCAAGGGTGGCATTTATTGGCAAACCCTTGTCACCCTCAGAAGATGGCGGTGGGCCTTCTCTTTGAACCACTGCAGTCCTTGTGCGGATGATCAGATGAAGTGGTGGGGGGGGGGGGGGGGGGGCGGTGGAGGCTCGTGTGGAGCATAAATGCCGGCATGGACCTGTTGGTCCTCTTTCTGTGCTGTGCAGTCCATGTAAATTCCCTGTACTCCCGCAATGGTGTTAGATTTTCCGATTCTGCCTGTTCCTACGTTGACGCGAGATCTGAAGGATTATCTAAACGGGATGAGATTGCTCTCTCTCTGTGTGAGCATATGGTAAAGGAGCTCTTAATCCTCGTGCTTAGCTCCTGCCAAAACAAGGGCCACGGGCTGCAGGACGACACAATGCGCCAAGCAAACCGTAACAAATTCTAATTTGTCTCACTTGCTGGTGCTCATTAACCTAGCAGTTCGTAGCCCCCGGATATCTATTCATCATGAGTTCTGCCAGCAGGCTACGAGCAATGCAAGAAGGCCTGCACTGAAAAGGCTTTAATGTTATTGCAAAGTTTATTTTTAAAATGAAATTCAAATTGGTTTAGATCTGTTCTGTGTGGTGGAAGGATTGGGATAATGAAGTTAATGTGTAGGTCCTGCACGAAATGTGCGTTCAGAGTCTTATGAAATTATGATTGATGGCGTGTCAAAAAAAAAGCCGCGTTGTATCGTGTGTGGATATAATTAAACTGACCAAAAAGAGCTAATGGGTTGTATCATTCTTCATTGCAGCTGCTGAAGATTTTTCTTTTCATCTGAGAATTTTTAAGGTTTGGGGTAGGGTATGTGGAGATCCGTGGTTTTCAGGTCCTGAAGACCAATAAGTTGGAGTCAGAGATCAGTGCGATGAATCTTGACTTTGACACAGAGAGGATGTGGGGAAGAGGATCAGCATGCAGGGCAGTGTCTTCAGAATTTAGGAGGAACAAAAAGAGGAAAATTCAAAGGAGTTTTGGCCAGGATAATATTGAGAGAGAGAGAGAAGAAGAAATGTTAGAGGAGAAGGAAGTCCAGCAGCAGAGGAGGATCAGGGAAGTCTGAAGTCAAACAAGAAGGGCCACAAGATCCCCTACTATCTCGGATAGCAGCTACCTCAGTCTTACCAAGGAGAAATGTATCAGGAGTTCTCCACCTCCACCCCACCAAAGAAATTATCGACGAATTCGACCATCTCGGACCATCCCGATAGCCATCAATATCACTCAACCAGTAGCAGTAAAATGTGACAATGGAACTCAACTTTTTTTCTCGCAGGTGCCTTTCGGGTAGTGGTAGGATACTTGGCAAGAATCACCCAGTTTGCAGCTTAAAAAAGGGTGCTGGTGGTGAAACTTCCTTAATCCCTTTTAAAGAGGAAATCTTTTGAAGAGGGAGTTTCACCAACAAGATGTTTTTATTAAAAAATGAGGATATCACCGTGAGACTGAGGTTCACCATGGGACTGGGGTTCACTGTGGGACTGGGGTTCACCATGGGACTGGGGTTCACTGTGGGACTGGGGTTCACCATGGGACTGGGGTTCACCGTGGGACTGGGGTTCACCATGGGACTGAGGTTCACCGTGAGACTGAGGTTCACCATGGGACTGGGGTTCACTGTGGGACTGGGGTTCACCATGGGACTGGGGTTCACCGTGGGACTGAGGTTCACCGTGGGACTGGGGTTCACCGTGGTACTGGGGTTCACCGTGGGACTGAGGTTCACTGTGGGACTGGGGTTCACCGTGGGACTGGGGTTCACTGTGGGACTGGGGTTCACCGTGAGACTGAGGTTCACTGTGGGACTGGGGTTCACCGTAGGACTGGGGTTCACTGTGGGACTGGGGTTCACCTTGAGACTGAGGTTCACTGTGGGACTGGGGTTCACTGTGGGACTGGGGTTCACCAAGAGACTGAGGTTCACTGTGGGACTGGGGTTCCCCGTGAGACTGAGGTCCACCGTGGGACTGGGGTTCACCGTGAGACTGAGGTTCACTGTGGGACTGGGGTTCACCGTGGGACTGGGGTTCACCGTGGGACTGGGGTTCACCATGGGACTGGGGTTCACCGTGGGACTGGGGTTCACCATGGCACTGAGGTTCACCATAGTACTGAGGTTCACTATGAGACTGGGGTTCACCGTGGGACTGAGGTTCACCGTGGGACTCGGGTTCACCATGAGACTGAGATTCACCATCGTACTGAGGTTCACCGTGTGACTGAAGTTCACCGTGAGACTGAGGTTCACTGTGAGACTGAGGTTCACTGTGAGACTGAGGTTCACCATGAAACAGGTTCACCATGGGACTTGGGTTCGCTGTGGGACTGGGGTTCACCATGAAACAGGTTCACCATGAGCCTTGAGAAGTCACCATGGGAATGAATCTCACTATGAGACTGTCTCACCGTGGGACTGGGACGATATCATTATCGGAGTCTCTTTAAAGAGGGAATCCCCGTCAAGGCCCTTTAAAGAGACAGTTCCTGACAGAGCACTTTTAAACGCATTCTCCATTAAAGGCCCTTTAAAAAGGGACTTCCCATCAGAGCCTTATAAACAGGAAGTCTCCATCATCATCCCTGTATATTATAAACTAACTTCAATTTAAAGCAAAAACAACAAACACAATTTGCATTTACATGGAGCCTTTAATATAAAAAATGTCCCAACATGCTTCACAATAAAAATTGTTAGGGGAATTGATGCTATGGTATGGATGGGGGTAGAGGCTAAGGGAGGGGTCACAAAAGTCAAGGGAGTCAAAGGATATGGGGAAAAGGCGGGAAAGTGGAGTTGAGGTAAAAATCAGATCAGCCATGATCTCATTGAATGGCGGAGCAGGCTCGAGGGGCCGAATGGCCTACTCCTGCTCCTATCCCTTACGGTCTTATGGTCTAAAAGTGGGTTTTGAGAATATTCTGAAAAGTTTGTGAGAAGTGGAGGGGCTTTAAGGTGGAAGGGGGAAATAAGAAAAGTTAATATTGGGTCTCTAAAATTAACAATTCAGTTCCTGGGACGGACATTTAATCTGGGAGGGAGCTCCAGCGAATAGGACAGAGTCAGACAAAGGCTCTGCTGCTCATTGTAGGGTGAAGGGGGAGGGCACAATAGACCTGAATCAAAGAGGTATAAGGCTGGAGGAGGTTGCGGAAACAGAGTGGGGTAATACCAAGGAGGGTATCATTCGGATAGAAATTGGGAAATTTAATGCACCGGGTCAATATAGGTTCGAGATGAGAGAAGGGCTTAGTGTGAGATAGGATTTAGGCAGTTGCATTTTGGATAAATTGGATTTTATGAAGGTTACAGGATGGGAGGGCAGCAAGGAGTTCTCCGTTGCAAAATTCTACAACTGTCCCATTAAACATTGTGGCCACAGATACAATAAAAAACCTCCCCAGTACACCCAACACTGCAAGCAATTAGGAAGGCAAATGGTATGTTAGCCTTTAATGCAAGGGAGTTGGAGTATAAGAGTAAGGAGGTCTTGCTGCAATTGTACAGGGCTTTGGTGAGACCACACCTGGATTACTGTGTACAGTTTTGGTCTCCTTACCTAAGGAAGGATAAACTTGCCTTAAAGGCGGTGCAACGAAGGTTCACTAGATTAATTCCTGGGATTAGAGGGTTAACCTATGAGGAGAGATTGTGTAGAGTGGGCCTATATTCTCTGGAGTTTAGAAAAATGAAGTGACCTCATTGAAACGTATAAAATTCTTAGAGAAATTGACAGGGTAGATGCTGAGAGGCTGTTTCCCCTGGCTGGAGAATCTAGAACTAGGGGTCATAGTCTCAAGATAAGAGGTCAGCCATTTAGGATCAAGATGAGGAAAAATTCACTCAGTGGGTTGTGAATATTTGGAATTCTCTACCCCAGAGAGCTGTGGATGCTCAGTTGTTGAGTATATTCAAGGCTGAGATCGATAGATTTTTGGACACTAAGGGAATCAAGGGATATGGGGATAGGGCAGGAAAGTGGAGTTGAGGTCGAAGATGAGCCATGATCTGATTGAATGGCGGAGCAGGCTCAAGGGGCCGTATGGCCTACTCCTGCTCCTATTTCTTATGTTCTTATTTGGTATTTTTAATAAACCATGTGATATTAACAAATTAATTAGGTTTATAATAAAGGGATTCCAACAAATGGAAAACCAATCTGAGAACATTTTGATTTAAATGTGCCCATCCCTAAAAATGAATGTTATTTTTAGTGACCTCATGTTAACTTTTCTCTTTTTCTTTCATCTCATGGTAATGAGAAAAGGTCTTAAAAGTAAATTTGTGATTTATAATCAGAAATTGAAGTGAGACGGGTATTTACAATTCAAATATTATTTAGGGGTGCCCACCCCAAAAACTCTACTCATCATATTTACAGTTAAACCATTATTTTGTATCATATTAATGAATAATAGGGTATAAAAAATGGACTAGTTTTATGATAAAGGAATTCTAGCAGATAGAATCATAATTTCAGAAAGTTTTGATTTAAGGGTACTCACCCCTAAAACTGAATTTGTTATGTTTAGTTAACCCAGCACTGGTCTTTTGACACAAATCTTCCATCAGTCCTTATTTAAAGGTACACCCTTCTATTGTTTCACAACTGTTAGGAAATAGGAGTTTTAAAAAAATTCATTCCTCGGTTGTGGGCATCGCTGGTAATTCTGGCATTCATTATCTATTTAAGGATGCCCCCACCCATGATTTAAGGATGCCCACCGATTTAAGGGTGCTCACCCTTGATTAAAAGGTTCC
Source organism: Heptranchias perlo (assembly GCF_035084215.1). Classification (NCBI taxonomy): domain Eukaryota; kingdom Metazoa; phylum Chordata; class Chondrichthyes; order Hexanchiformes; family Hexanchidae; genus Heptranchias; species Heptranchias perlo. The sequence goes on along the minus strand of NC_090325.1, from coordinate 9,176,095 downwards.
CACCCTTAATCCAAGGGTACCCGACCCTGATTTAAGATGCAGACCCATGTTTTAATGATGCCCATCTCATTAAAAGGTGCCCACCCCTAATTTAAAGGTGCTCATCCTAGATTTAAAGCCCATCCCTGATTTAAGGTGCCCATCCTTGATTAAGGGTTCACCCCTGAATTAAAGGTACCCACCCCTGATTTAAGGGTGCTCACCTCTGATTTAAGGGTGTTCACCCCCTGAATTAAAGGTGTTCACCCCAGATTTAAAGACCCCCTTAATTTGGGTACCCATCCAAGATTTAATGGTGCCTCCCATGATTAAATGGTGCCTCCCCCTGATTTAATGTTGCCCACCCCAGAAACTTAATTTGTTATTTTTAGTGATATCCCCCCCAGTATTGACATTTTTTTCCTTTTGTTTCACAGTAATGAGCAAGGTCTTAAACGAAGATTTGTGATTCAAAATAAGAAATTGAAGTGAAACGTGTATTTACAATGCAATTATTATCTACTCGTCATATTTACAGTTAAACACCGTGTCTCGTATTTTGTACCATATTAATGAATAATAGGGCTATCGAAAATTGATTGAGATTATAATAAATGAATTCCAGCAAATAGAAACCCAATCTCAAAATGATAGTCTCTTATTTTGTACCACATTAATGAATAATAAGGTAATAGAAAATTGACTGGATTTAGAATAAAGGAAATTCTAGCAAATAAAATGATAATCTCAGGAAGTTTTGATTTAAGGGTGCTCACCCCTAAAACTGAATTTATTATTTTTAGTTAACCCAGCACTGGCCTTTTGACATGAATTGTTGATCGGTCCTCATTTAAAGCGACACTCTGTTTTATGTTTCACAGCAGGAGATAGGAGATATGTTTTATTTTTATTTATCCTTGCTGGCAAGGCTGAGAGTTATTGCTCATCCCTAGTTGTGCTGAGAAAGTGGTGGTGGGCCTTCTTCTTGAACCACTGAGTAACGGTTTGATAAACTTTACAGGGCAGTTAAGAGTCAACCACGTGTGGGACTGGAGTCACACATAGGCCCAAACTGGGTAAGGACGGCAGGTTTCCTTCCCTAAACAACTCTCGTGAACCAGTTGGGATTTTACGACAAATCCAACAGCTTCATGGTCACTTTTACTGATACCAGCTTTTTATTTCCTAGATTTTTTTTTAAACTGAACTCAAATTCTCAAACTGCAGTGGTGGGATTTGAACTCACGTTCCCTGGATTATTACTCCAGCCCTCTGCATTACTAGTCCAGTAATATAACCACTACATTACAGTACCCCTGAGTATGGTTGCTATTTTGTGTGAAATTATGGTTAATTTTCCTTTACGACTTGTTCGTGTCTATTGAACTATAATATACCTATATATATATACCTATAATATAATATACCTATAATATACCTATATATATAACTATATATATATATCACCATGTATTGTTCTATATGTATAAATGCGTAGGCTTCGAGGAGCTCCTGAACATTTACCTGACGAAGGAGGAAGCCTCCGAAAGCTTGTAGATTTCAAATAAAAATTGTTGGACTATAACTTGGTGTTGTAAAATTGTTTACAATTATAATATACTAAATGTCTTGCACAAAGCACACACTTCCTATAAGTGCAATATTTGCTTCCTGTAACTCTTTCCTGTCATGCTTTTACCATCATGCCTTTTCTGGCTCCATTAGGTTTACCATTCATTTAATTTACCTTTGATTAAGTTTTCCGATTGGACCAAAATGACCAAAAAGAAAAAAAACAAGTCAATGGTTTATTATTATCTTCCCAATCTTTCCCTTTCTCTCCTGGTCTGTTGTTGGGGTTCAGTTCCACAGGTGCCACAGGAACCTAGGAATAGGAGGAGGCCATTCATCCCTTCCAGCCTGTTCCACCATTCAATTAGATCATGGCTGATCTGTATCTTAACTCCATTTACCTGCCTTGGTTCCATATCCCTTAAAACCCTTGCCTGCTATTAATCTTAGTTTTGAGATTTTTAATTGACTCCCAGCCCCAACAGCTTTTTGGGGGAGAAAGTTCAAAATTTCCACTATTCTTTGTGTGAAGAAGTGCTTCCTGATATCACCCCTGAATGGCCTAGCTCTAATTTTAAGGTTATGCCCCCTTGTTCTGGATTCCCCCCACCAGAGAAAATAGTTTCTCTCTATCTATTCTATCAACTCCTTTAATCATCATAAACACCTCGATTAGATTACCACTTAGTCTTCTAAACTCAAGGGAATACAAACCTAGTTTATGCAACCTGGCCTCATAATTTAACCCTTTTAGCCCCGGTATCATTCTGGTGAATCTGCGCTGCACCCCCTCCAAGGTCAATATATCCTTCCTGAGGGGCGGGAACTGAATGCCAGTATCTCTCCAGCACCTCATCCATCTTCATTAAATTTTTACTTAAAGCTGTCAGCGTCTTCCAAAAGTTTGGGCTGAGCTTAACTACTTTTGGCCAGAGTAACGGTGCCATCAGCTGAAGGCACACCCTGCAATCTGAACATTTGGAGTGTGTACAATTTCCCAGGATACATCAGTGGCATTTAAGCTAAACAAATGATAGAATTTGTGTCTGACAAAATGAATTTGGTTGTTTTTCAAAATTATTGGAAATAAAACTGAAAGCAAATTTCAAATGCTTTCTTCAGGTAAAATTTATTTGAGCATTTTTTTTAAAAGAGAAAGGCATATGTGTGTATGTGAGAGAGATAGAGGCAAGATAGTCTTTATTGATTACATATGTGCTGCATCTTTTTGGTTTCCAATTATAAATACTTTGCAAACTTCAGAAAGCATATTAAGCTGAGAGGTACATACACAAAGAGAGGCAGAGTGTATTTCCTCATTCTTATTTCAGTTTTTAAAAAGCAAATATGTTGAATTTTGAAGCAAACAACACCTCTAATTATCATTTGATTATCACCTGTGTTTTGTTGATAGTTAGAAAACATGAAATCCTAATTACTGACACCTGTTAGACAGAGAAATTGAGCGAAATATGCCGACACAAAGAGACAAAGTGCCTTTTCTCATTCTAATTTGAGTTCTTTAATAAGAACGAATGAGTTGACCTTTTAAAGAGAAAAAGCCCATGATAGTCATTTGATTATCAAAGGAATATAGGAACAGGGGTAGGTCATTCTAATTACTGACACCATGTGAGACAGACTGAGATAGGGAGAGACAGAAACAGAAAAAGAGAGGGGCGGAGAAAAAGAGAGGCACACTTCCAGGACCCAATCACAAAAGGCCAAATGATCTTGAGAAGTTACAAACCAGTGCCAGAAAACCTGGATGGCCCCTCCCCACCCACTGCTGTGTTCCTCTGCCCTCACCGTGGCAAACAGAAATTCACTATGAGCCATACCCCAAACTCCACCCAACATCTCAAGATTCCCCCTCCACAGTTCTGATAATTCCCTGTTCCCAACACCTCATCCCCCCGCCTCCCGAACCTCCACAGTGATACCAGACCAAAGGAATCCTTCCCATGTTGCAAAATTCCAGAAGAATCACCTCAGTTTTTCAAATTCCAGGTCCATCTCCATGCTATCAAATAGGAGGACTGCTCCTCCTACATTACAACGGTGGCTACACTTCGAAAGTACTTCATTGGCTGTAAAGCGCTTTTTTTTTTATTCGTTCATGGGATGTGGGCGTCGCTGGCAAGGCCGGCATTTATTGCCCATCCCTCATCGCCCTTGAGAAGGTGGTGGTGAGCCGCCTTCTTGAACCGCTGCAGTCCGTATTTCTTACATTACAACAATGACTACATTTCAAAAACACTTCAACAAAAGCAAAATACCGCTCAGGTCACCGACCTGAAAGGTTAACTCTGTTTCTCTCTCCACAGATCCTGCCTGACCTGCTGAGCGTTTCCAGCATATTCAGTTTTTATTTCAAAAGTATTTCATGTGTTCTAAAGCGCTTTGGGACCATCTGGTGTCATGAAAGGCTCTGTTTAGATGCAGGTTGTTTCTCTTATAACTGAAACAGGCAGGAGATTAATGGCCTTCTGACTGATTCCTGCTTCATGACAACATCAGTTAACATTTGGAGGTGGATTTCCTAATTCGATTCACTGCAGTGGTCGTTGGCTTCGGTGTAAACATCAGACACTGGTCCTCAAAGTCTTGCCTTTCACACTCTTAAAATAGATTTTGCAGAGTGTTCTTCACACTTCGCCATTCTTCCAGTGCCTTCAGGTGTTTGGGATCTGCCCTGCCGTTCGCCTTTGCGGCGTTGTACTCCGTTGATCTTCGTTTCACCACTTTGACCGCCCACTCGGCCAACCTCATGCGAGTCTCCCAGTTGAACCTTTTATTGGTGACAAACATTTTCACCCGTTCTAAGGTCTTGATGTACCCGGTGCCGTCCTGCCAAACCTTGCCCATATTACATCTACCGTCGGTATGGTCCGCCTGCTGAGCCTCCCTCTCCCACCGCCTCAGGATCCCTTGGGAACCCTGGATATGGTCCATCACTGAGAAGAAGAGTTGGAAGAATTGACGCTCTTCATGGTGATGGGCGCTATGGCCGATCCCATCCACTTCATCGTGATAGACCTCCACCACCTGCTCCTGAACTCGCCCATAGTTGGCACCGTGAACCTCAACGCGTTCGAGTTCCCAGGACGGGTCTGATTTCTTCCTACTCCCGCAGCAGCCCATGGTGTTGGGGATGTCTGGTCAACCAGCCCGGTACCAAACGCTTCTGTAGCTGTTGCTCCGTTCCAGGAATCCCCTCGATACTGCAGAGAGCGGAAGGCTGGTTTCGCTTTTGGGACATCCTGAGGTTGCAAAAGGTGCTGTATAAATACAAATTCTTTCTTTCTTTTTACTCTCACACTTGTGCATCTTGCAAATCATTTCACTGTGAATTCCCCGCTTTAAAACTGGCAAGAGGTCTTTAAAAACATAGGTTAAAGGTAAATATATATGTGGTGAAGTTTTACTTGGGCAGGAATGCAGAATGGACCGTATTGCATCTGCCGCCCTCTTACATAACCCCACCCGATATTCAGTAAGTCAATCGAACTTTAATATCAGGTAGGGCGTGTAAGGGGCGGCCGATGCATTGCACCTGTTTTGCTTTCCTGCCCAAGTCGAATTTCATCCTCTTGATTTTCACAGAATAATGGACACGGTTGTACAATTCAGTGCCCAAAGCATCAGCAAAAATCCCAGCACACCATTTAATAAAATTGGAATTGGACTTATTCAGTCACTGTAAGTCAGTGGCTCTTAAGTTATCCCCTACATGGAATAAACATCCCCATCCTCAAACTCACAATTCCATTAGCCTTTTTGATTATTTTTTGTGCCTGACAACTATATTTTAGTGATCTGTGCACATGGATCCCTGAATCCCTTTGGACCTCCACTGTTCCTAACTTTTCACCATTTAAAAAATACTCGGATCTATCTTTTTTTGGTCCACCCTTACCTGCGTTGAAATCCATCTGCCACAGTTTTGCTCACTCACTTAATCTATCAATGCCTCTTTGTAATTTCATGGTCCCATCTACACTACTTATTATGTCACCAATCTTTGTATCATCAGAAAACTTGGATATTTGCCTCTCTATTGTGTTATCTAAGTCATCAATAAATATAGTGAATATTTGAGGCCCCAGCACAGACCCTTGTGGGACACCACTTGTCACTTCCTTCCAATTCGAGTACATACCCATCATCCATACTCTCTGTCTTCTACTGCTCAGCCAATCTCCTATCCAGGTCAATAATTTGCTTTCAATTCCATGAGTTTTAATTTTAGCTAACCATATCATGTAGAACCTTATTGAATGCCTTCTGGAAGTCCACATAAACTACATCCATAGACATCCCTGTCTACTACTTTAGTTACTTCCTCAAAAAATTCAATTAGGTTCGTTAGACATGACCTACCCTTTACAAATTTCTCTAAGTGCTCAGTCACTTTGTCCTTAATTATAGATTCCAAAAACTTCCCCATAAAAGATGTTAGACTAATAGGTTTAAAATTTCCTAGTTTCTATCTCTCATCTTTCTTAAATAATGGAGTTACATTTGCAATTTTCCATTCTAAAGGGACAATTCCTGAATCACAAGAGCTTTGGGAGATTATGGCTAAAGCATCGCAATTTCCTCACCTACTTCCTTTAAAACCCTGGGGTGGAAACCATCAGGTCCTGGGGGTTTGTCAGTCTTTAGTACCATTATTTTTTCTAATGCTGTTTTCTTTCTTATGTTAACTTTAGTGAGTTCCTGTCCTAGATTCATTATTAGTTTTGCTGGAATGCCAGGTATATTATTCTCTTCCTCTACGCGAAGGCTGACACAAAGTAATTATTCAACAAGTTTGCCATTTCCTTAAATTCAGCTAGTATCATTCTTTGAGGATGCTTGAGATAAGGTAGATGTTGATTTTCCCTGTGTTATAATTTATCTGGAATTCCAGAAGGTTTTTGACAAAGTGTCACATAAAGGGCTTTTAATTCAACTAAAAGCTGCTGAAATTTAGGGCAGAACTGGAACAGAAATTGATTACTAATTAGGAAGCAGAGAAGATTAATGTCGGAATGAGGGAAATGCTTTTGGAAGTCCATATACATCACATCAACTACATTGCCCTCATCGACCCTCTCTGTTACCTCATCAAAAATCTCTATCAGGTTAGTTAAACACAATTTGCCTTTAACAAATCCGTGCTGGCTTTCCCTAATCAATCCACACTTGTCCAGGTGACTGCTAATTATGTCCCAGATTATCATTTCTAAAAGTTTCCCCACCACTGAGGTTAAACCGACTGGCCTGTAGTTGCTGGGTTTATCCTTACACTCTTTTTTGGACAAGGGTGTAACATTTACAATTCTCCAGTCCTCTGGCACCATCCCCGTATCTAAGGATGATTGGAAGATTATGGCCAGTACCTTTACTGAGACTCTGGCAGCATCTTCTTCTTTGGTAAAGACAGATGCAAAGTACTCATTTAGTACCTCGGCCATGCCCTCTGCCTCCATGAGTAGATCTCCTTTTTGGTTCCTAATCGGCCCCACTCCTCCTCTTACTACCCGTTTACTGTTTACACGCCTATGGAAAAATGTTGGATTCCTTTTTATGTTGGCCGCCAGTATATTCTCATACTCTTTCTTTGCCCCTCTTATTTCCTTTTTCACTTCCCCTCTAAACTTTCTATATTCAGCCTGGTTTTCACTTGTCTTATCAACCTGACATCTGTCAAACGCCACTTTTTTCTGCTTCATCTTACTCTCTATCTCTTTTGAAATCCAGGGAGCTCTGGCTTTAATTGCCCTACCTTTTTTCCTCGTGGGAATGTACTCTGACTGTACCTGAACCATCTCCTCCTTAAAGGCCACCCATTGTTCAATTACAGTTTGCCTGCCAATCTTTGATTCCAATTTACCCGGGCCAGATCAGTTCTCATCCCACTGAAATTGGCCCTCCTCCATTTGAGTATTTTTACTTTAGAGTGGTCCATGTCCTTTTCCATAGCTATTCTAAACCTTATGATACTATGATCGCTGTTCCCTAAATGTTCCCCACTAATACTTGCTCCCTTTGGCCTGCCTCATTCCCCAGAACCAAATCCAGCAATGCCTCCTTCTTCTTGAACCGCTGCAGTCATAGAATCATGAAATTGTAGAAGGTTACAGCACTGAAGGAGGCCATTCGGCCCAATGAGTCCGTGCCAGCTCTATGCATGAGCAATCCAGCTAGTCCCACTACCCTGTCCTATGCCCGTAGCCCAGCACATTTTTTTGTTTTAAGTACTTATCCAGCTCCCTTTTGAAGGCCATGATTGAATCTGCCTCCACCACCCCCTCGGGCAGTGCATTCCAGATCATAACCACTCGCTGTGTAAAAAAGTTTTTCCTCATGTCACCTTTGGTTCTTTTGCCGATCACCTTAAACCTATGCCCTCTAGCGCTTGACCCTTCTGCCAATGGGAACAGTTTCTCTCTATTCACTCTGTCTAGACCTGTCTATATCAAGAAAAGCAGTGGTCCTATTACCGACCCCTGGGGAACACCACTGCACACCTGCCTCCAGCCCGAAAAACAAACGCTCACCACTACTCTATGTTTCCTGTCATTTAGCCAATTCTGTATCCGTGTTGCTACTGCCCCATTTATTCCATGGGCGGCAATCTTAATAGCAAGCCTACCGTGCGGCACTTTATCAAACGCTTTTTGAAAATCCATATACACCACATCAACTGCATTGCCCTCATCTACTCTCTCTGTTACCTCATCAAGCTGGTTAAACATGATTTGCCTTTAATAAATCCATGCTGGCTTTCCCTAATCGAACCACATTCATCCAAGTGACTATTAATTCTGTCCCGGATTATCATTTCCAAAAGTTTCCCCACCACCGAGGTTAAACTGACTGGACTGTAGTTACTGGGTTTATCTTTACACCCTTTTTTCGAACAAGGGTGTAACATTTGCAATTCTCCAGTCCTCTGGCACCACCCATGTGGTGAAAGTGCTCCCACAGTGCTTTTAGGTCGGGAGTTCCAGGATTTTGACCTGGCGACAATGAAAGAACGACCGATATATGTCCAAATCAGGATGGTGTGTCTCTGCCCCCATCACCACTTGTGGTAAAACATTCTATGTTCTAACAATGTTCTGCGTCAAAAATATTTGTTTTAATTCGTTCCCTTCCGTTTTCTAGTGATAATGCTTAACCAGTGACCCCGGTTATTGATTTGCCAACTAGCGGAAACAATCCTGCGCTACTTACCCTCTCAAAATCTTTCATAATTTTGAAAACCTCCAGAGGGAAGGCAGTTAAGGAAGAGCCTCCATCGAAGTTGGGAAGGGACTAACGGCTATGGTATTGGCCCAGTAGCCCAAAAGTCGTGAGTTCAAATCTCACCGGGACAATTTATCAAATTGAATTCAGTTAATCTGGTATACTGTGGGCTAGCACCATACACCAAATCCAACTGCTTCACTAGCAGTTATATAGTGCCTTTAACGTGGTAAAACGTCCCAAGACGCTTTGCGGGAGCACAATCAGACATAAGAAAGTTGGAAGGAATTCAAGGAAGAGAACCTGCTACATGTGACTTAGGCCCCACACCAGATGGTTGACTCTTAATGCCAACTAAGGATGGCCAATAAATACTGCCTTGCCAGTATTCATATCCCAACAGCAAATAAAAATATTTAATGTTATAGAAGCTTACCTTCTGTCATAAAAGGAGACCATTTGGCCCATTGGGACTGTGCCGGCTCTTTGCTGAGCAATACAAAACTAATCCCACTACCCACAAATCCACACAAACCTATAACTACTTTTCCCTTTCAGAATTTCAAGATGAAACAGGAAAGCAGGACTACAATAAATTAGTTTAAAATTAGTGAGCTAGCTTTAAACAGGTATCAGGTAGAACTTCTTTACTCAATGAGTGAAAAATGTACGGAACTAGTAAAAGCAGGGCCATTAGGGGTGCTCAAGGAGAGGCTGGGTGGAGAGGCTGAAATAAAGAGAATTACCCGCAGGAGATTGTTTTAAAAATGGGGATTAAAAATAATTTCCGAAGCATGTTTTTTCACCAAGGCTGTGTCCTCCTAAACGGAGCAGTGGCTACTGAAAATGTAACTTTTAAAACATCAATCTTTAAAATTGTATTATTTAACCGCGGCAGCGCCTATACCGAGAGGGGGTTCCTTGCGGTCGGTTAGACACCGTTCATGTCCGTTTTGCAAACTTGAAGTGAGCTGCAGTTCGAGAAAGAAGCGGGATTTAAGACAAGATTAGTTCGAAATGTTGGTGCCTCTTTAGGGAGAGACTAAAATCTGCGGACATTCCCTATATGAACAGCCGAACATATTATAATAGTACAATATGCTATCAGAATACAATGTAATACTATAATAGTACAATCATATAATAGACTATCAAAATATAATAGACTGGCATTGTACCATAATGATACAATATACTATTATAATTAAACAATGATAAAATAATATGATAGTATACTCTCATCATATGTTATAGTATATACAGTGTAATAATATAACAATACAATAATATAACAGACTATCAAAGTATAACAGACTGGCATTGTACCATAATAATAATTAAACAATGATAGAATAAAATAATATGATAGCATATTCTTATATGTTATAATATATACAATGTAATAATTTACTAATACAAAAATATAACGGACTATCAAAATATAATAGATGTAGTATACCATAAAGGTACAATAAACTATTATAATTTTAAGATGCTATAATAAACTATTATAACATTAGAATATCATATAATACAAGAATGTACTATAATATCAATGCAATATACTATCAGAATATAAAATACTGTTTAGTATAATATTATAAGACTATACAATCATAACATAATATACTCACAATACAATAGACTATGAAAATATACCATAACATACATGAGTCACTTTTAAAACGAAGGCACTTTTCGCCCATGTTCAGTTTTATTTTTTTAAATTTCTTTATTCCCTTTGACTATTTTCTCATTTTTTCAAATCATCGACTTTTAAATATATATATCTCCTGTATGAATTTGTTGCAGCTCTTGTTTTCGTTCTATAATTAATTTATAGGTTTTTCTTTTTCGTTCTCTTTCTGGACGATAAATGCTCAATTTTCAGTTTAATCTCTCTCTGTCTCTCTCTCTCCTTTAACCCGTTAATCGCCGCTCTGTGTTTATTCAGTCTCACTCTCCCCCCACACCCCCCAGTCCGATCTGCCGGTGATCTTGGTTTCAACTAATTGCCAGCGGATGCAAACGGCGAGCGACAAACGTTGGGCTACAGCTGAGATCTCTCTAACCACGGAATTATTGCATCCCACGCTTTATTTGTTTTAAATCTCTCATATGGGGAAAGGTTTTAATGTCCTGTAAAATTTCCGATCCATGTACTCGCGTGTTCATTACATCTTCGCCTTATTCTAATTAATGTGCAGTGCGTTTTAAATCGAATCAGCGACTGAAGGGGATATCTCATGTAGCAAGGAGTTGTCAGGGAGCATTTTAATTATCACGGTGAGATTGCATTAAATGTAATTTAATAAGGATTGTGTTCTAATGGCCTGTAAAGTGTCTGCGAGACATAATTAGCCCTTCCTTGCAAGTTGGGGAGAGCGTTATTAAGAGTTGGGCATTGTACCAATCGGAGCGTGGCTGTTTTAACAGTATTAATGAACAGGTAGAATTGGATTGGACACATGGACAAGTTCAGAGTGATAATCCTGTCAAACGTACTTTCTCCGCATTTGCAGAACTTCGGAAAGAGAAGGAGACTTGGCCAAGAGGCGTTAGACGATGCGACTTGGAATATAGGGACAATGATAAGATCTGTTGCACTGGGTTTCGGCGGCCAACGCACAGCTGATTAAACGGTTATTTATAGGAGAGAATGAGGGAGATAGAGAGATGGGAAAGGACAAATCTAATTAATAGAAAGAAAGAACATAACAGACTCGTAACGCGAAAGAAGGGGCTCCGTAAAGAGAGTGAACGGGAGATGAGAGAGCAGGGTAAAGAGACAGGGAGCGAAAGGATGAAAAAAGATTGAAAAAATAAAGGAAATGGGTGGAGAGAGAGGAGAGAAAGAACCAGCAAAGCAAAGAGGGAGAGGTGACAGTGAGCAGAGAAGATACCTTCCCATTTGTTAAACTAGTCCTTTGTCCTGTGATTAACAGGCGTTCCATCAACTCGGGGTCTATCTGTATCTCTGTCTCTGCATCTCTCTGTCTATCACTACTATATTTATCTTTATATTCTTTATCTCTCTGTCTATCACTACTATATTTATCTTTATATTCTTTATCTCTCTGTCTATCACTACTATATTTATCTTTATATTCTTTATCTCTCTGTCTATCACTACTATATTTATCTTTATATTCTTTCTATCTAGATATTTGCATCGATCTATATATCCGTCTATTTCTATCTATCGATATTTATTTATGCGTATAATTTATCTTTCTATCTATCTATCTAATCTATCTATCTATCTAATCTATCTATCTAATCTATCTATCTATCTATCTAATATATCTATCTATCTATCTAATTATCTATCTATCTATCTAATCTATCTATCTATCTAATCTATCTATCTATCTAGCTATCTACCTAATTATCTATATATCTATCTAATCTATCTATCTATATATCTATCTATCTAATTATCTATCTATCTATCTATCTATCTAATTATCTATCTATCTATATTCCATGAGTTAAGATAGTGTAATGATGAATCCTTCCATCCCACTTGCACCAATAAACTCATGTGTCCGGTACACATCCTTCACTGATACTGGGAGCAGAGTATTGTGCCTTTCGGTGACCAAGGTCAATTTTTTTTTGTCCCACTGGAGTTCGTATGTACTTACCTCACTCATCTCAAAAAAAAGTTATTTTTAAAAATAGTTCCCCCCTCCCCGCCGTGTATGGTTAAAGAGAGCTACAGAGAGCGCCAGTGGCTGCGTTTGGGGATCTCCACTATCGTGTAATCGAATATTTGGGGTTCAGAATCAGTGCCTGAAGCTGCGAGCGAGGGTCAGTTCATTCTGGTTATAACTGACCGGGCCCCGTAGTCTGACGCGCTCCTTCATAAAACGGTGCATGCGACTCAATCTCTGGATTAAAGTACTGAAATCAGCATTGAGAAATTTTAAAAAGGGAATGTCAACATTTAGGACAATTACAGTCTCTGTCATAACTACAGAAATGTGAATGCGGGAACAATTTGAGCCGCCCGCTTTACAATTTCGTTTCGGGGGAATTCCTGCTCAAATTGGTAGGGAATCGACAGGAATAGTTAATAATAAATTCATTATTGTATTTATATTAATCTCAAGAAACTAAATAAATGCCATAATAATTTTTTCGAATAACATAAGTAAATGTGATAATAATCATATTATTTTATATTTAAGCTTTTTATTCGTTTTATAATCATTGTAATATGAATATTATGATTTTATTTATTATAGTGTTATTAATAAATGAAAGCTTCTCTGTTACTGTGGGCCCCTTTAAATTGGAATTATTCTGAGTAATCTGTAGATAACGTGTAATACAGAAAATGGTCCAATTGAAAGGTCAGCAAAAAAAAATCGTCTCACACTTCAGTTTGTTTGGAATCAGTTGAGGTGAACTCGTCAAATAAAAACCGTGTGCAAATCGAGGGCGTCTGATTTAAATATAAGTCGATTTTAAATCACGATTTTTATTTTAGAATGAACGGCCAAATGGGAATTAATGTGGGATTGAACGGGTCTCCCGCCCGGCGCTCTGTGCAGCCAGCACGGAAGCTGTTCGCTTTTCAAAGAAAACACTAAATCATTTATAGTCATTCCTCTATCTTTAAAATATCTAATTTTTCCATTAAAATATTGGTTGTATTTTTTTTTGATGATCTTTAGCGTAATAACCCCATTTCAGGAATTCGTTGAATTGGTTGGTCAATTGAACGGGTTTCTGATATAAAGGGCAGCCTTCAAACACGCAGTTTAGGACTGATTGAAACGCGGGTTCTTTTTCCCCCTGTGTAACGGGTGAATTATCTAACACGGGTTAAACCTGGATATAATATCAATAAAAGAGGCTTTCACTTCTGTTATAGCCAGTCCGAGCGGACTCCAGGGGAAAGAAACATTGCTTTAAAAATACACCCCTGAAACTTCTCTCATGGGGCCCTTATCGCAGGAGTGCACTCCGGGAATTTAAAATTATATAGAGAACAGGTTCGACATTTTAAAGCAGAGAGGGGAGCCAGGGTGTTGTGTTGGGGTTTAGTCAATGTTGTTCTGATCTGGAATGCACTGCCTGAAAGGGTGGTGGAAGCAGATTCAATCGTAACTTTCAAAAGATCTATACTTGAAAAAAAAATTGCAGGGTTATGAGGAAAGAGTGGGATTAATTGCTTTCAAAGAGTAGCACAGACAAGATGGGCCGAATGGTCTGCGCTGGATGATTCTACGAAAGCAGCCTAAGTGGATAGAAGGACATGCTGGTAGGGTGAGATGATGTAGGGAGGGAGGAGGCTCGTGTGGAGCATAAACCACCAGCATGGAGCTGAAGGGCCGAATGGCCTGTTTCTGTGCTGTACGTTCTGTGTCAGTGAAGAAAGGAGGGAGGCAGTGTGATTGAGAGCGAGACTCTGTGGCCCTAATTCATAAATGAATGCATCAGTAAATGATAACATTACGGCATTGTGTAAAATAGATCTGATTTTATTAATATCTACAGGCCCCCCGCGTACACACGGGTAATGAAAAGTGAGATTTGTGTTAGTACATCAGTGCTGCCGAACTGGAGAAAGAAGGAAGAATGACTCCCATTTATATAAGAGCATTATCAAGTCTCTCAAAAACGTCCCAAAGCGCTTCACACACAACGAATTACTTTGCAATCCACTAACTTATTATTGCAGACAAGCGGAACAGTTTATATGAAACAGAAGCGATATTATTATTTTCAGTAATACAGACAAATTTGCTGTTAACTGCGTGCGCCCACGCTCTCCAAATCTTTGATAATTTACCTCCGGCTCTTGGAGAAATCGGATGGTCAAACATGACCAAACCTCTATATATAAAGCAGGGTAAGAGAATTAAGGGGAAACGTACTTGCAAGAGAGATTTATATACACCAGGTTACATATATATGATGTTTATACATATACATTATATACTCTGTATATACATTACGTAATATATAATGTAAAATATATTCTGCATCGGAATTTCTGACCAATAATTATCATTAATTTAATTTGTTAAAGTGTGTGGGGAAGGAATTCACTTTCTATAATAAATTAAATTCACGATAATTATCAGGCAGAATATATTTTGGCCTAGATCGGATTCGATTTAATTTCTCACTCATCTCGTTGTCTCAGTTCTTTATGATAGTTATTTGCTTTGTCTGGTTCGAGTGTTTTATATTTATAAACTGAGACAAGAATAAAAACGAGTTTAAATGACTATCAGTAGGCGACTGAATAATAGGGTCTCATATATTTCTTCTCAAGCCCGCTCCCCATCCGAAAAGTAAGGACAAATATTGTAAACAGAAAGCCAGGGAAAAACTCGGGTCCGAGTTCCTGTAATCTGACTGCAATTTATAAACAATATAGTAAAATTAACGACGGGCGGAAATTTAGTAGTAGCATATAATTATAATTTGTGTATAATATATATTTTATTGTTTATGCATCTAATTTTATATATTATAATACATATATATAATATATTCTTCATGTTATGTTTTATATATTGTATCATGTATTTGTTTCGATTTAAAATTAATTTTGAAACTTCCTGGCAATTAAATTATAGATTTAGTGAAACAAAAGATAATTTATAATTACCACACTCGAATCTCATACTTTAAAATATATATATACTCGACGAATTAAACGTCGAACTATTTAACACAGGAATTGGGCAAATGCTGTCCACATATCATGCTTTTATAATGACCAGTTTTTGAAATATATACAGATAGACACGTAAGTAATGCGTTTAAATTCTGATTGCTGGGGATGCTTTCAGATTAAGAAAATCAAACGAAGTGTGAAACGCATTCTGATATTCCCCCCTTACAAAAATAAAACACTCGACACAATGCGAGTGAGATAAACACTCACCAAGGAGGCATTCTCGGAGGTAAGCAGAAGGGATTATCGTAATTGCGTTTGCATTTTTACAAGTAATTTTTTTTTGCGTTCGGAACAGTTAAGATTCCATGTCAAATTATCCCAGCCAAGGCGCCCCAACCAAATTGGCGCATTTGCAGCGGCGAGGCAGCCTAGCCCGACTGAAAACTAAATAATTTAAACCTAATTTGGTATCGTTACATTAGACCTGAAAATATTAAAAGCAAAAAAAAAATTGCATTGATAACGAATTCAGAAGAATTTTTGTAAAAATTTAATTTTTGCTGATAGATTTTTCAGCTCTTTATATTTGCTAATTTTTTAACAACAATTGGGATACTGCTCTAAGTTCATATATTTTTTTTTAAAAAAAACATGTTGGGATCATTTTGTCCTTTTTGGAATTTTTATTGCAAATTATTTTTCATTGCTATTGATTTTCTGGTTGTTTTGCTGCAAACCCGGCGCGTGCTGAGCGACGCCCATCAATCAATCAAAAAAAAGATTAACGCGTTAACCAATCACAATTCACGCCCCTGGATTGTGGGCGGGGAGGGCGGGCAGATGCCTAAATTATCAATGGAAACCGAATTCAACCAATCATTGCAGAGAGTCCCTCCCAGCTCCTGGGCGTGATAGGGTAGTTGGATTGTCAATCATAGTGGGACCAGGACCAATGGAAAGCTGAGGTGGGCGGGGAGAAGGAGCCGAGCTGTCAATCATGAACGGCGACGACCAATGAGGAAGGGGGACCCCGGGATTTTCGGCGCACGAGCTCAGGCTACCTGCAGAAACTCGGATGTAACTCGGCGGGGAGGAAATGCGCTCCTAATTTTTTTTTAAAAAAATTATTATATATTTTTTATTTTATTTATTAATCCACCCAAATCAGGAGGAGGAAGAAAGAAAAATAATCCAGAGCAGCTCACCGTGGGCCGTGTGGATCTTTGTGTTTAGTTTTGCTTTTCTCATTCATTTTGCAAAACAAAAAAACATTTTTGGAAAATTGCAACAAGCAAAACAAAAATATTGTTCTAAAAACATGGATCATGCTGCAATTGAGCAAACGCACTCACAACATGAACCTATAAGCTTTGGGATTGATCAGATACTGAATAATTCGGACCAAGGGAGTTGCATGCACCATAACAGAGTTGCTGAATCGGATTACCAGATTGCAACCAACGTGTACAACTCTCATCCCGATGGCTACAGTAATGCTTACAATAACGCCTGCAGTATGGCCGGATTACCGGGATCCTATAATGTTAACATGTGTATGAATATGAATGTAAGTATGAATATGAATCTTAATATGAACAGCGGGGCCGGGGTGATCCGAGTGCCCGCGCACAGACCTATGCGTCCTCCTCCTCCTCCTCCTCCACCTCTCTCGGCTGGGATGCCAACCGTTCCCTGCCTCCCCAGCATGGGCAACATGGCAAACTTATCTAATTTAACTTTTCCTTGGATGGAGAGCAGCAGGCGTTTTGCCAAAGACAGATTAACAGGTGAGGTCTTGCATTTGTGTGGGTGAATGTTTGATATATCATGTTTTTCTTGAAAAAAAAATAGAGCAATAAAAAATGCAATGGGAGACGAGAGGGGGAGAAAAACAAATAGTCTGAATGAAACAAGGATATTAAAAAAATAAACAATATCTGAAGTGGGATAGAAACACACACACTAGGAGAGGTGAATGAGAGCGGACAGGGTATATAAAAGTTTGGAAAGAACAAAAGAGGGAACATAATAAAAAGTCTGATTGATAGTTAAAGATATTAAATGAAAGTAGAGAAAATATATTTTAAAACTGTTTTCAAAATTGAAGGCAGGAAACTGATAATTTAAAACACGGTGTCAGAAACGCGAAAAAGAAAGTTTTGAAAAACAAATCAGAAAATGTGTTCTATTTGAAATTTTAAAAGAAATAAAATCACATTTGGAACAAAACAAGGACAAAATGTCCATTCTGTATTGGTTTGGAGACTTTGATGTAATTTCTACCATTTGGAATAATTCTATCGATTTAAGGAATATTTAGGATGACGTGTTTCAGTAATGGTTCGGGCCCTGTTCAGTTTTAATAATCTATAATTAAACACCACACTAACACCCTAAAGGCAGGACAAATATATATATATAGACTTGCCAGTAATTAGCAATGTCTTTAGCAATTCGTTTATTCCTTATTTGGAAATATATGTCCCTAAAACGCATGCATCATTTAAAATGTTTGGTGTGAATTTATCAATAGGATCTCCCTGCGAGTCAGACCGTGACTTGAATTATATTTATTACAGTTTTACAGCATATCTTGCCGTATATAGATCGCGGCTTTGAAGGATGTGATGTTTTGTGTGTTATGTTAAATATAATTTCACTTCTAGCTGAGGTCCCGTTTGAAGATAGACATATTATTATTGATGTTACCCGTCGTGGCATTAGGATCGTTGTGTTTGGTCTGACACTGTTCATTTATGTTGTCAGTTTTATCATCTTCTGTTGGTTTCCACACATCTATTCCGCCCCCTCTCCCAGGCTGCAGTTTTTGCCTTTGGTTTTCTTGTTGCGTCGAACCAGGTTCCCCCTGGCTCCGTCCAGAGACCCCAACACAAACCAGGAGCTCTACAAAACCACACACATTATTCTCAGAATATTCGATTATTTTTATTTTTTTAAACTGACGTGCGATAAACCCACATAACAACAGTCACTGCACTCCAAAATTAATTCACCGCACGAAGGGCTTTGAGACCTTTCGAGATGGTGAATGCAAATCTTCCCGTCTTTCCCAGAGATAAACGGCATTGATTGGGAAAGTCAACACTAATTTCTTAATTATTATTTTAAACATAATTTAAACATTTTGTACACAAGCAATCTGTCCCAATACACACAGATATAATATATATTATGTATGCGTTATATGTATTGTATGTGTTATTTATATTATATATTGTATATGTCTTGTTTACGCGTGTGTTATATATTGTATGTATTATTTATATGTATTATATATAGTATATATGATTTATATATTATACATATTATATATAAATTATATGTAGTATTTTTATATCCGTTAAGCTATGTTGACATCAGATGTACTTGCGATTTATTCTAATATTCAATCAATTAAAAAAGTTTCCGATTTTGAACTCTTGCAATTTGCCACACAGAAATAAAGCTCAGGATTAAAGAGTCAGGAAAGATCGGAACGCGTTAATCCGTGCAGTGTGGAAAGAGGGGCCTCTTGAAAGTATATAAGATAATATTAAAATTGTTATAGATAAAAGTAACCCCGGATCATTACTTCAAAGTAGAGCGCAGAAAGACGATGCAGAATTGAAATTAATGAATAAACCAATTCATCGCAGAACCTTTGCTCAAAGAGTGAGACATGTTGGGAATAATCGGACAAGCGAATTTATTGAGGCTAACATATTTGGGGTTATTTAAGGTACAATTGAGATGGGAAGGTTAATGTACTGGAGAGATGAGCTTTCCTGGCCTTTTTCTCATCCCCAACCCTCTGCTGTTGCGACGGCGCAGAACTGAGGCCTGGGCTCGCTGCGTTTTAACCGAATGAAGATTTAAGCAACCAGTAATACTTTAACGAGTTAATGCACATTCTTGCACTGACACACAAAGCGTATATTTTATGAAAAAGTCTTATCTGTGGCAGCGTTAGAAGCTGTTAAACAAATGCGCACTCCCACATCTGCCTACTCATAAACATCTGTATGTTCGCTTACCGCATTTAATAATAAGGGATATTATATAATGTGTGTATAAAATTCATAATTTATTAATATTTGGAGCATCGGGCACACATCTCTTGCTCTCTAAGTATTCATTATTATCTGTATGTATGAATATGTGTATTTAAGTAATTACATGTTTGTACATATGACTGAATGCACTAAATTAATTGGGGGACATGTGTAAGTAATGATTCTAATAAAGAGAAGAATTGCAAACGTTGGAAACCTGCAAATACAAGCATAACATTCCGGAAATATACAGAGGGGCCCCTCGGCATCTGAAAGATAGATTAGAACAAGAGCTTTTAAAAAAATCGTTCATGGGGAGAAAGGTTTTTGCAGGCAAGGCCAGCATTTATTGCCCATCCCTTGTTGCCCTTGAGAAGGTGGTGGTGAGCCGCCTTCTTGAACCGCTGCAGTCCGTGTGGTGAATGTTCTCCCACAGGGAGGGAGTTTGACTCAGGATTTTGTCCCAGTGATGATGAAGGGAGGGCAGTACATGTCCAAGTCGGGTGTGTGACTTGGAGGGGACCTTGGAGGTGATTTCATGCCAAATATTGACCAGTCTCTTCTATCATATCATGGCCTCCCTGTTTGAAATGCATATTTCACTAATTCTTATTTACAACTTCTGGTCCGACTTTTGAAGCTTAAAGTAATGTTTGGGATGAGACGTTAAACCGAGGCCCTCTCAGGTGAGTGTAAACGACCGCATGGCACTCGAAAAAGAGGTGGGGAGTTCGCCCCGGTATCCTGGCCAATATTTATCCTTCAAATAACATCACTAAAACTCATTATTTGGCCATTTATCTCATTATATGTGGGATCTGGCTTGAGTGCAAATTCGTTGCCCCGTTTCCCTACATTAATTACACTTCAAAAATACCTCATTGGTTGTCAAGGACTTTGGGACGTCCCGAGAGTGTGACGGACACTATATAAATGAAAGTTCTTTTCTTTCTTTAACTCATCTATACCCTTTTACCCACTTTCAGGAACGCCTCTTTAAAAGCGTTCTTTCTACACATTGAAACTTAAACTTCGTCTGTTTTTTGTGTTCCCAACAGTACTTGGCTTTCGGCCGATATTGTGCCCCAATCTCAAATAGGCGCACACACTAGAGTGTTTTAATAATGTAACGATCTAAACTAGCTCTATTAAGCTGCAAGTAACCCGAGATAAAATACTTCTCAATTGTGTGAGAACCCCTCGTCCGCATGATTAGCTTTGAAGCAGAAAAGGGCTCCCTCTAATTTATGAGTATATATAAGTGACCAATGGATTATATCCGCCCAGTCAACAGTCTACAATAATGTAAAGGCAGCGAGATGCAAATTGCAGCAATAATATTCGCGGGGAGGCATCAACTCGAGCCCAGCGGGAGAGCAGTCTCTCGGGCTCATTTGGATGTTGGTGTCTCCCAGCGGTTTACAGGCAGTCTCTTCATTCACTGGAAGGTTTGGACCGTCTCCGAAGCCGCCGTTAACGGTCCCTCCTGCCTTATTCGTTTATATATATATATATATTTAACAAAAAACGTATAGGGTTGGATCACAGAGAACGAAATAACGAAAAGAAAAGAGGTGAGAGAAAGAAAAAGAGAACGGAGAATTGGAAAAGGGAGAGGGGAATTTTTTTTAATAAAGGGGAGATAGGGAAAAAGAAAAGGGAGAGAAAAAAAGGGGGAGAGAAAAGTGGAGACGGGGAAAGAAAAAAAGAGAAAGAAAATGGAGCGGGAGAAAACAAAAGGGTAAAAGGGACGGAGAAAGGGAAGAGGAAGGGAAGAAAAGATGAGAAAAAGAACAAAGATTGAAAAAGAGGGAGCGAGCGAAGGGAAAGAGAAGAGCAAACGGGAGAAGAGGGAGAACGTGAGGCAGAAGGAAAGAACAAATGGAGACAGAGTCATTTCAATTGTTACAACTGCGGCCTTTTTATTTTTCTAATGGATATTTCCACCCCGGTTTTGTAGAAATGAGACACAGTGACATACCCAGAGATTGCTGTCTTGAATATAATATAAAATATTATGTGTGATATGTCTATATGGATGTGCACGGAGGGACGGCTGAACCTGTTTGATGTATACCATCTCAGTAAAGCCTGCGATGGTTAAAGTTTATTTTTATAAGAGGTCTCCTGAACGAGCGAGGCTCCAACCAGCTCCCCGCGGCTCCCGGACACCGCCACTGATCTCTAAACCGGGGACGGCCGGTCAGCGGTCTTCTGTTTTAATATCAATTTACAGACACACAACGGAAATTAGATTAGTGACAATAGATCCTGTCCGAGCCGATTTATGGCCTCATTCCATGAGTGAGGGAGTAGTATTGAAAGTTCGGACCGGCCTCCCTGTTGTGTATTGGTGAGTCCCCCTCTCCCCGTTATTTTTGGGCAGGTCATACGGGGAAAATTACCCCACATCCCAGTGATGTGATTTCTTCCTCCTGAAAGTGGAGCTTTTTGTTATAAATCTGAAATCCATTTAGTTCACACCGCACAAGAGGAGGCTCTTTGGACCATCATGCCTGTACTGGCTCTTTGAAAGAGGCTCTCCAAATAGTCCCACTGCCCCCTCCTCTTTCCCCGTGGCCCTGCAATTTTTTTCACTTCTAGTATTTATCTAATTCCCTTTTGAAAGTTACTATTGAATCTGCTTCCACCGCCCTTTCAGGCAGCGCATTCCAGATCATAACTTCACCCTGTGTCCTTTGGTTACCGACCCTCCTGCCAACGGAAACAGTTTCTCCCTATTTACTCTATCAAAACCACACAGAAGTTTGAACATCTCTATTAGTCAATAGGAATGTAATCACATCCGTTGGCAGCATTGCCCAAACTCTCGGGTTAATGGGGTCCAACCCCCCCCCCTCAATAATCTCATAGAAATTAATGTGTGAAACATGCAACCTTTTGGGTTTTTTGGGTTGGGGTGCGTTAGGGGAGAAAACAAGGCATATCGCACGGGCAAAGGCTCAGTGAGACCCTGAATTAACACAGAAAGAGGCCAATCTTTCTCCTTAATATTTAAACATAGGACCAGGAAGCGAATAGATTAATTTTCAAACGCTCCATTCCCCGCCTCGTCAATAATAATAACAATATTTTTACCCATCAAGTTGTTATGATCTGGAATGCACTGCCTGAAAGGGCGGTGGAAGCAGATTCAATAGTAACTTTCAAAAGGGAATTGTATATATAATTGAAAAGGGGACATTTGCCTGTCTATGGGGAAAGAGCAGTGGCTGGGATAATTGGATAGCTCTTTCAAAGAGCCAGCACAGGCACCATGGGCCGAATGGCCTCCTTCTGTGCTTCATCATTCTAGGACAAGACCCAATAGGTTGGAACTGCATCATTTGATAAAGATGATTCCTTAAAACACGAAATTAATTGTGGTGATTTTGTTTTTACATGGATAGAGTAAATACAATTACAATATGGAGAGTCATGTTTTCAGATTGCATTTCGAAATTGAGATATAAATAAACCTACAACCCATACAATCTACAGGCTTTTAAAACCTAAATTTGACCCGATGGGCTCATTAAAACCCATTAATTAGTGACTTATCTGCTCCCCTCAATCTGTCTGGTGCCCCACACTATAGGCTGTGGATCTTACATTGTTCAGTCAAAAGATGTACCAAATGGGAGAGCATGCTCCAAACAGTCCTAAATCCACAACCATTACAGCACTTCATAAATGAAATCATCTGCACCGTTCACAAAAACAATCACGGCAAGAAACACATTCGGCGCAAATATGCTGCACTAATTATTGAACAAGCATGATATATGGTGGGAAGACGGTTCCATATCGAAAATATAAATCATTTATTTATAAATACAAAATAAACGGCATGTCGCGTATGATTTACTATATATACAGCATAAATATAAAACAGTATATAAAATAATCCATCACCTCTGAACCCATACATATATGTTTAATACATTTTAATAGTGAATACAGTGTGTGACTGACTGATGGCTGAACTCATTATATAGTGTATATATACTGTATGTGTGCGTGCGTATACGTGTGAGTATATATTATATTGGTGTATATAATATATGCGTACATATATATTTACATGTTTTAAAGTGCAGTAATGATTTTCTAATAAATGATATAAAGTACTGTGTATGATGTGTGTGTCTGGGTGTGTGGGTAGGGCTGGTTGTTGATGGTATGAGGTGGCTTTCTATTAAAACCAGCTCCATACTGATGTCCCCACGGAACTGGAGTCCTGGTCTATTGATGTGCAGCCTCCGTTATCTTTCCATCCCAACACTTGTACCAAGCCGCTGCGAGTATGGTCCCATTAAGCACCAGAATGAGTCCGGCTGCTCCTTCCCCCCCGCCCCCCACTATATTCACCGGTTATTTTAGTAACATTTCATCTCCCTCCCTGACACTGTACTGGGTGGAAAGGTTTACCCGGGATCGGCCTCGGGCCGCCGGCTCTGAACTGGACTGAGTTTCACAGACTCTCTGCGGCCCGCCTTATCCCAGTCCCTCAACCCTTTTGTGTATTAATCATTATATTTAAATATCAGGATTATAAAATGCACAATATAAAATAGACGCATGGAAATTGTAATCGGCAGGTTTGGAGATGGAATTTAGAGAACAATTAAGTTTGGAGAAACACACAAAATATTACTTTGTAGACAGAAAATAAGTGGCAGGTCGATATATGATTTATAATGTATACACACTTAGATATATCGGTCACAAACACAGGTAAACCATTTCTCATACAGCACTGTTTACCTGGCACAGAAAATACAGTATAGTATAACATAAAATAAAATAATTACTGAACTCCTTGCCTAGATACATATGGAAGGTCAGTAATTGTTATTTTCTGTGCCAAATAAACAGTACAGTATGCGAGAAATAGTTTACCTGTCTGCTGTATATATATTTATTATATATTATACAAACACATTTCAACGGCACACTATACACATGCAGATGTTATATATAAATATATAAAAATAAAACCTCTGCACGTACGAGTGTGCCGTTTAGTTGTGTTTGTGTGTGACCGATATATCTTTGTGTCTACATTATAAATCACATACAGACCGCGGAGTTTATTTTCTTGTCTGTAAAGTAATATGTTTCTGTTTCTAAAAACATTGTTGTTTTCTAAAATCCATGTCCAACCCGCCGCTCACCATTTCCAATGCGCGTATTTTATATTGTGCTTTTTGTCATCTTGATTTTGTTTTTAATATAATGATTTTTACACAAAGAGGTTGAGGGATTGGGATTAGGCAGGACGCAGAGAGGCTGCGAAACTCAGTCCAGTTCAGAGCCGGCGGCCCGAGGCCGTGAGTGAGGCGGATCCCGGGTAAACTTCTCAGTATAGTGCTAGTTTTAATAGAAGGCCATATCAGTTAATACTTCACTAGTGAAATATGTTCGTTAACGGGACAGTGGTTCATTTCTACATTGAGCTCTATAAGAGAAACTGCTTTTCTTTCTATGTAAGTACATAAGTGCGTGTGAATATAAAAATATATGTACATATAAATGTGCCTTTGTGTTTTTTTTATTCGTTCACGGGATGTGGGCGTCGCTGGCGAGGCCAGCATTTATTGCCCATCCCTAATTGCCCTTGAGAAGGTGGTGGTGAGCCGCCTTCTTGAACCGCTGCAGTCCGTGAGGTGACGGTTCTCCCACAGTGCTGTTAGGGAGAGAGTTCCAGGATTTTGACCCAGTGAAGATGAAGGAACCGTGATATATTTCCAAATCATGTATAGGTATATATATAAATGTGTGTGTGTGTATATAAATATGTGTATATATGTATAAATTGTGTGTTTATATATAATTGTGTGTGTATATAAATAAATGTGTATATATATTTATATGTGTGTGTATATAGAGAAAGCTGTTTTCTCTACATATGTAAATGTTTATATGTGTGTATGTGTATTTAGGGACATCTGTGTTCTCTCTCTGTAAGTACATATATGTGTGTATGTTTGGATATATTCACACATGTTCCAGATTTAATTCTCCCAACTTTTCCCGGTAGTAGACTCTTGATACTTGAGTAAACCCAATTACAGGCAGTCAGAAATCTCCAAACTGGAGTTACTGTAGGTAAAGATGGAAGGGTTTTTTGTTCCTTCGCAATGTATTATATCAACTGCTGTTTTGGCAGCCATGCAGTTTGCAGTTATTTAACGGCTTAGCTCAAAGATTTTTTTGTTCATTCTGGGTGTGTGGCAACCGGTGAAAAATTTGTTTTACTTTATAATCTTTTTTTAATTTGTTTTCTTGTCCATTTTAGGATGCACTTGGCACTGTGATTTTAGTTTCACTGTGAGGTGATTTCCATTTCATAATGACCCCAAAGTTGTCGTATAACTCCAGATAACTACAACAACTTGCATTTATATAATTACCTTTAACATTGAAAACGTCCCAAGGCGTTTCAAAGTGTAATCAGACAATAATTAACACTGAGCCAAAGAAGATGATATTAGTAGGGATGTTTACAGGCTTGGTAAAGAGGGGGTTTTAAGGAGTTGGAGAGGCAGAGAAATTTAAGGAGGAAATCCAGAGCTTAGGGCTTAGTTGGATGAAGTCACGGCCACCAATGGTGAGAGAAGCGAGTGGGGATGCACAAGAGGCAAGAGTTGGAGGAAAACAGTCTTCAGAGGGTCGTAAGGCTGGAGAAAGTTACAGAGGTAGGGAGGGGCGAGGCCGTGGACCAATTTAAAAATGAGGACGAGAATTTTAAATTTGAGGTGAGTCAATGTCGATCAGTGAGTCCAGGAATGATGGGTGAATGGGACTTGGGGCAGGTTAGGGTAGGGGCAGCAAAGTTTTGGATGAGCTGAAGTTTATGGAGGGTGGAGGATGGGAGACTGGCCAGGAGAACATTGGAGTGATCGAGTCTGGAGGCAAGGATGAAAGTTTCAGCTTCAGATGGGTTGAGGCAGGGATGGAGATAGGCAATACTACAACAATGGAAGTTGGTGATCTTTGTGATGGAGAGGATATGGGGTCAGAATCTCAGCTCGGGGTCAAATAGACCAGGAAGTTTGCGCTCAGTGTGGTTGAACCTGACAAGGTGCCCGGAGAGGGGGTTGGAATCGGTGGCACAGAGATTGTGGCGAGGCTCAAAACAATCTGTTTGGTCGTTCCAGTGTTCAACTGGAGGAAATTGTGGCTCACCCAAATGTCAGACAAGCAGTTTGACAACAGAAAGGCAGTGGAGGGGTCGAGAGAGATCATCTAGTCATTCATCTTCCCTCTTCTTTATGGGTTTGTGTTTGAGCATAAAATTGGCTGCTGCATTTGCCTAAATAACAACAATGACTACACTTCAAAAGTAATTCTCTGGTTTTGAAGCATTTTGGGAGGACATGAAAGGCACTACAAATGCAAAATTCTTTCTTCCCTTTTTATCCAAGGCTTATTTTAATGTTCTGCAAGTGTGGATTGCGCTCGCACAACATTTAAAATTGAACATCAGGGAGTGGAACTCTGCATGCAAACATGCACCCATGTGAGGTGCTCTTTCCTGGCTGGGAGAATCGGGAATTAGAGCCAGGCAGGAGTGAAGCAATATAATGAAGGTACTAACTGGCTGGAGTCTAAACGATAGCCACCAGCCTCACACAATTTTCAATTGTCCGTTTGAACAATATATAATAATGCTGTTATTTCACGTGAAATGTTCAGTAATCGTGCTGTGGTCATTAATACCATGCTTGAATTATTGCCATATACCTGGGGCATATAAATCACTGCCAATGCAAGCAGCTGGTCATCGCAAAGAAAATGCATAAATGTAAAATATAACAGCTACCAAAAACGCCCCACTCTCAGACACACTCTCCCTCTCACACACTCTCAGACACACTCTCCCTCTCACACACTCTCTCAGACACACTCTCCCTCTCACACTCTCTCAGACACACTCTCCCTCTCACACACTCTCTCAGACACACTCTCCCTCTCACACACTCTCAGACACACTCTCCCTCTCACACACTCTCAGACACACTCTCCCTCTCACACACTCTCTCAGACACACTCTCCCTCTCACACACTCTCAGACACACTCTCCCTCTCACACACTCTCTCAGACACACTCTCCCTCTCACACACTCTCAGACACACTCTCCCTCTCACACACTCTCTCAGACACACTCTCCCTCTCACTCTCTCAGACACACTCTCCCTTTCACACACTCTCTCAGACACTCTCACACACTCTTCCTCTCATACACTCTCAGACACACTCACTTAAACACACTCACACTCACACACACTCTCTCAGACACACTCTCTCTCAGGCACACTCACACATTCTCACACACTCTCACACTACTCACGCACTCTCTCTCACACAAACTCTCACACACACTCTCACACACTCACACACTCTCTCTCACACACTCTCACACACTCACACTCTCTCACACACACTCTCACACACTCACACAAACTCTCTCACACTCTCACACACTCTCACACAAACTCTCACACACTCTCTCACACTCTCTCACACAAACTCTCACACACTCACACACACTCTCTCTCACACACTCTCTCACACAAACTCTCACACACACTCTCACGCATTCCCTCTCTCACACACTCTCACACAAACTCTCACACACTCTCACACACTCACACACACTCTCTCTCACACACTCTCTCACACTCTCTCTCACACTCTCTCTCACACACTCTCTCACACTCTCTCACACAAACTCTCACACACACTCTCACGCATTCCCTCTCTCACACACTCTCACACAAACTCTCACACACTCTCACACACTCACACACACTCTCTCTCACACACTCTCTCACACTCTCTCTCACACTCTCTCTCACACTCTCTCTCACACAATCTCTCACACTCTCTCACACAAACTCTCACACACACTCTCACGCATTCCCTCTCTCACACACTCTCACACAAACTCTCACACACTCTCACACACTCTCTCACACTCTCTCACAAACTCTCTCACACTCTCACACACTCTCTCACACACTCTCTCACACTCTCTCACACAAACTCTCACACACTCTCACACTCTCTCTCACACACTCTCTCACACACTCACTCACTCACACACACTCTCTCTCACACTCTCACACTCTCTCACACACTCTCTCACACACTCTCTCACACTCTCTCACACAAACTCTCACACACTCTCACACACTCACACACTCTCTCTCACTCTCTCTCACACACTCTCTCACACACTCACACACACTCTCTCTCACACTCTCTCTCACACACTCTCTCACACAAACTCTCACACACACTCTCACGCATTCCCTCTCTCACACTCTCTCATACACTCACACACACTCACACAAACTCTCTCACACACTGTCTCACACACTGTCTCACACATTCCCTCTCACACACTCTCACACACACACACACACACTCTCTCACACACTCTCACACATTCCCTCTCACACACACACACACACACACACTCTCTCACACACTCTCTCACGCATTCCCTCTCACACACTCTCTCACACACACTCTCACACACTCTCTCACACTCTCTCACACTCTCTTACACAAAATCTCACACACAAACTCTCACACACACACTCTCTCTCACACACTCTCACACACTCTCACACACACTCTTTCACACTCTCTCTCTCTCACACACTCTCTCTCACACACTCTCCCTCTCTCTCACACACTCTCTCACACTCTCACACTCACACACACAAACTCTCACACACTCTCTCACACACACTCTCTCTCACACTCTCTCACACTCTCTTACACAAACTCTCACACACACACTCTCGCACACACACTCTCTTACACCCACTCTCACACACACTCTCACACACACTCTCTCACACACTCACACACTCTCTCACACACTCTCTCACACACACTCGCTCACACACACTCTCTCACACACACTCTCTCACACTCTCACACACACAAACTCTCACACACTCTCTCACACACACTCTCTCTCACACTCTCTCACACACACACTCTCACACACAAACTCTCACACACACACTCTCACACACACACTCTCGCACACACACTCTCACACACTCTCTCACACACACTCTCTCACACACTCTCTCACACACACTCTCACACACTCTCACACACACTCTTTCACACTCTCTCTCTCTCACACTCTCTCTCACACACTCTCCATCTCTCTCTCACACTCTCTCACACACACACTCACACACAAACTCTCACGCACTCTCTCTCACACTCTCTCACACACACACTCTCACACACAAACTCTCACACACTCTCTCACACACACTCTCTCTCACACTCTCTCACACACACACTCTCACACACAAACTCTCACACACACACTCTCGCACACCCACTCTCACACACACTCTCTCACACACACTCTCACACACTCTCTCTCTCACACAAACTAAGTTAAGGGGAGGTCATGTCTGACTAACTTGATTGAATTTTTCGAGACGGTGACAAGGAGGATCGATGAGGGTAGCGTAATTGATGTAGTCTTCATGGATTTTAGCAAGGCTTTTGACAAGGTCCCACATGGCAGATTGGTCAAAAAAGTAAAGGCCCATGGGATCCAAGGGAATGTGGCAAATTGGATCCAAAATTGGCTCAGTGGCAGGAAGCAAAGGGTAATGGTCGACGGGTGTTTTTGCGACTGGAAGGCTGTTTCCAGTGGGGTGCCCCAGGGCTTGGTACTAGGTCCCTTGCTTTCTGTGGTATAAATTAACCACTTGGACTTAAACACAGGGGGAATGATTAAGAAGTTTGCAGATGATACAAAGATAGGCCGTGTGGTTGATAGTGAGGAGGAAAACTGTAGGCTCCAGGAAGATATCAATGGACTGGTCAGGTGGGCAGAAAAGTGTCAAATGGAATTCAATCCAGAGAAGTGTGAGGTAATGCATTTGGGGAGGGCAAACAAGGCAAGGAAATACACAATAAATGGGAGGATACTGAGAGGTGTAGAGGAAGTGAGAGACCTTGGAGTGCATGTCCACAGATCCCTGAAGGTAGCAGGACAGGTAGATAAGGTGGTTAAGAAGAAATATGGAATGCTTTCCTTTATTAGCTGAGGCATAGAATATAAAAGCAGGGATGTTATGCTGGAACTGTATAAAACATTAGTTAGGCCACAGCTTGAGTACTGTGTACAGTTCTGGTCACCACATTACAGGAAGGATGTAATTGCACTCGAGAGGGTACAGAGGAGATTTACGAGGATGTTGCCAGGACTGGAGAATTTTAGCTGTGATGATAGATTGGATAGGCTGGGGTTATTTTCTTTGGAACAGAGGAGGCTGAGGGGTGACTTGATTGAGTTGTACAAAATTATGAGGGGCCTATATAGAGTGGATAGGAAGGACCTATTTCCTTTAGCGGAGGGGCAATAACCAGGGGGCATAGATTTAAAGTGATTGGTAGAAGGATTAGAGCGGAAATGAGGAAAAAGTTTTCACCCAGAGGGTGGTGGGGGTCTGGAACTCACTGCCTGAGAGGGTGGTAGAGGCAGAAACCCTCAACTCATTTAAAAAATACCTGGATGTGCACCTGAAGAGTCGTGACCTGCAGGGCTATGGACCAAATGCGGGAAAGTGAGATTAGGCTGGGTGGCTCATTTCTCAGCCAGCGCGGACACAATGGGCTGAATGGCCTCCTTCTGTGCCGTAAATCTTCTATGATTCTATGATTCTATGAAATGAGTTGAGGGTTTCTGCCTCTACCACCCTTTCAGGCAGTGAGTTACAGACCCCCACCACCCTCTGGGTGAAAAAAATTCTCCTCAGCTCCCCTCTAATCCTTCTACTTATTACTTTAAATCTATCCCCTCTGGTTATTGACCTCTGCTTAGGGAAATAGCTCCTTCCTATCCACTCTAACTCGTCCCGTCATAATTTTATACATCTCAATTAAATCTCCCCTCAGCCTCCTTTGTGCCAAAGAAAACAACCCCAGCCTATCCAATCTTTTCTCATAGCTAAAATTCTCCAGTCCTGGCAACATCCTCGTAAATCTCCTCTGTACTCTCTCTAGTGCATTCACATCTTTCCTGTAATGTGGTGACCGGAACTGTACACAGTACTCAAGCTGTGGCCTGACCAATGTTTTATACAGTTCCAGCATAACCTCCCTGGTCTTATATTCTGTGTCTCGGCTAATAAAGGAAAGTATCCCGTATGCCTTTTTAACCACCTTATCTACCTGTCCTGCTACCTTCAGGGATCTGTGGACATGCACTCCAAGGACCCTTTATTCCTCTACACCTCTCAGTATCCTCCCATTTATTGTGTACTCCCTTGTCTTGTTTGCCCTCTCCTAATGGGTTACCTCTCACTTCTCTGGATTGAATTCCATTTCCCACTTTTCTGCCCACCTGACCAGTTGACTCTTAACTGCCCTCTGAAGTGGCCTAGCAAGTCATTCAGTTGTACCAAACTGCTACAAAGAATAACAAGAACCACATGGTCCTAAATTCCGGCCTTGTTAGCGACACCCACATCCTGAGAATGAATTAAAAATAAACCATCTAGACATGCTACAAAAAATTTGAGTAGCTTTAATAGCCACTTAATTTGCAATTTCAACGGTCACAAAGAAAGAACTTATATCTATATAGTGCCTTTCACGACAGCAAATTAAGTACTTTTGAAGTGTAGTCACGGCTGTAATTCGGCAGCCAATTTGTGCACAGCAAGGTCCGTCAAACAGCAATGTGAAAATGACCAGATAATCTGTTTTTTTAGTGATAAATATCACCCAGGACACCAGAGAGAACTCCCCTGCTCTTCCTCGAAATAGTGCCATGGGAGCTTTTACATCCACCTGAGAGGGCAGACGGGGCCTCAGTTTAATGTCTTATCAGAAGATTGGCACCTCTGTCAGTGTGGCACTCCCTCAGTACTGCACTGGGAGTGTCAGCCTGGATTTTCTACTCAACTCTTTGGAGTGGGACTATGAACCCACAAACAGTATAAATCAGAGGTGAGAGTGCGACACACTGAGTCACAGCCGACACATGTAGCTGCAGGCTCTGAGCACTCGGTAGCTCTGTGGAATGTTTTTTTTAATTCTCTTGCAACTTCAGCGCTATTTTGTGCATTAACAAAGAGCTTATATCAATCAACTGACTGTGGGTGACACTCTAATCAATGTACTAGTTTATTATATAACAAAAACCTGACTGATTGTCTGGAGTGAGAAGACGACAGTGACGTCGGTGGGTACGGTAGCATAGTGGTTATGTTACTGGACTAATAATCCAGAGACCGGGACCAATAATTATGGAGTCATGAGTTCAAATCCCACCACGGCAGCTGGGGAATTTAAATTAAATTAATTAAATAAAATCTGGAATAAAAAAACTAGCATCAGTAATGGTGGCCATGAAATTACTGGATTGTTGTAAAAAACCCATCTGGTTCACTAATGCCCTTTAGGGAAGGAAACCTGCCATCCATTACCCGGTCTGGCCTATATGTGACTCCAGACCCACAGCAAAGTGGTTGATTCTTAATGACCTAGCAAGCCACTCAGTTGTACAATCTTGCTATGAAAAGTCATAATAAGAATAAAACCGGATGGACCACCTGGCACTTGGACGTGACAAAGAACAAACCAAGCCCAGTCGACCCTGCAAAGTCCTCCTCACTAACATCTGGGAACTTGTGCCAAAATTGGGAGAGCTGTCCCACAGACTAGTCAAGCAACAGCCTGACATAGCCATACCCACAAAATCACACCTTTCAGCCAATGTCCCAGACTCTTCCATCACCATCCCTAGGTATTCCCTGTCCCACCGGCAGGACAGACCCACCAGAGGTGGCGGTACAGTGATATACAGTCAGGAGGGAGTGGCCCTGGGAGTCCTCAACATTGACATCAGGCCAAGCATGGGCAAGGTAACCACCTCCTGCCTTTCCCTCAGCTGATGCATCAGTCCTCCTCCATGTTGAGCACCATCTTGGAGGAGCCACTGAGTGCAGTAATGGCACAGAATGTACTCTGGGTGGGGGATTTCAATGTCCATCACCAAGATTGGCTCGGTAGCACCACTACTGACCGAGTCCTGAAGGACATAGCTGCCAGACTGGGCCTGCAGCAGCTGGTGAGTGAACCAACACGAGGGGAAAAACCTACTTGACCTCGTCCTCACCAATCTAGCTTTTGTAGATGCATCTGTCCATGACAGTATTGGTAGGAGTGACCACCGCACAGTCCTTGTGGAGATGAAGTTCTGTCTTCACACTGAGGACACCATCCAACGTGTTGTGTGGCACCACCACCCGTGCTAAATGGGATAGATTCAGAGCAGATCTAGCAGCTCAAAACTGGGCGTCCATGAGGTACTGTGGGCCATCAGCAGCAGCAGAATTGTATTCCAGCACAATCTGTAACCTCATGGCCTGGCATATTCCTCACTCTACCATTACCAACAAGCCAGGGGATCAACCCTGGTTCAATGAGGAGTGTAGAAAAGCATGCCAGGAGCAGCACCAGGTGCTAACCTGGTGAAGCTACAACACAGGACTACATGCATGCTAAACAGTGGAATCAACATGCTATAGACAGAGCTAAGCAATTCCACAACCAACGGATCAGATCAAAACTCTGCAGTCCTGCCACATCCAGTCGTGAATGGTGGTGGACAATTAAACAACTAATGGGAGGAGGTGGCTCTGCAAACATCCTCATCCTCAATGATGGCGGAGTCCAGCATGTGAGTGCAAAAGACAAGCGTTTGCAACCACCTTCAGCTAGAAGTGCTGAGTGGATGATCCATCTCGGCCTCCTCCCGATATCCCCACCATCACAGAAGCCAGTCTTCAGCCAATTTGATTCACTCCATGTGATATCAAGAAACGGCTGAGTGCACTGGATAAAACAAAGGCTATGGGCCCCGACAACATCCTGGCTGTAGTGCTGAAGACTTGTGCTCCAGAACTAGTTGCGCCTCTAGCCAAGCTGTTCCAGTACAGCTACAACACTGGCATCTACCCGACAATGTGGAAAATTGCCCAGGTATGTCCTGTCCACAAAAAGCAGGACAAATCCAATCCAGCCAATTACCGCCCCATCAGTCTACTCTCAATCATCAGCAAAGTGATGGAAGGTGTCGTCGACAATGCTATCAAGTGGCACTTACTCACCAATAACCTGCTCACCGATGCTCAGTTTGGGTTCCGCCAGGACCACTTAGCTCCAGACCTCATTACAATCTTGGTCCAAACATGACATGGACAAAATAGCTGAATTCCAGAGGTGAGGTGAGAGTGACTGCCCTTGACATCGAGGCAGCATTTGATCGAGTGTGGCACCAAGGAGCCGTAGTAAAATTGAAGTCAGTGGGAATCAGGGGGAAAACTCTCCAGTGTTCAGTTCCATTCGCAACCCCTCAGATAATGAAACAGTCCGTGCCCACATGCAGCAAGACCTGGACAACATCCAGGCTTGGGCTGATAAGTGGCAAGTAACATTCACGCCAGACAATGACCATCTCCAACAAGAGAGAGTCTAACCACCTCCACTTGATATTCAATGGCATTACCATCACCGAATCCCCCACCATCAACATTCTGGGGGTCACTATTGACCAGAAACTTAACTGGACCAGCCACATAAATACTGTGGCTACAAGAATAGGTAAGAGGCTGGGTATTCTGCGGCGAGTAACTCATCTCCTGACTCCCCAAAGCCTTTCCACCATCTACAAGGTACAAGTCAGGAGTGTGATGGAATACTCTCCACTTGCCTGGATGTGTGCAGCTACAACAACACTCAAGAAGCTTGACACCATCCAGCATAAAGCAGCCCGCTTGATTGGCACCCCATCCACCACCCTAAACATTCACTCCCTTCACCACCGGCGCACAGTGGCTACAGTGTGTACCATCCAAAGGATGCACTGCAGCAACTCGCCAAGGCTTCTTCGACAGCACCTCCCAAATCCGCAACCTCTACCACCTAGAAGGACAAGAGCATCTGGCACATGGGAACAACACCGCCTGCACGTTCCCCTCCAAGTCACACACCATCCCGACTTGGAAATATATCGCCGTTCCTTCATCGTCGCTGGGTCAAAATCCTGGAACTCCCTACCTAACAGCACTGCGGGAGAACCTTCACCACACGGACTACAGCGGTTCAAGATGGCGGCTCACCACCACCTTCTCAAGGGCAATTAGGGATGAGCAATAAATGCTGGCCTTGCCAACGTCACCCACATCCCATGAACGTATAAAAAAAATAGAGTTCTGGAATACAGTTGGAACTCACCTAGGCTTTGCTCACTGTCAATGACTTACCTGATTTATGTCCCACTTGGAACCGCACAGCACCTACGTACTGCCCAAGAGTCAACTTAGCTCAATCGTAGCACTCTCGAGTTTGAGTCAGAATGTTCATAGAATCTTACAGCACAGAAGGAGGTCATTCGGTTCATTGTGCCTGTGCCGGCTCTTTGAAAGAGCTATCCAATTAGTCCCACTCCCCCCCCACCCCCCCAACCCCCCGCTCTTTCTCCATAAGCCCTGCAAAATGTTTTCCTTTTCAAGGTTGTGGGATTAATTCCCACTCCAAGACCTGAGCACGTAATCCAGGCTGACACTTACAGCGGGGGTGCTGGATTTTTGGAGGTGCCACCTTTCAGACAAGACGTTAAACCATTCTGTTTGTTCAGATCGATGTTAATGATCCCCGAGGACTATTCAAAGAAGAGCAAGTGAGGTCTCCCTGGTGCTCTGGCCAAGACTTCTCCCTCAACCCACATCACCTGAAACAGATTAATTGGCTATTTATCCCATTCGTGGGACCTTGCTGTGCACAAATTCATTGTCTACAAAACGACAGTGAATGCACTTTAAAAACATTTCATTGTCTGTGAAGTGTCTTGGAACGTCCCAGTGATGCGAAAGATCCCATTGTACTTTTTCACAGAAGGCAGGGGGAGTTCTCCTGGTGTTCTGGCCAATGTACATCCTTTAACCAACACCAACAAAACAGAATAACTGGCCATTCATCTCATGGTGACAATGTGGAACATGAACAGTCCACTACATCTCTCTAATTTCGACTGGACATGCTAGTACCTCTCTCCCGTTTGGACCAGAGCAGTGTTCCTCTGCAATGTCCTCTCTTGCTCCATCTATGCTCGACATACACCATCCTACACTTCCTTTCACCTCCCTACATCTTTGCTTTGTTGAAATCAAGGCTCATCATGCCAGCTCCTTCTCGAACTCTAACTTTCCCAGGACCTTTAAACTGTGGAAGTCTTCACCTCCCTCAGTCTCCCATTGCTACTAGGCTCTACAGGGTTTTAAAACCCAAGCTTGGCCTTGCTTAATCATTACCTCCTGATTTACCAACTTCCAACTTCCACCTCCGTAACATCGCCCACCTCCGCCCCTGCCTTAGCTCATCTGCTGCGGAAACCCTTATCCATGCCTTTGTTACCTCTAGACCCGACTATTCTAATGTTCTCCTGGCTGGCCTCCCATCTTCCACCCTGCGTAAACCTGAACTCATCCAAAACTCTGCTGCCCCTGTATCCTAACTCGCTCCATGTCCAGTTCTCCCATCACCTCCTGTGCTCGCTGACCTACATTGGCTCCCAGTCTGACAACGCTTCAATTTTAAAATTCTCAACCTGGTTTTCAAATCTCTCCATGGCCTCACCCCTCCCTATCTCTGTAACCTCCTCCAGCCCTACAGCCCTCCGAGATCTCTGCGCTCCTCCAATTCTTGCCTCTTGCGCATCCCCGATTTTAATCGCTCCACCATTGGCAGCCGTGCCTTCAGCTGCCTAGGCCCTAAGCTCTGGAATTCCCTCCCTAAACCTCTCCACCTCTCCGCCTCTCTCTCTTCCTTTAAGACGCTGCTTAAAAACTACCTCTTTGACCAAGCTTTTGATCACCTGTCCTAATATCTCCTTATGTGTCTCGGTGTCAAATTTTGTTTGAAAATCGCCCCTGCGAAGCACCTTGGGACGTTTTACCGTGTTAAAGGTGCTATATAAATGCAAGTTGTTGTTGTCTTCTTTTTGGTTTCTTTGCAGCTTTGGTGGTGTCCTGATCTAAGAACCTCGGTTTCTCAACAGTGAAAGAGGACTAACCTCTGACAGAGTTCCTTCAGGCTTCACCTAAGAATCATTGAATCATAGAATGGTTACAGCGCAGAAGGAGGCCATTCGGCCCATCGAGCCTGTGCCGGCTCTTTGTAAGAGCAATCCAGTTAGACCCATTACTCCGCTCTGTCCCTGTAGCCCTGCAATTTTTTCCCTTCAAATATTTATCAATTCCTTTTTGAAAGCCACGATTAAATCTGCTTCCACCACCCTTTCAGGCAGTCATAATGACTCGCTGCGTAAAAAAGATTTTCCTCATGTCGCCTTTGGTTCTGTTGCCAATCACCTTAAATCTGTGTCCTCTGCTTCTCGACCCTTCTGCCAATGGGAACAGCTTCTCTTTATTTACTTTATCTAAACTCTTCATGATTCTGAACTCTTCTATCAAATCTCCTCTTAACCTTCTCTGCTCTAAGAGGGATTGTGGGTTAGATTTAATTCTGACTTTTCAAACACAGTAGCAAGGAACTTTGTGCAATGTCTAACCCATGACAGTACAACCTCACGAACGTTTCTGACACTGACGTGTTGTTCTATGTTAGCTCCAATCTTGTATGTTCGATGTTAGACAGTGTGCAGAGAATAAAAATTAAATTAGAGAAATAAATCAGATATATTAATCTGAGGTGCAGTGGAAGAGAAGAGAGATGGAGTGCCTTCATGTAAAAAAT
Source organism: Heptranchias perlo (assembly GCF_035084215.1). NCBI lineage: Eukaryota > Metazoa > Chordata > Chondrichthyes > Hexanchiformes > Hexanchidae > Heptranchias > Heptranchias perlo. The sequence continues at coordinate 9,137,790 of NC_090325.1, read as the reverse complement.
GTCATTTATATTCAATAAGAGAGCTTCATTGTCGGTCACGTGTCTCTGTGAATATTTGTGCAATTCAATAAATGGGTCTTAAACTGACAGATTACAGATAGAAACAGATCAGCTCCAGTCGCTGCTACATACAATCAAACACTCAATACTGCACAATGATTCCACTGCTGCTGCGACCAGAGAGGACTCCCCTGTGGATAGGGCTGGCATCGTTCTAGTTCAGACTGGACAATCCAGTGTACCTCTCCGGTTTAAGACTGGACAATCCAGTGTACCTCTCCGGTTTAAGACTGGACAATCCAGTGTACCTCTCCAGTTTAAGACTGGACAATCCAGTGTACCTCTCCGGTTTAAGACTGGACAATCCGGTGCACCTCTCCGGTTTGGGACTGGACAATCCAGTTCTAAACCGGAGAGGTACACCGGATTGTCCAGTTATAAACCGGAGAGGTACACTGGATTGTCCAGTTCTAAACCGGAGAGGTACACTGGATTGTCCAGTCCTAAACCGGAGAGGTACACTGGTTTAAGACTGGACAATCCAGTGTACCTCTCCGGTTTGGGACTGGACAATCCAGTGTATCTCTCCGGTTTGGGACTGGACAATCTGGTGTACCTCTCCGGTTTAGAACTGGACAATCCAGTGTATCTCTCCGGTTTAGAACTGGACAATCCGGTGTACCTCTCCGGTTTAGAACTGGACAATCCAGTGTACCTCTCCGGTTTAGAACTGGACAATCCAGTGCACCTCTCCGGTTTAGGACTGGACAATCCAGTGTACCTCTCCGGTTTAGGACTGGACAATCCAGTGTACCTCTCCGGTTTAAGACTGGACAATCCAGTGTACCTCTCCGGTTTAGAACTGGACAATCCAGTGTACCTCTCCGGTTTAGGACTGGACAATCCAGTGTACCTCTCCGGTTTAAGACTGGACAATCCAGTGTACCTCTCCGGTTTAAGACTGGACAATCCAGTGTACCTCTCCGGTTTGGGACTGGACAATCCGGTGTACCTCTCCGGTTTAGGACTGGACAATCCAGTGTACCTCTCCGGTTTAAGACTGGACAATCCAGTGTACCTCTCCGGTTTAGGACTGGACAATCCAGTGCACCTCTCCGGTTTAGGACTGGACAATCCAGTGTACCTCTCCGGTTTAGGACTGGACAATCCAGTGTACCTCTCCGGTTTAAGACTGGACAATCCAGTGTACCTCTCCGGTTTAGGACTGGACAATCCAGTGTACCTCTCCGGTTTAAGACTGGACAATCCAGTGTACCTCTCCGGTTTAGGACTGGACAATCCAGTGTACCTCTCCGGTTTAAGACTGGACAATCCAGTGTACCTCTCCGGTTTAGGACTGGACAATCCAGTGTACCTCTCCGGTTTAAGACTGGACAATCCGGTGCACCTCTCCGGTTTAAGACTGGACAATCCAGTGTACCTCTCCGGTTTAGGACTGGACAATCCAGTGTACCTCTCTGGTTTAGGACTGGACAATCCAGTGTACCTCTCCGGTTTAAGACTGGACAATCCAGTGTACCTCTCTGGTTTAGGACTGGACAATCCAGTGTACCTCTCTGGTTTAAGACTGGACAATCCAGTGTACCTCTCCGGTTTAGAACTGGACAATCCAGTGTACCTCTCCGGTTTAGAACTGGACAATCCAGTGTACCTCTCCGGTTTAGAACTGGACAGTCCGGTGCACCTCTCCGGTTTAGAACTGGACAATCCAGTTTACCTCTCCGGTTTAAGACTGGACAATCCAGTGTATCTCTCTGGTTTGGGACTGGACAATCCAGTGTATCTGAGAGGGTGCATCTCCCCATATGGGACTGGACAGTCTGGTGCATCTTTCCTGTTTGGAATTGGACAGTTTGGTGCATCATGTGGTTTGGGACAGGATGGTCCAGTTTTCCAGCAGTCTATCAGATGTTCCGTGACCAGTGTTCAGAATCTGATCTGGTCACGGAACATCTGATTTTTAAGATGATGCCAACTTTTCTCAAAGAGCACAAAAGGAGGCCACTTGGCCCATCGTGCCTGTGCCGGCTCTTTGAAGGAGCGATCGAATTAGTCCCACTCTCCCTGCTCTTTCCCCGTAGCCCTGCAACTTCTTCCTTTTCAAGTATTTATCCAAATCACTTTTGAAAGTTGCTATTGAATCTGCTTCCACCACCCTTTCAGTCAGTGCATTCCAGATCATAATAACTCGCTGTGTTAAAAAAAATTCTCCTCATTCCCCCCTCAGGCTCTTTGCCAGTTTCCTTAAATCTGTGTCCTCTGGTTACCGACCCTCCTGCCACTGGAAACAGTTTCTCCTTACTTACTATCAAAACCCCTCGTACTTTTGAAAACTTCCACTAAATCTCCCCTTAACCTTCTCTGCTCTAAGGAGAACAACCCCAGCTTCTCCAGTCTCTCCACATAACTGAAGTCCCTCATCCCTAGTACCATTCCAATAAATCTCTTCTGCACCCTCTCTAAGGCCTTGACATCCTTCCTAAAGTGCCCAGAATTAAACACAATACTCCAGCTGAGACCTAACCACGAGTTATAATAGTTTAGCATAACTTCCTTGCTTTTGTACTCTGTGCCTCTATTTATAAAGCCAAGGATCCCATATACTTGAAAATATGTAGCTTCCCTACTTGTGGTATGCAACTGGACAGAACAGTAAGTGTGGGTTTGACACAAACTTGGCAAGATGGCTATACGAAGAATGGTAAAAAATGTCACACTTATGCCAAGGGAACACTTTTCTGTGCTAATGGCTCAGTCATATTGGTAGATTGTAGAGGGAGTTTTACTCTGTATCTAACCCGTGCTGTACCTGCCCTGGGAGTGTTTGATGGGACAGTGTAGTGGGAGCTTTACTCTGTATCTAACCCGTGCTGTACCTGCCCTGGGAGTGTTTGATGGGACAGTATAGAGGGAGTTTTACTCTGTATCTAACCCGTGCTGTACCTGCCCTGGGAGTGTTTGATGGGACAGTGTAGAGGGAGATTTACTCTGTTTCTAACCCGTGCTGTACCTGCCCTGGGAGTGTTTGATGGGACAGTGTAGAGGGAGCTTTACTCTGTTTCTAACCCGTGCTGTACCTGCCCTGGGAGTGTTTGATGGGACAGTGTAGAGGGAGCTTTACTCTGTATCTAACCCGTGCTGTACCTGCCCTGGGAGTGTTTAAGTTTCCATGTTTCCTTTCTCAACGCTAACATCCCTTACCCTGTTGAGCACAAAATTGACAAAAAAATTTAAACAGTGACAGTAAAACAACATCAAGAGCCTTTTGATTTGTGGGATACTGTCATTGCTATTGTCATCCACTCATCAAAGCTTTTCAATGACTCATTGGATGAGAGTGCCCAGAGGTTGGTATTAACCTATATTTTTTTTTTGCACAGTGAGCTTTGAATTCTTGATTTAATCACCAGCATTTCACAACGAGGAGGCATTTTACGAAGATCTTGAACGAGATGTTCTACAAAGTTTTTCAAACAATTTCATTCTCAGGATGTGGGTGTCGTTGGCAAGGCCGGCATTTATTGCCCATCCCTAAAGCAGTTTGATTCCACTGAATGACTTGCTGGGCCACTTCAGAGGGCAGCTAAGAATCAACCACGTTGATATGGTACCGGAGTCACATATAGGCCCAGACTGGGTAAGGACGGCAGGTTTCCTTCCCTAAAGGACATTAGTGAACCGGTTGGATTTTTACAACAATCCAACAGCTTCACGGTCACTTTTACTGACACCAACTTTTTATTTCCAGATTTTTTTCAAATTCTCAAAGTGCCACAGTGATAATTGAACTCAGTTTCTCTGGATTACTAGTCCAGTAACATATTGGGCCAGTAATCGCTCAGAGTGGCGAGACAACGTTCACCTCAGCTCCTGCGAATTTAATTAATGAAAATACTTACTGCGGGCTCTGTGGCGTCGAATTGCTTGAATTTAAACTATAAACAAAATGTGCGCTATCAGCCCAGCCTCTGAGCAGCGTGAGTTGCCGCAAGGCTGGAAAAGTCTGTGTGAGGAGAAGACACGCCCACAAAATCTGTCAGGACGAGAAGTCCCGCCCACAGATTCAAGCCGCATTGCTCAAGCAGGCAAGCAGACTTCATTCAGTTAAAGTTAGTGTTCTGGATGTCATTGTAAATTTTAAAAATTGATTTTTTTAATAAAAAGCCAAAGAAATAATTGAATTAAATTAAAGAGACAGAAGGGAAAGTAAAACAAATTAAATTTTTTAATTTAAAACTTTTTTTAGTGACCAAAAGCTATTAAAATAAGGAGTAACGAGACTCTACATTTTTAAAAGTTAATTTTTAGTTGTTTCGCAGTCATTAAAACTAACCACACGGTTAAAACTTAGTTTAGACTTGGTATTTTTAAGTGTACCTGATTGGTGGCGTAATTAGTTACTTTCCAGCTGGGCAGATAAGCAAGTTGGCGCTTTTTCAATGATTTCTCTGATTGGAGGTCCCTTTAATTCGAAGCCCTCATATCGCAGGCGAACCACAAGGAGCAAGTTCTCGATTTCCGAGTTTCGCTGAGCATGTGCGAACGCGGGAACTTGCTCCTTCAATTCACCACTAAAAACGGAGAGCGCCGTTTAGCTCCTCCATTATTTCGGGAGCGATTCCTGGCCCAACCACTATGGTCCCATACCCCGCACACTGCAAGCAAAAGTTCCCCTGCTGTCTCAGTGAGCAATTGAGTCACACGGGCCAGTAACTTCCAGACTGCCCTGGGTTTCGTTGAACTCAGCTAGTGTTGCAATAGGAGTGTGACATTTAGCCTCAATGTCCCTGGGCTCGAGGCGGGAAAGATTGTTAAAGGTCAGCCAGGGTTCCGGCTCTTCATTGTTAACCTAGTGACAGCTGCTTAAAAATTGCGAGTGTGTATGTGTTACAATCGTGACTACACTTCAAAAGCTCTTCATTGACAGCCTTGCCTCAGTGGGTAACTCTCTTGCATCTGAGTCAGACGGTCGGAGGTTCGAGTCCCACACCAGAGACTTGAGCACATAATCCAGGGCTGACACTCCCAGTGCAGTGCTGAGGGAGTGCTGCACTGTCGGAGGTGCCGTCTTCCGGATGAGACGTTTAATCAAGTCACTGTCTGCCCTCTCAGGTGGACGTAAAAGATCCCATGGCATTATTTCAAAGAAGAGCAGGGGAGTTCTGCCTGGTGTCCTTGCACGTTCCCCTCCAAGTCACACACCATCCCAACTTGGAAATATATCGCCGTTCCTTCATCGTCACTGGGTCAAAATCCTGGAACTCCCTTCCTAACAGCACAGTGGGAGAACCGTCACCACACGGACTGCAGCGGTTCAAGAAGGCGGCTCACCACCACCTTCTCAAGGGCAATTAGGGATGGGCAATAAATGCCGGCCTCGCCAGCGACGCCCACATCCCATGAACGAATAAAAAAAAATATTGATCACCTAACCAGTATCATTAAAAACAAAATGATCTGATCATTAATATCAATGAAGCACTTTGGGACGTCCTGAAGGCATGAAAGGTGCTATATTAATGCAAGTTATTTCTTCCTGTATAGCACACTATCGTGTCTCTCAGAAATACCCCAAAGTGCTTCATATACAACAATTTACTTTTAAATGCAGTGATTGTTGTTTTGTAGGCAAATGTGACAGCCACTTTGGCCACAGCAAGAACCCACGGAGAGCAATGAGATGAACATTTAGTCAGTTGGTTTCTAGAGGAATTGTTTGAATCATAGAATCAATCATTGAAAGGAGGCCACTTGGCCCATCGAGTTCGTGGCGACTCTATGCACAAGCAATCAGCTAGTCCCACTCCCCACTCTATCCCCGTGGCCCTGCAATTCTTTTCCTTTTAAGTACTTATCCAATTCCCTTTTGAAGGCCATGATTGAATCTGCCTCCACCACCTCCTCGGGCAGTGCATTCCAGATCCTAACCACTCGCTGTGTAAAAAAGTTTTTCCTCATGTCATCTTTGGTTCTTTTGCCAATCACCTTAAATCTATGTCCTCTGGTTCTTAACCCTTCCGCCAATGGGAACAGTTTCTCTCTATCTACTCTGTCCGGACCCTTCATGATTTTGAATACCTCTATCAAATCTCCTCTCAGCCTTCTCTGTTCCAAGGAGAACAACCCCAGCTTCTCCAGTCTATCCACATAACTAAAATCCCTCATCCTTGGAATCATTCTAATAAATCTCTTCTGCACCCTCTCTAAGGCCTTCACATCTTTCCTAAAGTGCGGTGCCCGGAACTGGACACAATACTCCAGCTGTGGTCGAACCAGTGATTTATAAAGGTTCATCATAACTTCTTTGCTTTTGTACTCTATGCCTCTATTTATAAAGCCCAGGATCCCTTATGCTTTTTTAACCACTTTCTCAACCTGCCCTGCCACCTTCAACGATTTATGTATATATACCCCCGGATCGCTCCACTCCTGTACCCCTTTTAGAATTGTGCCCACTAGTTTAAATTGCCTCTCCTCGTTCTTCCTACCGAAATGTATCACTTCGCATTTTTCTGCGTTGAATTTCATCTATCACGTGTCCGCCCATGGCACTCTACCCTCTCTGTTACCTCATCAAACAACACGATTTGCCTTTAACAAATCCATGCTGGCTTTCTCTAATCAATCCACACTTATTCAAGTGACTGCTTCTTTTGTCCTAGATTATTTTTTCCAAACATTTCCCCACCACCAAGGTCAAACTGATTGCCCTATATTTGCTGGGTTTATCCTTACATCCTTTTTTGAACAAGGGTGTAACATTTACAATTCTCCAGTCCTTTCTGTTTGGAAGATTATGGCCAGTACCTCCATAATTTCCACCCTTGCTTCCCTCAGCATCCCATCTGGACCGGGTGACTAATCTAGTACAGCTAGCCTTTCTAGTATCTCCTTTTTATCAATTTTTAGCCCATCCAGTATCTCAACTACATCTTCCTTTACTGAGACTCTGGCATCATCTTCTTCCTTGGTAAAGACAGATGCAAAGTACTCATTTAGTACCTCGGCCATGCCCTCTGCTTCCATGAGTAGATCTCCTTTTCGGTCCCTAATCGGCCCCACCCCTCCTTTTACTACCCGTTTACTGTTTACATGCCTGTAGAAGACTTTTGGATTCCCTTTTAAGTTGGCCGCCAGTCTATTCACATGCTATCTCTTTGCCCCTCTTATTTCCTTTTTCACTTCCCCTCTGAACTTTCTACATTCAACCTGGTTCTCACTTGTCATACTCTCCTTTTTCTGCATCATTTTACTCTCTACCTCTTTTGTCATCCAGGGAGCTCTGGCTTTAGTTGCCCTACCTTTCTCCCTCGTGGGAATGTACCTAGACTGTACCTGAACCATCTCGTCTTTAAAGGCCACCCGCTGTTCAATTACAGTTTTGCCTGCCAATCTTTGATTCCAATTTACCCGGGCCAGATCTGTTCTCATCCCACTGAAATTGGCCCTCCTCCAATTGAGTATTTTTACTTTAGAGTGGTCCATGTCCTTTACCATAGCTATTCTAAACCTTATGATACTATGATCGTTGTTCCATAAATGCTCCCCCACTGACACTTGCTCCACTTGGCCCACCTCATTCCCCAGAATCAAGTCCAGCAATGCCTCCTTCCTCGTTGGGCTAGAAACGAGCTGGTCAAAAAAGTTCTCCTGAACACACTTCAAAAATTCTTCCCCCTCTTTGTCCCCTAAATTATTACTATCCCAGTCTATATTAGGATAGTTGAAGTTCCCCATTATCAACACTCTATAGCTTTTGCTCCTGCCTGTAATTTCCCTGCAAATTTGTTGCTCCATATCCTTCCCAATAGTTGGTGGCTTATAGAATACATCCAGTACTGTAATGGCACCTCTATTGATTCTTAACTCTAACCAAATAGATTCTGTCCATGACTCCTCCAGGACATCCTCTCTCTCCAGCACTGCAATATTCTCCTTAATTAATGCTGCGACCACCCCCCTCCTTTCTTTCCTTCCCTATGAGTAGGATTATGGGGTAGAGGACTGTTGCCATGAAGAACCAGCTGGGAGGAGCGACGAGGCCCAACTGTGCACGAGAACACAATTGGTTTCAGTAAAGGTACAGAGGTAGAAGTTATGATTGACACAGTGTCGAACAAATGCTCTATTTTAATGCAGGCGTTAACCCATTTAATGTCACCTCTGTGTCAGATGGATGTGGGGTTCAAGTCCCACTCTATCACATAATCTAGACTGACACTCTCATGTAGTACTGAAGCAATGACATTGGCAGGGCCCTAACCTTTGGATGTGATGTTGTAGCAAAGCCCTGTCTTCTTAGTCAGATGGACGTAAGAGATCCCTTGGCACTACCTGGAGAAGAGCAGGGAGTCCTCCTGGTCTCCTGGCCAACATTCGTCTCTCAATCAACACCACCCCAAGTAGCTTAAAACATTTTTCAGCTAATTGCTGTTTGTGTGGATATTGCTGTGTGCAAAATGGCTGCCATATGTGCCTACATAACAACAGAGTAATCTACTAGATTCAAAGTGCTTTGGGTTGCTTCTGAGATGAGAGCAGGTGCTATATAAGCATAAGTTCTTTCCAGTGAAACTGTAAATGCGTTCTTTTATAACGTGTTAGCCACAGGTGCTGTTCATTCTTTGATACCACAGCCAATGGGCGACTCTTCATGTGCGAGGTAGAGAGTTCCTGTCGACGGGGCTATTGCACCATGAGGGGCATCGTGGCTGAAATGGACCCTGACGTCCACAAACACGCACGCTCCAGGAGGGGTCAGTGTCTGGCAATCAGGAGCAGGAAATCTGGCTGATATTCCCCTCCCTAACCAAAATAAAAGAAAAAGAAAGACTTGCGTTTACATAGTACCTTTCCCAAAGGGCTTTACAGCCAATGAAGTACTTTTTTGAGGTGTTGTCCCACAGCAGCCAATTTGCACACAGCAAGGTCCCATGAACAGATCATCTGATTTAGTGATGTTGGTTGAGGGATAAATATTGGCCCAGGACACCAGGGAGAACTCCCCTGCTCTTCTTTGAAGTAGTGCAATGTGTTCTTTTGAGTCCACCTGAGAGGGTAGATGGGGCCTCAGTTTAACATCTCTTCCGAAAGACGGCACCTCCGACAATGCAGCACTCCCTCAGTACAGGCACTGGGAGTGTCAGCCTGGATTATGTGCTCAAGTCCCTGGTGTGGGGATGGAACCCAGGACCTTCTAACTCAGAGCCGAACGTGAGGCCAATCGCTGCTCTGGTTGGGATCCTCTCCACTCTTTCCCCGACAAGGCGACAGAATTAACAGAGCAGCCCTCCCCTAGAAAGCCCATCTCATGTTGCAAGTTGCAGGGTGTCACTGCTGGGAGCTGTTAAGACTTAGAATCTTAGAATCATAGAAAGGTTACAGCATGGAAGGAGGCCATTCATCCCATCGAGTCCGCGCTGGCTCCATGCAAGAGCAACCCAGCTAGTCCCACTCCCCCGCCCTATCCTCATAGCCCTGCAAATCTTTTCCTTTCAGGTACTTATCCAGTTCCCTTTTGAAGGCCATGATTGAATCTGCCTCCACCACCCCCTCGGGCAGTGCATTCCAGATCCTAACCACTCACTGTGTAAAAAAGTTTTTCATCATGTCACTTTTGGTTCTTTTGCCAATCACCTTGGGCTCGATGTTACCAGGCCTGCGGGTTTCCGGCGGGCTGGGTTTCGGGAGCGTGGTCAACACGCTCGGTGAAATTAGTGGGTTGCCCGCGCGTTCGTAGCACGCAACACACTAATAGGAATCAATTACCTGCTCCTCCGGGGTCCGCGCTGCTGGTCTGCACTTCGGGCGGGCTGCGCATGCGCAGTACGATCTGTCAGCTGGAGGCGCTCTATTTAAAGGGGCAGTCCTCCACTGACAGATGCTGCAACCAATGGAACAAATTACAGCATGGAGCAGCGCAGGGGGAAGGCTGCTCCCAGTTTAATGATGCCTCACCCCAGGTATCATCAGATGGGGTGAGGAGGAGGGCGAAGACAGAGATCTTCCACCCGGCGGGCGGGACGAAGCGGCCAGCCTCTGCCACCAAGAAGGCCTGGCTCGAGGTGGCAGAGGGGGTCACCTGCGCAACCAACATATCGCCCACCTGCATACAGTGCAGGAGGCGCTGCAATGACCTCAGTAGGTCAGCTACAGTGAGAACACGAAGTCTTTCCCCTACACTCCATCTGCCACAACACTGCCCCCACCCCACATCTCCTTCGGCACCGCCAACACTACTCTGTCACATCACCCCTCATACCCACTCAAACCCCATCCTCATCTTACCTCCACCTACTCACCTCGCCAGTACTCATCCTGCCAGTAACACGCGACCCAATCCTCATACAATCTCATGGCTCTATCCCATAGTCACCCTCTCATGCATCTCCCTCACGGCCAGCCTCACTCAACCTGCCACCACCTGTGCTGCAGCCACAGGGCATGCATCACATATGTGCAGTAGGCAGCGTAAGGCAAATGTTTCGTGAGCATGAAGTGGGTGCACAAGGGTGTCGGAGGGTTTGCCATGGGTGTTACCTATATTGAATTTCAGAGCAACAAACAGCACACATTATATTGGCACCACCACTGCCATGTCTCCGCGAATCCTGTCTGTTGTGTCCAATAATGCCCGCTCCTGGGTATCACTATGAGGACCCAGCACTGATGCCACCCATCGTGTTACTGCAGAGTAGGTGCAGGTGTATTTGCAGGGCTCTTCCGCGCAGACGACTGAGAGGCATCGGCGGTGTAGCCGGCTGCACCCTGGAAGGATGCGGAGGAGAAGTTGTGGAGGGCAGTGGTGACTTTGACAGCGACAGGTAAGCAGATGGTGCTGGGGCCAGCCAGGAGCAGCTCGGCATGAAAGAGCCTGCAGATCTCCACGACTACATGTCGAGCGAATCTGCGCCTCCGTGTGCACTGCTGCTCGGAGAGGTCCGGGGAGCTGCGCCTCGGTCTGTGGACCCTGTGGCGAGGGTAGTGCCCTCTGCGATGCGTCTCTCTCTGCGGTAGCCCTCCCTCCTGCTGTGCAGGTGGGCGTGCAACAACACCGTGTTGGGGGGCTCCACGTCTCTGCGGCGGACGGCGTGGACTGCGAGGCTGCTGGGGCTGGTCATGCTGTTCGTCCTCCGAGGGTGTCCACGCACCACCCACCTGGCAGGTGTTGGTCTGAGGGGTTGTGCAGGGTAGGTGGGTGGTTCCTCGGACTGGGGCTGCGGTTTCGTGTCGGTCTGTCCTCTGGCTTGGCGGGGGGTGGTGGGGGGCAGGGGTTGCCCTATGTGACGCGATGGCCTCCTGCGTGGGTGAGGGCTCTCCCCCGTGGAGTGCACCTTGGCACCTGCCACAGGCTGCTGGCTGCAACACGCCTGGTTGGAGGGAGACTGTTTCCCCCAGTGTGTGAAGCTCACTGCCTTGAACCTAAAATCCCACACTTCCTCTTTTGACAGCTGATTCAGCTCATTAACTGACCTCAACAAGCAAGGTAAGTACTCTCAAGTGGAACCCCGCTGGCTTTAATTGCCTGCAGGATTCCCACCAGCGGGGGCCACGCACGCAGCCCCGCACGTCAGCGGGGAACCCGGAAGTGGTCGGGATCGCGGCGCGATCCGGTCACGTGACCGCATATCGGGATTTTCGGGGACCCCCCGCTGGAAACCCGCAGGAAACCCGACCCTAAAATCGAGCCCCTTATATCTGTGTCCTCTGGTTCTTGACCATTCCGCCAATGGGAACAGTTTCTCTCTATCTACTCTGTCCAGACCCTTCATGATTTCTCAACCTGCCCTGTGACCTTCAATGATTTGTGCACGTATACCCCCAAAACTCTCTGTTCCTCCACCCCCTTTAGAATTGTACCCTTTCATTTATATTGCCTCTCCTTGTTCTTCCTACCGAAATGTGTCACTTTAGGTATTTTAGGTGTTGGTTGAAAGATAAATATTGGCCAGGACACCGGGGAGAACTCTCCTGCTCTTCTTTGAAGAGTGCCATTGGGTTTTTCTCACTAAGTTTGAGACCATCTGTTCAGCTGCCTCTGCCGCTAGCCCACCAAGCCAGGCTTCACCCATGTTTCCCCCCTGCACTAGCCCTGAACTCACATCTTTCTCTGGTTTCTCTCCTATCTCCCCTCATGGCCTCTTCAAGCTCATCTTGTCCGTGAGAGCCATCTCCTGCTCCCTTGACTCTATTCCACTAAACTGCTGACCACCCAACTTCCCTTCCTGGCCCCCATGCTAGCTGATATCGCAAATTATACCGTCTCCTGAGGTACTCTTCCCCCCTCCCTTTCAAATCTGTCATGAAGGGCTATGGGGAAAGAGCGGGGGGAGTGGGACGAATTGGATTGCTCTTACAGGCACGATGGGCCGAATGGCCTCATCCTGTGCTGTATGATTCTATGAGCACTCCCCCTCAAAAAACCCACCCTTGACCCCCCCCCGTCCTTGCAAACTACCGCCCCATCTCCACCCTCCCTTTCCTCTCCAAAGTCCTTCATCGTGTTGTTGCCTCCCAAATCCGTGCCTATCTTTCCCTCAACTCCATGGTTGAATCCCTGCAATCAGGTTTCCGCCCCTGCCACAGTACCGAAATGGCCCTTATCTAAGTCACAAATGACATCCTATGCGACAGTGACCGTGGTAAACTCTCCCTCCTCATCCTTCTCGACCTGTCTGTAACCTTTGACACAGCTGACCACACCATCCTCCTCCATCGCCCCTTCCTCCGTCATCCAGCTAAATATGATTGCGCTCGCCTGGTTCCACTCTTGCCTATTGCCATAGCCAAAGATTCGCTTGCCTCTGGAGTCCCCCGAGGATCTATCCTTGACCCCCCCCCCCTCCTATTTCTCATCTACATTCTGCCCCTCGGCGACATCATCCGTAGACATGGCGTCAGGTTCCACATGTACGCTGACGACACCCAGCTCTACCTCACCGCCACCTCTCTCGACCCCTCCACCGCCTTTGATTTGTCACGCTATTTGTCCGACATCTGATCCTGGGTGATCTGGCATTTTCTCCAGTTAAGCAGCGGGAAGATTGGAGCCATTGTCTTTGGCCCCGCCGAACTAAATGACCAGATAATCTGTTTTAGCTGTTGATTGAAGGATAAATTTTGACCAGGGGGAACTCCCCTGTTCTTCTTGGAATAGTACCATGGGATTGTTTACGTGCACCTGAGAGGGGAGACGTGGCCTCGGTTCGATGCCTTATCTGAAAGACGGCACCTCCGACAGTGCAGCACTCCCTCAGTACTGCATTGGGAGTGTGAGCCTAGATTTTGTGTTCAGATCTCTGGAGTGGGACTTGAGCCCATGATCTTCTGACTGGGATGCAAGAGTGCGACCAACTGAGCCACAGCTGACACCTTAAGGAATTTGTGTTTAACACTGAAAGGGAGAGGGAGAAAACTGTGAGAAGGGAAAATAAAATGACACGGTCCTATCTCCTCTGATGGGTAGTGGGTTTGGGTAGAAATTCCTAATGTGCAATATTCATCACAGTCACTCAATGATTTATTTTAAATAAATTGTATTAAATGGGTAACTAGTGCTTTAAAGTAACCAGTGTGTTAAATAGGGATGGGCAATAAAGTGTGTTAAATAGGGATGGGCAATAAATGCCGGCCTTGCCAGCGACGCCCACATCCCATGAACAAATTTTTAAAAAGCGCACTAAGAAAGTTTACCCAAATATGTTTTCCACAGGAACATAGGATCGGGAGTAAGCCGTTCAGCCCCTCGAGCCAGTTCCGCCGGTCAATTAAATCTTGGCTGATCCTTTGCACTAAGAAAAATAAACACCCTCTTCCGGAGCAAAATTCAGCTCTTATAAGGGTGAAATTCTCAGAAATCCCAGCTTTCAACGTCACGAATTAGAATCATAGAACCATACAGCACAGAAGGAGGCCTCTTGGCCCATCGTGACTGTGCCAGCTCCTTGAAAGAGCAATCCAATTAGTCCCATTCGCCCGCTCTTGCAGAGTCATAGAATCATACAGCAGAGAAGGAGGCCATTTGGCCCATCGTGCCTGTGCCAGCTCCTTGAAAGAGCAATCCAATTAGTCCCATTCCCCCCGCTCTTACAGAGGCATAGAATCATACAGCAGAGAAGGAGGCCATTCGGCCCATGATGGAGGCCATTCGGCCCACACTGTCGCCAGTCAATCACAGGGTGAAATGAAGAAGCCGTCCCGCATCTCGTTAAAGGAAACGTTTGACTGTCTTCAAGGTCAGGGAATGGCCTTCCTCCCCAGGCCAGCCCGTTTTGCGCCTGAGCTTCCCATCAGCGTTAAAACCGTAGTGATATTGTGAGTGCTGGCGTTCAGGTAACGCCGATTGGATAATCCAGGCTTGTGACACCGTAGACAAACACTAATGTTACAGTCATAAATCGACTCAAGCATTAGACATAGCTTTTTTACTGAAAAACTAGCAACAGCCCCTTCAAATAAACAGTTAAAACACAATTTATTTAAAGACTCGCCTCCCTCTTGCTTTTTCCCCCTCCATTGTCTCTTAGATGGAGCTGTGTAATATTAGTAACGAGCGCATTAACAAGCCCGTGTGAAATTGCTCTGTTCGCTATTTTAAAGGTGGCATCAACCCGGAGGTGCCCGATGTTTCTGATATTCCTGACCATGTACTGTGGAGCCTCAGGGACCACATGCGAGGGACAATTTTCCTGGGGCCCTGGGAAATGGGCGCAGCACACAGGGGAGGCACGCGGACACCCTTCCTCTGGGCCCTGAGTTCCTCTCAGAGCTAGTTTGCACGCCGTGGGTGTCATTGCAACGTCACAACAGTGACTATACTTCACTAAGTGCTCCATTGACTGTAAAGCGCTTTGGGACGTCCTGAGGTTGTGAAATGCAAGTCTTTCTTTTCTTTCTTTCATGCGGGCTGACGCTAAGGCCTCCTGTTGGACATAGGCATGAGGGCACTGGAACTTGAAGCGCTACTGCAAGCCTTAAAGGGCTGCAGCTGCTCAAAGGGGCTGGATTTTCTGGAGGCA
Source organism: Heptranchias perlo (assembly GCF_035084215.1). Taxonomy (NCBI): domain Eukaryota; kingdom Metazoa; phylum Chordata; class Chondrichthyes; order Hexanchiformes; family Hexanchidae; genus Heptranchias; species Heptranchias perlo. Next base: position 9,122,752 of record NC_090325.1, on the reverse strand, counting down.
GGGCGAGAACCTGCGGAGGGAAGCCTGGGTGAGCGAGGCGGAACCGCACAAAATTGCGGACAGATGTCCTGGAGCGTTTCTGAGAAGCTATTTCTTTTTTTTGTTGCCAGAAGTTAATTTTTTTAACGTGACAATGCAAGTTTTCATGGCAGCAGTTAAAAAAAATCACTGTGGAATCCAGCCGTACTGAGGGCTAGTCGTATAACAGCATCTTGCATTGGTGCCGAATCCATTGAGCAGGCAGTAGCGCATTGGACCAGTGTTCTATTTCCCCAGCATATATGGAAGGTCGTGAAAGGTCGTGACGCACGTGGCCTGGTAAGAGGGGGCTGAAGGCATCAACTGCAGCAGCACTGAAGGACACGGGTGCAACACCAAAAGAAGTTTAATGATCTCACCAGGACGGGAAGGTAAGTGTGAGCCTTTACATAGATTTAACAAAAAATGTTGTGGTATCTACCTAGCGTTTCCTATCGCTCAATGTAATCAGCTGCTTAAAATAGCTTCACCTAAATATGGTGCAGCCACTTGCACAATAAGGACTGATCTACTGATCACCAGCCACGCTCACTGCACACAAGTATCTGCAAGGATCTAATGCAGGAAAGTTGAGTGAAGCAGCACCACCTTCAGATTGACTGCAACGCCTTCTGAATGCAAAGGGGACAGTAACTGCTAATGTTGTAGGGGGGGTCACGATGCTGCAGAACGTCACAGAAGGCTTAAATGTCTGTGTAGGAGAGGGCAGCATATGACGGAAGGCAGGCCCCAGCTACTGATGGAGGACCTGCTATAGTTCAGGAAGTCACCCCATTTGAGGATAGGGCCGTAGAGCTCCAGCAATGCAAGAGGTAACAGGAGATGGTGAAGTGGGTGAGCACGTCCCCATTGTTCCCGTCCTTCCTACCCTCCCAGTCCTAGTCAATGCATCCAAAAATATGTCCAATTCTGGGCAACACACTTTAGGAAGGATGTCAAGGCTTGAAGAGGGTGCAGAGGAGATTTACCAGAATTGTACCGGGGATGAGGGACTTCAGTTATGTGGAGAGACTGGAGAAGCTGGGATTGTTCTCCTTAGAGCAGAGAAGGTTAAGGGGAGATTTAACAGAGGTGTTCAAAATTATGAAGGGTTTTAATAGAATAAATAGGGAGAAACAGTTTCCACTGTTGGGAGCATCGATAATCAGAGGACACAGATTTAAGATAATCGGCAAAAGAGCCTGAGGTGAGATGAGGAGAATTCTTTTTACGCAGTGAGTTGTTATGATCTGGAATGCACTGACTGAAAGGGCGGTGGAAGCAGATTCAATAGTAACTTTCAAAAGGAAATTGGATAAATACTTGAAAAGGAAAAAAATTGCAGGACTATGGGGAAAGAGCAGGGAGTGAGCCTAATTGGATAGCTCTTTCAAAGAGCCGGCACAGGCACGATGGGCTGAACGACCACCTTCTGTGCAGTATGATTCTGTGTCAACTTTCAGGACCTTCCCATGCCGATGACAGTGGTGATGAAGTCCATGATTATTAATTCGCCTGGCTATTAACTTGCCTTCAAATCTATTTACTCTTTATGTCTTCACAGGAATAGCAGAACAATTCGAGGTTGAACACTCTGTGCAATTTTCAATAAGTATCTCACCAGTCACCCCATCACAATTGCAAGACTTAGCATGCAGCAGCCCAGCTACATCCACTCGGTTGGGGGGGTGGGGGGGGCGGAAGAATGCAAATAGGGAGTGCGAGGGGAGCATTGAGGTGGAACTCCCGAGCACCCGAGAACTGGAACAGGAAGAGCAGGAGGAGATCCCTCGGTGGACCCAGATCCTCGTACATCATAAGAAGAAGGCTTTCAGAGCTCAATAGACTGTTGGGCGATTTGTCTGACAAGCAGCTTC